>NC_080670.1:90177688-90549581 GCF_030247195.1 Topomyia yanbarensis | reverse complement strand
GATAGAGATAGAGATAGAGATAGAGATAGAGATAGAGATAGAGATAGAGATAGAGATAGAGATAGAGATAGAGATAGAGATAGAGATAGAGATAGAGATAGAGATAGAGATAGAGATAGAGATAGAGATAGAGATAGAGATAGAGATAGAGATAGAGATAGAGATAGAGATAGAGATAGAGATAGAGATAGAGATAGAGATAGAGATAGAGATAGAGATAGAGATAGAGATAGAGATAGAGATAGAGATAGAGATAGAGATAGAGATAGAGATAGAGATAGAGATAGAGATAGAGATAGAGATAGAGATAGAGATAGAGATAGAGATAGAGATAGAGATAGAGATAGAGATAGAGATAGAGATAGAGATAGAGATAGAGATAGAGATAGAGATAGAGATAGAGATAGAGATAGAGATAGAGATAGAGATAGAGATAGAGATAGAGATAGAGATAGAGATAGAGATAGAGATAGAGATAGAGATAGAGATAGAGATAGAGATAGAGATAGAGATAGAGATAGAGATAGAGATAGAGATAGAGATAGAGATAGAGATAGAGATAGAGATAGAGATAGAGATAGAGATAGAGATAGAGATAGAGATAGAGATAGAGATAGAGATAGAGATAGAGATAGAGATAGAGATAGAGATAGAGATAGAGATAGAGATAGAGATAGAGATAGAGATAGAGATAGAGATAGAGATAGAGATAGAGATAGAGATAGAGATAGAGATAGAGATAGAGATAGAGATAGAGATAGAGATAGAGATAGAGATAGAGATAGAGATAGAGATAGAGATAGAGATAGAGATAGAGATAGAGATAGAGATAGAGATAGAGATAGAGATAGAGATAGAGATAGAGATAGAGATAGAGATAGAGATAGAGATAGAGATAGAGATAGAGATAGAGATAGAGATAGAGATAGAGATAGAGATAGAGATAGAGATAGAGATAGAGATAGAGATAGAGATAGAGATAGAGATAGAGATAGAGATAGAGATAGAGATAGAGATAGAGATAGAGATAGAGATAGAGATAGAGATAGAGATAGAGATAGAGATAGAGATAGAGATAGAGATAGAGATAGAGATAGAGATAGAGATAGAGATAGAGATAGAGATAGAGATAGAGATAGAGATAGAGATAGAGATAGAGATAGAGATAGAGATAGAGATAGAGATAGAGATAGAGATAGAGATAGAGATAGAGATAGAGATAGAGATAGAGATAGAGATAGAGATAGAGATAGAGATAGAGATAGAGATAGAGATAGAGATAGAGATAGAGATAGAGATAGAGATAGAGATAGAGATAGAGATAGAGATAGAGATAGAGATAGAGATAGAGATAGAGATAGAGATAGAGATAGAGATAGAGATAGAGATAGAGATAGAGATAGAGATAGAGATAGAGATAGAGATAGAGATAGAGATAGAGATAGAGATAGAGATAGAGATAGAGATAGAGATAGAGATAGAGATAGAGATAGAGATAGAGATAGAGATAGAGATAGAGATAGAGATAGAGATAGAGATAGAGATAGAGATAGAGATAGAGATAGAGATAGAGATAGAGATAGAGATAGAGATAGAGATAGAGATAGAGATAGAGATAGAGATAGAGATAGAGATAGAGATAGAGTAGAGATAGAGATAGAGATAGAGATAGAGATAGAGATAGAGATAGAGATAGAGATAGAGATAGAGATAGAGATAGAGATAGAGATAGAGATAGAGATAGAGATAGAGATAGAGATAGAGATAGAGATAGAGATAGAGATAGAGATAGAGATAGAGATAGAGATAGAGATAGAGATAGAGATAGAGATAGAGATAGAGATAGAGATAGAGATAGAGATAGAGATAGAGATAGAGATAGAGATAGAGATAGAGATAGAGATAGAGATAGAGATAGAGATAGAGATAGAGATAGAGATAGAGATAGAGATAGAGATAGAGATAGAGATAGAGATAGAGATAGAGATAGAGATAGAGATAGAGATAGAGATAGAGATAGAGATAGAGATAGAGATAGAGATAGAGATAGAGATAGAGATAGAGATAGAGATAGAGATAGAGATAGAGATAGAGATAGAGATAGAGATAGAGATAGAGATAGAGATAGAGATAGAGATAGAGATAGAGATAGAGATAGAGATAGAGATAGAGATAGAGATAGAGATAGAGATAGAGATAGAGATAGAGATAGAGATAGAGATAGAGATAGAGATAGAGATAGAGATAGAGATAGAGATAGAGATAGAGATAGAGATAGAGATAGAGATAGAGATAGAGATAGAGATAGAGATAGAGATAGAGATAGAGATAGAGATAGAGATAGAGATAGAGATAGAGATAGAGATAGAGATAGAGATAGAGATAGAGATAGAGATAGAGATAGAGATAGAGATAGAGATAGAGATAGAGATAGAGATAGAGATAGAGATAGAGATAGAGATAGAGATAGAGATAGAGATAGAGATAGAGATAGAGATAGAGATAGAGATAGAGATAGAGATAGAGATAGAGATAGAGATAGAGATAGAGATAGAGATAGAGATAGAGATAGAGATAGAGATAGAGATAGAGATAGAGATAGAGATAGAGATAGAGATAGAGATAGAGATAGAGATAGAGATAGAGATAGAGATAGAGATAGAGATAGAGATAGAGATAGAGATAGAGATAGAGATAGAGATAGAGATAGAGATAGAGATAGAGATAGAGATAGAGATAGAGATAGAGATAGAGATAGAGATAGAGATAGAGATAGAGATAGAGATAGAGATAGAGATAGAGATAGAGATAGAGATAGAGATAGAGATAGAGATAGAGATAGAGATAGAGATAGAGATAGAGATAGAGATAGAGATAGAGATAGAGATAGAGATAGAGATAGAGATAGAGATAGAGATAGAGATAGAGATAGAGATAGAGATAGAGATAGAGATAGAGATAGAGATAGAGATAGAGATAGAGATAGAGATAGAGATAGAGATAGAGATAGAGATAGAGATAGAGATAGAGATAGAGATAGAGATAGAGATAGAGATAGAGATAGAGATAGAGATAGAGATAGAGATAGAGATAGAGATAGAGATAGAGATAGAGATAGAGATAGAGATAGAGATAGAGATAGAGATAGAGATAGAGATAGAGATAGAGATAGAGATAGAGATAGAGATAGAGATAGAGATAGAGATAGAGATAGAGATAGAGATAGAGATAGAGATAGAGATAGAGATAGAGATAGAGATAGAGATAGAGATAGAGATAGAGATAGAGATAGAGATAGAGATAGAGATAGAGATAGAGATAGAGATAGAGATAGAGATAGAGATAGAGATAGAGATAGAGATAGAGATAGAGATAGAGATAGAGATAGAGATAGAGATAGAGATAGAGATAGAGATAGAGATAGAGATAGAGATAGAGATAGAGATAGAGATAGAGATAGAGATAGAGATAGAGATAGAGATAGAGATAGAGATAGAGATAGAGATAGAGATAGAGATAGAGATAGAGATAGAGATAGAGATAGAGATAGAGATAGAGATAGAGATAGAGATAGAGATAGAGATAGAGATAGAGATAGAGATAGAGATAGAGATAGAGATAGAGATAGAGATAGAGATAGAGATAGAGATAGAGATAGAGATAGAGATAGAGATAGAGATAGAGATAGAGATAGAGATAGAGATAGAGATAGAGATAGAGATAGAGATAGAGATAGAGATAGAGATAGAGATAGAGATAGAGATAGAGATAGAGATAGAGATAGAGATAGAGATAGAGATAGAGATAGAGATAGAGATAGAGATAGAGATAGAGATAGAGATAGAGATAGAGATAGAGATAGAGATAGAGATAGAGATAGAGATAGAGATAGAGATAGAGATAGAGATAGAGATAGAGATAGAGATAGAGATAGAGATAGAGATAGAGATAGAGATAGAGATAGAGATAGAGATAGAGATAGAGATAGAGATAGAGATAGAGATAGAGATAGAGATAGAGATAGAGATAGAGATAGAGATAGAGATAGAGATAGAGATAGAGATAGAGATAGAGATAGAGATAGAGATAGAGATAGAGATAGAGATAGAGATAGAGATAGAGATAGAGATAGAGATAGAGATAGAGATAGAGATAGAGATAGAGATAGAGATAGAGATAGAGATAGAGATAGAGATAGAGATAGAGATAGAGATAGAGATAGAGATAGAGATAGAGATAGAGATAGAGATAGAGATAGAGATAGAGATAGAGATAGAGATAGAGATAGAGATAGAGATAGAGATAGAGATAGAGATAGAGATAGAGATAGAGATAGAGATAGAGATAGAGATAGAGATAGAGATAGAGATAGAGATAGAGATAGAGATAGAGATAGAGATAGAGATAGAGATAGAGATAGAGATAGAGATAGAGATAGAGATAGAGATAGAGATAGAGATAGAGATAGAGATAGAGATAGAGATAGAGATAGAGATAGAGATAGAGATAGAGATAGAGATAGAGATAGAGATAGAGATAGAGATAGAGATAGAGATAGAGATAGAGATAGAGATAGAGATAGAGATAGAGATAGAGATAGAGATAGAGATAGAGATAGAGATAGAGATAGAGATAGAGATAGAGATAGAGATAGAGATAGAGATAGAGATAGAGATAGAGATAGAGATAGAGATAGAGATAGAGATAGAGATAGAGATAGAGATAGAGATAGAGATAGAGATAGAGATAGAGATAGAGATAGAGATAGAGATAGAGATAGAGATAGAGATAGAGATAGAGATAGAGATAGAGATAGAGATAGAGATAGAGATAGAGATAGAGATAGAGATAGAGATAGAGATAGAGATAGAGATAGAGATAGAGATAGAGATAGAGATAGAGATAGAGATAGAGATAGAGATAGAGATAGAGATAGAGATAGAGATAGAGATAGAGATAGAGATAGAGATAGAGATAGAGATAGAGATAGAGATAGAGATAGAGATAGAGATAGAGATAGAGATAGAGATAGAGATAGAGATAGAGATAGAGATAGAGATAGAGATAGAGATAGAGATAGAGATAGAGATAGAGATAGAGATAGAGATAGAGATAGAGATAGAGATAGAGATAGAGATAGAGATAGAGATAGAGATAGAGATAGAGATAGAGATAGAGATAGAGATAGAGATAGAGATAGAGATAGAGATAGAGATAGAGATAGAGATAGAGATAGAGATAGAGATAGAGATAGAGATAGAGATAGAGATAGAGATAGAGATAGAGATAGAGATAGAGATAGAGATAGAGATAGAGATAGAGATAGAGATAGAGATAGAGATAGAGATAGAGATAGAGATAGAGATAGAGATAGAGATAGAGATAGAGATAGAGATAGAGATAGAGATAGAGATAGAGATAGAGATAGAGATAGAGATAGAGATAGAGATAGAGATAGAGATAGAGATAGAGATAGAGATAGAGATAGAGATAGAGATAGAGATAGAGATAGAGATAGAGATAGAGATAGAGATAGAGATAGAGATAGAGATAGAGATAGAGATAGAGATAGAGATAGAGATAGAGATAGAGATAGAGATAGAGATAGAGATAGAGATAGAGATAGAGATAGAGATAGAGATAGAGATAGAGATAGAGATAGAGATAGAGATAGAGATAGAGATAGAGATAGAGATAGAGATAGAGATAGAGATAGAGATAGAGATAGAGATAGAGATAGAGATAGAGATAGAGATAGAGATAGAGATAGAGATAGAGATAGAGATAGAGATAGAGATAGAGATAGAGATAGAGATAGAGATAGAGATAGAGATAGAGATAGAGATAGAGATAGAGATAGAGATAGAGATAGAGATAGAGATAGAGATAGAGATAGAGATAGAGATAGAGATAGAGATAGAGATAGAGATAGAGATAGAGATAGAGATAGAGATAGAGATAGAGATAGAGATAGAGATAGAGATAGAGATAGAGATAGAGATAGAGATAGAGATAGAGATAGAGATAGAGATAGAGATAGAGATAGAGATAGAGATAGAGATAGAGATAGAGATAGAGATAGAGATAGAGATAGAGATAGAGATAGAGATAGAGATAGAGATAGAGATAGAGATAGAGATAGAGATAGAGATAGAGATAGAGATAGAGATAGAGATAGAGATAGAGATAGAGATAGAGATAGAGATAGAGATAGAGATAGAGATAGAGATAGAGATAGAGATAGAGATAGAGATAGAGATAGAGATAGAGATAGAGATAGAGATAGAGATAGAGATAGAGATAGAGATAGAGATAGAGATAGAGATAGAGATAGAGATAGAGATAGAGATAGAGATAGAGATAGAGATAGAGATAGAGATAGAGATAGAGATAGAGATAGAGATAGAGATAGAGATAGAGATAGAGATAGAGATAGAGATAGAGATAGAGATAGAGATAGAGATAGAGATAGAGATAGAGATAGAGATAGAGATAGAGATAGAGATAGAGATAGAGATAGAGATAGAGATAGAGATAGAGATAGAGATAGAGATAGAGATAGAGATAGAGATAGAGATAGAGATAGAGATAGAGATAGAGATAGAGATAGAGATAGAGATAGAGATAGAGATAGAGATAGAGATAGAGATAGAGATAGAGATAGAGATAGAGATAGAGATAGAGATAGAGATAGAGATAGAGATAGAGATAGAGATAGAGATAGAGATAGAGATAGAGATAGAGATAGAGATAGAGATAGAGATAGAGATAGAGATAGAGATAGAGATAGAGATAGAGATAGAGATAGAGATAGAGATAGAGATAGAGATAGAGATAGAGATAGAGATAGAGATAGAGATAGAGATAGAGATAGAGATAGAGATAGAGATAGAGATAGAGATAGAGATAGAGATAGAGATAGAGATAGAGATAGAGATAGAGATAGAGATAGAGATAGAGATAGAGATAGAGATAGAGATAGAGATAGAGATAGAGATAGAGATAGAGATAGAGATAGAGATAGAGATAGAGATAGAGATAGAGATAGAGATAGAGATAGAGATAGAGATAGAGATAGAGATAGAGATAGAGATAGAGATAGAGATAGAGATAGAGATAGAGATAGAGATAGAGATAGAGATAGAGATAGAGATAGAGATAGAGATAGAGATAGAGATAGAGATAGAGATAGAGATAGAGATAGAGATAGAGATAGAGATAGAGATAGAGATAGAGATAGAGATAGAGATAGAGATAGAGATAGAGATAGAGATAGAGATAGAGATAGAGATAGAGATAGAGATAGAGATAGAGATAGAGATAGAGATAGAGATAGAGATAGAGATAGAGATAGAGATAGAGATAGAGATAGAGATAGAGATAGAGATAGAGATAGAGATAGAGATAGAGATAGAGATAGAGATAGAGATAGAGATAGAGATAGAGATAGAGATAGAGATAGAGATAGAGATAGAGATAGAGATAGAGATAGAGATAGAGATAGAGATAGAGATAGAGATAGAGATAGAGATAGAGATAGAGATAGAGATAGAGATAGAGATAGAGATAGAGATAGAGATAGAGATAGAGATAGAGATAGAGATAGAGATAGAGATAGAGATAGAGATAGAGATAGAGATAGAGATAGAGATAGAGATAGAGATAGAGATAGAGATAGAGATAGAGATAGAGATAGAGATAGAGATAGAGATAGAGATAGAGATAGAGATAGAGATAGAGATAGAGATAGAGATAGAGATAGAGATAGAGATAGAGATAGAGATAGAGATAGAGATAGAGATAGAGATAGAGATAGAGATAGAGATAGAGATAGAGATAGAGATAGAGATAGAGATAGAGATAGAGATAGAGATAGAGATAGAGATAGAGATAGAGATAGAGATAGAGATAGAGATAGAGATAGAGATAGAGATAGAGATAGAGATAGAGATAGAGATAGAGATAGAGATAGAGATAGAGATAGAGATAGAGATAGAGATAAAGATAGAGATAGAGATAGAGATAGAGAGAGTGAGAGAGAGAGTGATGGAGGGGGGGGCGTGTGAGGAATGACAAATGATGGTTAATGCAGTGACATTATTTTTATAGGTATATTATTATGATATATTGATTTCTTACATTTTTATCATAAATTATGTAAGTAGTAATTTTTGCGCCATAACCAGTATAACCTAAATCTTGCAAAATAGCTAAATTTTCGCTAGATTTTTGGGCTTCAAACATACAGTTGCTTTCGGTGACGCCACGAGTATAATTATATGCGAAATCTTTTATCTCACTACTAGGTGAATTACTTTTTTATCTGTGTATTGACATACCATCCAACATTTACCTCATGATTGAACGCTATGCCTAATCCAAGGGATAAATACTAGAACTCACTGTTTCTTTATCAACACATTATTTTGTCTTTGAAGTGAACTTATATATTGATTTTTGAGAAATAGTTAATTTATTATGAGGGTAATTCACAAAATGTTCTCAACATCGAATTCCTTGAATCACGTAGATGTGTTTTCATACCCCGATATTCAAAATCGGTTTAGTTTTGCCCCTAAAACACCAGTAAAGCTCTCTGTATGAAACAATCTCATTTTTAGGTAATGGAAATTGGTAAGCGAGGACTAAAAATACAAAATGTTTAATATCTTCGCCGCGCGTGCATGGTTTTTGACAATTTATAGCTTGTTAGAAAGGGATTTTTACAAGATTTCTATTTATGAGCAGCTTGTGGAACAATATTGTATTGTTCGAAAGTTATTTGCGAAAAACCTGGTGTGTTTTGACAAAATCGCCCATATCTCAGAAAGTAAACAACATATCGAAAATCAAAAATAATAGTGTCAAATGGCAACGTTAGGCCTTTCATTTGAAACTAGTTTCATTAAAATCGGTTCAGCCATTGCTGAGATAATTACATGACATTTTGTACATACGTATGTATGTATGTGCATGCAGACATGCAGACATTGTCTCAATTTGTCGAGCTGAGTCGATTGGTATATGAGACTCGGCCCTCCGGGCCTCGGAAAAAGTTTTCAAAGTTTGAGCGAATCCTATACATTTCTTTTGTAAGAAATGTAAAAATGGCTCGTCTGCTGGCTGCTGAGAAGGCAAAAGTAAACTACTTAAAGAAAAGCTTAGACAGAGCAGGAAGGAAAATAAACTACTAGTGGAGAGTTTCAACAAACAGTTGGTTACTGATAGCAGCTCTACGGGTGTACGCACGATATTTGGATTTGATGAATGAAATAGACTCAGCAGCACACGACACACAGTTGAAGCGGTTCTGGACGAAGAACACGATGAGCCCTTGAGTAACAACACACAGGATACAAGCACTACAAATCAGGATACATTACAGGGCAACACGGCAGACACGGTTCAGGAAGAGCCTCTGAATAGCGAGGCGATAAATTTATGTGGTACAATTCCAGATGAAACACGATCATTGTCTAGTAATGATGATTGTATTATACGGAATACAACTAAGGCGAGTCAGAATAATTTTTTTTTTTATTTCAATTATAGAGGTTTTAACCTTAAGGTCATTCGCCTCTTCGGGTTAGAAAAATCTCTTAGGAAAAATTTCTAACCCTATGTGCGGGGTCGGGACTCGAACCCAGGTGCGCTGCGTACAAGGCAATCGATTTACCAACTACGCTACGCCTACCCCCAGTCAGAATAATTACCAACCAACCTTCATACGAAACGTAACAAGTCAGGAAGAGTCTAGATTTCTGTCGTCAATGAACCAACTTTCGGTGGCGTCGATAAATGTTCCTGAATGCAAACCAACAGATGACGGAGGCATTCATCGGCAAACGTTCGAATGGTGGAAAGATCTCTTGATTGATTCTATGAGCCTCGCGGGTATAGACGATGAACAAACTATGTTCACAGTATTCAAGGTAAAAGCAGGCATTAGGCTATTACAGATATTCAGAAACACAAAATCTCCAACTAATGACCCAGATCCTCAAGGAAAACCCTTTTCTAACGTAATGAGCCGACGCACATCGTACTTTGGCTCTGGATCAGATATCATGCTAATGCGAAGAAAGTTGGCGTTGATGGCCCAACGAACCGACGAAACAGATTTAGCATACATTACCAGGGTTGGATCTACAGCTCGACTTTGCGGATATGACGACGGAAAAGAGTTCGAGGAAATCGTTGCTACGATTGCCGAATACGCTCGTGATAAGGACGTGCGCACATCTGCCTGGAGAATGCTTCGTAAAAAGGGCTGCTTCACGGATCTCATTGATAAAGTGAGAGAAATAGAGTCAGTTAGACCAAACGAGGAATATGTAATGCGTAAGCAAGGAAAACTGGAACAAGCTTCTGTTGCGGCACTTTCAACGACACATCAGTGTCAACAACGATTTACGGAACGTTATCAACCACGGGTTAAGCCTTATCAACGAACAATACAGAAACCAAGAACTGGTTGGAGACCGTCACGCGATGGATATTTCGGCAATAACGATACTGTTCAATCGAAAGCAAAGTGTTGGAGATGTGATAGCGTATTCCATTTGTCGGACGATTGCTATGCTAAAGAGAAAATCTGCAATAATTGCGGTATCAAAGGACACATTAGACGGGCGTGTCAATTCAGAATCGAACGAGGTTGTGAGCAGCGAATGGTTAGAATTCGCGAAGAACCACCTCAACAGATCGCCATTGTTGGAAAGACGGAGGAAAATGCAACTGAACAAGTAAAAGTGAGTGAAATTATTGAAGCATAAATATTAACGATGTCATATTCACTAAATTTTCGGAGAAATTTGATATTTTAAACACTACTTGAACTCTATTACACTATTTTGAATTGAATTTGAATTATGTAAAACCTGTCTCATATTATGTTTTGTTATAATCCAACACTATAATAAAATTGACCAATTTGAATTATTGCTCAGAAATTTTAATTTTCATTTCAAGAAAGAAGCCGAAGTGAAGTGTCATCAAATTTCAATCCCCTATAGTTGACAGTGTGTATGTATTATTCAACAGGTCTCTAAATCTGAACCGGAACCTGGTGCTATTAGTGAACCAAAAATAGCCCAACGCCAATTGATAGAAAATGTTACTGATTGCAGAATTGATCATAAACATATCGCTAGCTGGAATGAGTTGTGTCTTTTTGATCGATTCAGGTGCTCAAGTGAACACCTTTACCGAACATATGTTCCAACAACTAATCAAGACGCCAAAATTTAGTAACGAGGTATTCAACATCCAGGAGTCTACAGATCGTCCACTTCAAGCATAAGCGACAGAGAAAAGCATTGAGGTTCTTGCTACTTTTGAAGCATATCTTTTCATCACTGAAGATAGGCCTATGCTGCTAGAGAAGTTTTACGTCGTCAGGGAAAAACGAGCACTCCTCAGTAGACCAACTGCTTCTAGATACAGCATATTGATGCTGGGCCTGAAGGTACCCGTTCAAACGTCGCAAAGTTCTTATGAAACAGTTCGGTGTGCCGGAGAGATTGCTGCGATAGAAGCGAATCAGATTTTTCCCAAATTCAACATCCCCCCTGTCAAAATTTTTTACGATAAAACAAAACCTCCGTGCAGAAATATATTTTCAAACATACCACTTGCGGTAAAACCATTAGTCGAAAAGAGACTGGAAGGTTTGGTAGCAGCAAGTATTATCGAGCCTATCGTAGACGGCATGGACACTTCATTTTGTTCGTCTATGTTGGTAGTTCCGGAAGGGAAGGACGACATACGCCTGTTGTTCGATCTTAGGGGACCCAATCGATATATCCATCGAACTCCATTTGCGATGCCCACTTTATAGAAGATCCTGGCCAAGTTAAATGGCGCCAAATGGTTTTCTACCATCGATTTGTCAAATGCCTTCTTTCATATGGAATTAGACGAAGAGTCCAGACACCTTACCAATTTCTATACGGACTTTGGTATGTTCCGCTGTGTCAGACTGCCGTTTGGCCTATGTAATGCTCCCGATCTGTTCCAAGAAGCTCTACAACGCAAAATTCTAGCCGACTGTAAAGGTTGTAAAAACTATCTCGACGATATTCTTGTCTACGGAACCACCAAAACTGAACATGATGAAAACTTGGCAGCTGTACTGGCACGACTAGAAAATCACAATGTTAAGATGAACGATAGCAAATGTACGTTTAGCACTCAGAAGGCAGAGTTTTTGGGATTCACATTAACACCGAATGGATGGCACATCAATGACGAAAAGGTAGAAGCAATAAAAAATTTCCGAAGACCTGCTACGTGCTCCGAAGTGAAGAGTTTTTTGGGGTTGATTACCTTTATCGATTAATTCATTCTCCATCGTGCAACTAAGACGGAGAATCTTCGAAATTTAGCCACTTCGCATTCCTTCTACTGGACTAGTAACGAGGAAATGCAATTCAAGTATTTCAAAAAAGAAGCACTTACTTCGATCAAGCGATTGGGATACCTCAACGCGAACGATCGAACTGAACTATTTGTAGACGCGTCTCCAATTGAATTAGGTGCGATTTTGGCTCAATTCAACGCAGAAGGTATCCCCAGAATAATCGCATGCGCATCTAAGGTACTAACAACGACCGAACAAAGATATCCGCAAACACAAAAAGAAGCGTTGGCAATTGTCTGGGCAATAGAAAAATTTTCATTCTGCCTGTTGGCCAACAGCTTCGTAATTCGTACGGATGCTGAAGCAAATCAATTCATTTTTGACTCAAATCACAGATTGGGCAAACGAGCTATATCTAGAGCGGAGAGCTGGGCATTGCGGCTTCAACCGTACGACTTTACGATTGGCCGTGTTGCAGGCTGCCAGAATATTGCAGATGCTCTATCTCGACTAATCCCAGCTTCACAGCAAGATAAACCATTTGATGAGGATGACGATAGCCACTATATGTATGCTTTGGAGGTTGGATGCATGCAAATGACCTGGAACGAAATAGAAACCGCATCAGAAGAAGACAACGAATTGAGAATGATACATGAAACTGTGTCGTCCGATAGATGGCCTGCAGAGCTTCGTGGTTACGAAGCACAAAAGAAAAGTTTGCATTTTCTTGGTCCGATGGTGTTTAAAGATGATAGAACAATCCTTCCAATGTCACTTCGCAGTAAAGCGATACAATTAACCCACGAAGCCCACGTTGGGGAAGTCGCCATCAAACGAATCATGCGTCTTTTCTTTTGGTGGCCACGGATGTCAGTGGAAGTTTCACGATTTGTGAAAAGTTGTGAAACATGTACGCAATTGTCAAAGCGCAACCCACCATTACCTCTAGTTAGCAGATACCTTCCTGATGGCCCGTGGGAAATTCTACAAGTTGATTTTCTTTCGGTCCCGAATTATGGATCCGGGGAACTTCTGGTTGTTATCGACACTTTTTCCCGATATCTCTGTGTTGCTGAAATGAATGGTGTAGATGCCAGTAACACTAACCACGCGCTCTGCAAAGTTTTCCAAATATGGGGGTGTCCAATAATACTGCAGAGCGACAACGGCCCGCCGTTTCAAAGTGCCGACTTCAACCAGTTCTGGCGAAATAAAGGTGTAGAAATACGCAAATCGATACCGCTAAGCCCACAATCGAACGGTTCCGTAGAAAGACAGAACCAAGGTATTATTAAGGCATTAGCGGCTTCTAGACTTGATGGTACAAACTGGAGACTTGCTTTGCAAAAATATGTCCACCGGCACAATACGCTTATACCACATCCCAGGCTTGGAGTGACCCCATTCGAGATGATGGTTGGGTGGAGATTTCGTGGGACGTTTCCATGCCTGTGGTCTCTTATTAAGTCCGACGATATTGATCGTACAGAATTGGAAGAAAGAGACGCAGAAGCTAAACTTATCAGCAAAACACACGCTGATACCTTTCGTGGAGCTAAGCCCTCTAACATCCAGGTTGGCGACATCGTTTTACTGGCACAATACAAGAAAAGCAAAATCGACCCTACGTTTTCAGCGGAGCGATATACGGTAATCGCCAGACAGGGCGCAAAGGCTGTCGTTATGAGCAAATCAGGTATACAATACGCTCGAAATTTACGGGAAATGAAAAAGGCTCCTGAAAGCTACCCGAATAGAAATGTATAGTAACAAAATCACGATTTTCACTGTGACAGTACAGTAATTTCACAATAATTTACAGTAAGTTTTAGTGTTATGCTACAATACAAAAACAATAAACTTTAACGTTTTTACAGTAAATTTCAATGTAAAATAGACTTTTACCATGGAAAAGGGGGTGGTTATGTATCTTAACATTAAAAAAATCAATTTTTCTTCATACATTTTTTTCTCGAAAACAGTAAAATTTAATGTGAATGCACTGTATCAGTTTTTTGCTGAACAGTGAAATTTTGTTGTTACATGAAATTTTATTGAAAATCTACTGTGAGAACTTGGCAACGAACAATGTTGAAACAGCAATAACTATAATATTTGTTTTATGATTGTTTGTAATTGTAATTTTATTGCATACGGTATTCTGTTGGTTTAAACCTAGTATCAGGACAAGGAAAAATAGGGTAAATGCTATTGTTAAATTCTATCCGGGTATGCTTCCGATAATTTATCGTGTGAAGATTTTCCTTCTGCAACTCCGGTTGGGGCTACCGATGAAGAATCGCCGGATATATCTAACGAAAAACGATCAATTTTTCAATGAAGGACATGCAATTCTTCCAGAAAACCCGCTAAGATCTCAATATGTGGATCAAAACACCGACTTCTCTTCGGCTAGGAATCTAAGACAAAGAAACACTATCAAGCGTCCTAGAAGATTCGACGACCGGTTTGTATATCGGGTCTTCTGGTAATAATGACTTTTCACTAAAATAAAGAGAATATTCATAAGATAATCACTATTCTAGCGCTACATCTATGTAAAAAAAATCAACAAGGCTAATAAATTTTCATTATGCAACGAATTTATAAAATAGATTTTCAATTTGAGAAAGGCAAAAAAAGAAGAAAACCAACATGAAGTCTTTTGTTGTCTTCACTGATCTGCTATGACAACTTGCTGTTTAGCTGCTTGGACCTTCTTTCGTTTCTTTGTGATACACAACCTCAAAGTATACAGTAGAGAAGAAGGAAGATGTAGTAAATAAGACACTAGTACGATAAAGTAAAGGCCTATTTACACCCTCGGTGAAAGTGAACGTGAACTCGATGCGCACCAAGTTGTTTTTTTTCTAATATCTCACTTATTAGTACATAGAAATTGATGAAACTGGAACTAAACGATAGTACATTAATATACTTAGCGAATACATGCACAATTATTCGATATAATAGAATCAATGCAATAATATTCATATTCCCCGATCATTTTAAATATTCCACGGTGAAATATGTTCGCAGTGGATAATTCACTTGTTCACCGGTAGTGTAAACGCGACGAAGGGCGGAATTGATGCGGAGTGGTGAATATAAATGTCATCGCTGTTCACGGTGAACGTTCGCCTTCGAATACCAGATTGCATTCTGACAAACTGTAAACTGCCAGTTGAGCGTGAAATCGTTGTTCGCTGATGAAACTGTTCATGACGTCGTCCACCGTGAACAATGGAAGGTATTCAACACATGTTCACGTTCATTTTCACCGAGAGTGTAAATAGTGCTAACTAAAACAAACCTAATAACTTCTCGTCGAAATATATATCTTGAGCGTTTTTTCAAAACGTCATATCTGCAATGAGTTACTCTCTTTGTTTACTTTCTCTTCTGTTAATAATTCGGTCACTTTAACATTTATCCCTCAACTCTTTGCATAATATGCTAGTTAAAATATGGTGACCATACGTCCTGGTTTCCCAGGACATGTCCTGGTTTTGCATTGTCTGTCCTGGTGTCCTGGGAAGTCGAGGAAAATGCTTGATTTGTCCTGGTTTTTCTCCTGTAAGCCTAATATATTTCTATCTATTCAGTCTTCGATTTTCACTATGCTCTAGATCGCAGTAACGACTGACCGCAACCATAACTGCAACGTATACTCATCCTCAATCGGAATGTGACAAACAAAACTTAATATAGTCGAATCTCCCAATTGTACCTTCGATGCTTTTTTAAATCTCCCAAGAGTACCTCGTCAATATCGATGAAACAACAGCGCTTTTCCTTGGCTTAAATCGTCATTCAATCCGGGACTCGAAGAATTCCCTTTGGTACCTCTGAAAAGACACATCGGCAGTTTTGGTGCTTCTGCTTCTACTTGAGTTCTCGTGCTAGTGGCTTGCTTTCGTCTTACTGGAAATCCATTCCATAAAAAGAAAAATAGCACCTAATCAGTCGCTCTGCTTGTCAACAGTGCAGTGAATCAAACGAATGTTTCTACCTAAAGTCTGCTGTCTATATGTACCGTACCAGTACTATAAACAAGCAAAGCAATCGAATAATAAATTTCGTCCAAAGCCAGTGTGAACAATAAAGCACCGTTACTTTCATCGATACGATATCGATCATTCATTTGAAGATGTTTGAAACTCAACAGCAAAATTCAACAGCAAATTTGCAAATGCAGTTTAGACTAACGGAAGTCGTCGTTATACAAGCTCACTACACTCATTACTGATAACATTTAAAACTTTGGCTATAACGGAAAGCTACGCAATGGAAGACAACATGCAATACGCCGTTGAGCATGATAATGTTAGGACCAAGATACCCATTTATATTGACAATGATAAGATTGATATGCGTCTGCACGATGAACACCTGGGTACTATTAATAAATTTATTACAACCATCATGTCGGAATACGTAACGGTTGAATCCTTTAAGTTTGAAACCCGGAGAAAATCTAGGTATTTCCAACGGTTTTTGTTTCGTGAGAATGTGAGTGACCTATTCCTTCATATCTGAACTTTCAATTCAAAGCAAAACGCGTGACCAAATCTCAAATCACGCTGTGCACGTATGAAGGACAGACTCCTGCGTGTCCTACGTTGTTATACAAGAAGACACACTACAAGAAACCATGTACACAAACCTCTAACGAAGCAATATCAACTGCAAGCATACCCATCACACAGCCCTTCATCAACATCAACTAAATCACAAACCACCGGAGTTGCAGCTCAGGCACCAACGAATACTGGAACAACAGAACGTACGCACAGCGTGAACGATCATTGTGATGTGCCTACTACTTCCCAAACAACTGCCAGCACCACCGATATTAAAGTAAATAACAAAGAACACAGATACGCGATCGTGACCCGTAGGTCCCACAAGCAACTCAAACCAGGTAATCGTGAAAGCCCATACAACATAAACAGCGAGAATAGCATGAACGAAAACGAGGGAAACGAACCAAACATTTCTTTCATCGCGACGTGCATGAATTGAATTTTGTTTTCTTTCAAATTCACGCAGGGATGTCAATTTTTTCAAGCTCGGGCTCAAACTGATATTATTTACACCAAGCTATCCGCCAGTTTTCATATAATCGATTAAACGGAGATATTCGTGGTAACAACGGTAGGTTTTGCAGCTCTCAAGTCGAGAGATAATGGTTGTCAATGGAGATTGCCAGACATAGCGCAGGGACTTGGGATCACTGATGTTTCTGATTTACGTCCATGTCGTGTTTTTAGTACTGGAAACTCCTCGCCGGTACTGCACAGACCATCTCAGCAATAAACGTTTGCTTATGGTGGTGTAGCAAGAACTGCCACTGTGGAATTCCGATGAAAGATTTTCTGGCAGAGCTCTTCCTCCCAGACTCCCATAACTTTTTTACTGTGCAAGCTCTGCCTGCCAGACCCCATAACTTTTTAACTGCCACATGCGGAAAAGGCAATGTCGATTGAGAGGTAACGGGGGGAATCAGTACCCTTTCGACTGTCCTGGTTTTTTACTCGTCTGATATGGTCACCCTAGTTAAAACCACCGTCTTTCGATCTGTACTGTAAAATAAGTGAAAAGTGTTATAGTGACCGAGCGATTGCCCTTCCTGTGATCATTCTCAGGGATAGACCGTTCCAACATCAAATTATGGTCTTGTCAAATTTTGGTCTTGTCAAACTGCAATTGACGTGAAAACCCAAGATGGTACCAGATAAGGTATAGGCATACGAAAAGCGAGAGTTTTGGTTTTACGATTGGCAAGATTGACATTGCGTAAATACTGATTCACTACCCAAAAAAGAGGGTAATAAAAACGAAATTAATTAAAACAATGTTTTGAATATAGAAACTAGTGCTTTCAGCCTCTCAATGCGTTTGCCACCAAAATATTATTGTACACACATGCATGCACCTTATGCAGATTATCTTGAATCTGTTTTGCGTTTGTCAAATCTGCCACTCTTCTTATTCATATCCGGACACGCTCTTTTTCCCTTTGGGGCAGACCCTCGATAGTGACACCGTAAAAATCGAAAGAGAAAGTAAACAAAGAGAGTAACTCATTGCAGATATGACGTTTTGAAAAAACGCTCAAGATATAGGTCAGTAGGTTAGCAACCTTCAGCACTCTGACAGAAGTAAATAATGTTCATCGATGCTGCAAAGTAAATATACAAGACACGAACACTGAAATATCGATACAGATCTTTCATTAGGGCCTAAGTCGCGATGTACTCAAATGGAGAAAAATCAGTTTCAATATTCGGCGATGCTTTTCTAAATGTAGTTTTTATTGTAGGTATGACCATGTTTTTCCGGAAGCATCTTTGGTTAAACCTTATGACAATATAACAAAAAATTTAATTCCTATGTGCTTTTAAGGGGTAGAAACTAAAAAAATACTTACGCCCAATTTGCATCCCAGTCGTGATTTCGCCTTCAGCAACCACTATTTGCGGAAGGGCTAAACTGTGTACATAATTTTCAGAAGGGCGCGGTAAATGGGCTAAACTGACGCTGGGTAGGGCTGGGTAAATGGGCGAGCTTGACAGTATACTTTTTAATAGGGCTCAGCAAATGGGCGCATAGAAACCGAATGTAAATGAAAGGGCGCGTGTCTCTTTTCTTCGAATTACATGAAAATATCGAAATATTCGAATGTTTATGTGCAACAACTATCGAGTAGACATGATCATAGTAGATATTGCTTATCATTTATATAATAGAACCGCCGTTTAAAGAATAATTTTGTGAATAATAAACGTATGCCCGGTTCTGTCAAAAAATGTAAGTTTAGCCTTTATATTCCATACGATAATAAGGGCCTAAGACGAAAACTCGAAGAAAATACATGTTTCGCCGTTTTGTTTTCTTTAATTATAAAGCGAACTAAAAACCATTTTAACTGATTTTCACCTCAATCTTGCAGTATTTTTGTCGCATAATGTCATAATAGCGAAAACGCAGTTTGTTTACATTTAAGATTTAAGCCCTAATGAAAGATCTATGTCGATATATGCGGATTTGACAACTGAAACATTTCAAGCGAAAGCTTTCACATGAGTTATTGTGAGATATACTGTAGATAGATAGTAGGCAATTTAACAATTATATTTTATGAATTTCTGACATGACGGAAGAATTTGAACGCGAAAACAAAAAAACGCAAACTTTTACCGGAAGAACGAAGAAAAAAAAGCGGAAGCATAAATTGCAAGCGAGGCAAGATTCATTCAGTGATCTAACTTTGACGAGTACAGTCGCGTTTAGAAAAAGGGGACTCACTACACCGCTTACGGCCGATTTCTTCACTTATCTGAAAACTAGTTTTCAGTCAAAACCGGTTTTCGTATGGTTTTCGTGAAAACCGGTGTTGGAAAAAAATGAAAACTATTTACATTTCTTCACCAAGTTTTCGATTGTAGACGCAGGTTTCGCGAATTCCAAAACCGGTTTTAATGAAAATCAGTTTTAGCGTACAAAACGGTTTTGAAAGCTGTGATCATACTCCAATCTTACGATTTTGACATTAATCAAACCTCAGGCCAAAACATTTGCAGTCTGCTTGTATTTTCGGTAATATCGGTCTGCTAATGTATTTGTTTTCGGTTCAAGGAAGGCAAAGTACTTATATTTTTATCTCTTTTAATTCAATATAAATGAACTGTATTTTTATACACAGGTAATGGTAAAACGCAAACTTGAGATAGATGGTGGTGATAGCAAACCACAAAGGAAGCAATCGACTCCATGGACTCAAGACGAGACCGAAACTTTGTGCGACTTAATTTTAAAGCATGGAACTGGTGCAATTTTAAATAAAAGGACAAATGCGGGTACTAAGGAACAAAGAGAACACGAGTGGAAAACTATTGAAGCGGACTTTCAGGCTATAACAAGCGTAAAAATGTACTATTTTAGCTAGGCGATATGTTCTAATTATTTTTGTTTTCTTTTTCTAGAACAAACGTAACATGCAAACATTGAAAGCCCGATTCAAGCGAGTTATGTATGAGTTGCGCGTGTATTCGGCATGGACTCGGCGAAACAACACCCAAACGGGCGGTGGTTTGCCTACACCGATGCCAAAAGAGCTACACATTGAAATGACTGGTTCACTGATGTCTTTGCATAGCCATTACGGCTCAGCATATTTTAATGGCTTGATGTCATATGATTGTGATATCACTGATAATGTGGACAGATCGCGACAAACAAAATTAAACGAAAACGCTTCATCAGCAAGGGAGAACAGCGATACTTCTCAGCGAGCTTCACCGAGGCCAACACCGTA
Source organism: Topomyia yanbarensis (assembly GCF_030247195.1). Classification (NCBI taxonomy): domain Eukaryota; kingdom Metazoa; phylum Arthropoda; class Insecta; order Diptera; family Culicidae; genus Topomyia; species Topomyia yanbarensis. The sequence goes on along the minus strand of NC_080670.1, from coordinate 90,528,897 downwards.
CATAGATGGGTTGAATTGGTTGCCGATGGAAGCGGTTAGTGTGGAACTCGGAATAAACTCAACGGACGATGTCTCGTTTAATAATACGATGGCGGCAACATCAGACAATTTATTGGGTTCTACAACTGACAGAAATATTTCCATCACAACTGCTGCTAATGTATCTGATTCCGCTGATACGGATATGGCAGCTGTTACAGCTAATATTTCCAAACTGCGTTTTCGCTATTATGACATTATGCGACAAAAATACAGAAATATTTCCATCACAACTGCTGCTAATGTATCGCCACAACGAAACTGGTCAGTGACACAAGAAATCCACCAAGTAGTCATCGAAAATCTCAGCAGTATTTTAGGACTAGCGAGCAAAGACGCCGACCCCGCAATTGCACTGAAGCTAACAATTTACAAACTACAACATTACAAATACAGCAAGAGGAATTGGTTATACGCCGTCGACAGTTTCTCGAGGATGTAATCAAACAACACGAAGAGATGCAATCCATTCATAGAGCAGCGATACAAAAAGGTTATGCTACTCGCTTATCGATTTGGCAAAATGAGAGTGAATTGCGAATTGCTGACATTCGCCATGCAAAACAACAACAAGACATATTGTTCGAGAAGAAAAAAGAGTTTTGGAACTCGGCAATTGCTGCTTTGCCAATGCAACTAGCAACAACACTGCCATCATCATTAGTCGTAGCAGTAGAAAATAATGCCAGAATCGCTGAAGTTTGTACAGAAACAGTTGCAATGTGTAGCGTTTCAGCGGAAGACAGTATCAATAATCACGACTATGGATTCGAAGAAATGAGAAATTTGATCGAATACGATGATTTGAATGATATGGATTATTCGCCGGCGCCGGTTGTCATCCCGTCCGATAACGAGATCGATTGTGAGTTCCTGCTCGGAGTTTAGAGTGTATATTATAAAGGTGTGAATCGATAGTATACTTTTAATTTACATCTACTTCCAGTTCTGTTTCTATTTTCATTTCCCCTTCTACTTTTATTGACGAGAGTAAAATCATTTAAACGCAAACAAATTAGTTTTCATCTCGATGTGAAGCAACGAGCTCGTCCCTTGCCGTTCGCCTGCGATATAGCACTTCGTTTATAGGTGGAATTGTATCAGAATTTTCCTGCAGTATCTCGATATCAGTCGTATCGAATTGCGGATCATGAGAATCTATGCAAATATTATGTAGTATAGCTGCAGCAACAATAATTTTTTGCACAGTTTCCACACGTACCCGCATCCCGTAGGCAAGCACTGGAAAGCGCCTTTTAATTACTCCATATTGGCGTTCAACAACATTTCTGGTACCGATAATATCTGTTTGATAGCGTTGCATCCCACGATCATGCACTATTTGTGGATTATTCTCAGTGTATGGCGTAGCCAGGAAAAATGTGTTAGCGTAACCGGAATCACCAATTAAAATATATCGACCGAAATCTCCAGCTTCGAATCGATTATGGATTTGTGATTGACGAAAAATGATTTGATCGTGCGTTGATCCTGGCCATCGTGCAACAATGGTCGATACTTTCAGGTTGGCCGATGAGATGGTTTGTACATTTAGCGAAAAGTAACCTTTGCGGTTGCGAAAAACCTCACTCTGCAAAAAGAATTTGTGCATTCTCACAAAATACAACGGAGAAATAATTTACCATTCGACCACCTGGAGATTGTATTTTTATATGCGTGCAGTCAAACTCCGCTAGCGAATGACGGATCTCAATAGTAGCATGTCTGTAATAACATACGTACATGGAACTATTGAGAACCAGAGCTACAGGTCCAAAGCCCTGGTAAAGGAGGATGGTTGTGATGATCCGGGCCGAGATCACCACGTAAAGCAAGGTAGGGCATAACCCCAATTCCAAGGCGTGAAGCGACCCGTGCCGAGGGATGAGTGATCGAGGGGGTGAAAAAGATGCTCGATCGTTAACGGAGCCTGTGTGGTACCTGGGCAACCCCCACAGTAAGCGTCCCTTACCACGCTAATGCGGAGCTCTGGCGTGGCGGACATTTATTTCTCGCGCGACTCGTGGGATTTGATATGGAGAGCAAAAATAAATATACTAAACAAACGGAGGTGCCAAACCCCTTCGCTAGAGGTGGTTTGGCGAGGTCTCCCCCCCCCGTGGGGAGAGTAGTGGAGCGATGAGTGCTGCATCCGAAAGCACCAGTGACCCCCCAGCAGCGGTAGGCAATAGCCCTACCAATGCATCGGAGGGGCCAATATCTGCGATGCGCAAAGTAGCGAAGCAACTCGATTCTATAATCGACTTCGCTAGCGCAAAGCAGAATATAGCCAAGGAGTTGAAGTTGAGCCTCCTGGAGCTCCGGAAAGCTGTTCGTGTTGCAAGACAGGAACAGCAGGCCTATGTTAAGAGGGTGGAATGTCGGGAGAGGCCCGACAGAGAAACCCAGACAGTGGCCTCCAATAGGGAAGAAAGAGAGAAGGTCGATAGAGGTTCACAGACAGTGGCCTTTCCCTTCTACGGAGCAGCCACGTCGATCGGAGCGGCGACCGAGTTCCCCTCGAAGGGAAAAGGAAAGGGCAATCGCAAGACGGCATCGAACGCGAAGCGCCCTAGGAAGTCGCCAGGCGAGGGTGCCAAAACCGACACCACTCGCCGTGCAACCGTCAAGGTCAAACGCCGTCTGGGCGAGGTAAGCAAGGGCGAGAGTGACCTCGCTGTGGAGAGCGATGGTAACAGCACCCCGGCACGACTGGGGCAGCGGGGCTCAAACCCCTGGACGCTGGTCACCAAGAAAAAGCCGGCACCGAGACCGGAGGTACCGCGGCCTGCGAGGAAGGCCAAGGACAGAGGCGAAGCCTTGTGGTTAAAAACCGACAAGGACAAATACGCCGATGTCCTTAAATCGATGAAGGCGGCCGAAAGCCTCTCGGCCCTTGGGCAGGATGTGCGTAGCGTAAGACGCACCAACACGGGAGAGATGCTCCTGGTGCTGAAGCGAGGCGCACAATCAAGTGCAGTATACAAGGCCTTGGCCCAAGAGGTCCTTGGTGAGGGCGCCCAAATCAGGTCGCTAGGTGCGGAAACAACTCTCCAGTGCAAACACTTGGACGAGTTCACGACCGCAGAAGACGTCGTCGCAGCCGTCAAGAAGCACTGCGACGTCACAATCGAGCGGGCCTCTGTGCGATTGAGAGATGGACCCTCTGGCACCCAAGTAGCCTACCTCAGGCTACTGAAGGCGGATGCCAAAAGGGTAACCGAGAAAGGGAAGCTGAAGATCGGCTGGTCGGTATGCCCTATTAGTATACCCCAGCCGCCTTCAGTGGATAGGTGCTATCGGTGCCTTGAATCCGGCCACAAAGCATACGAATGCAAAGGCATAGATAGGAGTAAACTATGTCGTCGCTGCGGCGAGGAGGGACATAAAGAGCGGGGGTGCACTAAGGCATATAAGTGCCTTATCTGCACCGCTAAGAAGCAAGCCCACAAACATGCTATGGGCGGACCTTCGTGTCCCTTCGGTGAGTTAAATAAGAAGAAGCCGTGAAAGTCACACAGCTAAATCTTAACCATTGTGCAGCAGCCCAACAGCTGCTGTGGCAGTCGGTCTCGGAGTCGAGGACAGATGTCGCCCTCTTATCAGACCCGTACAGCATCCCTGTCGGCAACGGCAATTGGGTGTCGGACGGGTCTGGAATGGTGGCAATCTGTACAACGGGACGGTTCCCGGTTCAAGAGGTAATACGCCGAGGGTGTTGCGATTGCCAAGATCAATGGTGTGTTCTATTGCAGCTGCTACGCCCCACCAAGGTGGCCAATAGAACAGTTCTACCAGATGATCGACAGGCTCTCGTCGGACCTCGTGGGCCGGAAACCGGTAGTAATAGCGGGAGACTTTAACGCTTGGGCAGTGGAGTGGGGCAGCCGCTGTACAAATAGCAGGGGTCAAGCGCTAATGGAAGTGCTTGCGAAACTCGATACTGTGCTAGCTAATGATGGCTCCGCTAGTACATTCCGTAGAAACGGAGTGGAGGCGTGGATTGATGTGACCTTTGCCAGCCCGAGTCTGGCTCCAGGCATGGAATGGAGGGTAGACGAAGGCTACACCCATAGCGATCATTTAGCAATCCGCTTTAAGATCAACTATGGTGTGCAGCATCCGAGGGCGGGAGATCCCTGTCAGGTACGCGGGTGGAAGTCCAATCACTTCGACAGCGAAGCTTTCACCGCGGCCCTGGGACTGGAGGCCAACACCGACAGTCTAAGCGGGGATGCGCTGGTAGCTGTTCTATCACGCGCGTGCGACGCCACTATGCCGAGAAAAACACTGCCAAGAAACGGTAGATGCCCGGTATACTGGTGGAGTGCCGAGATTGCAGCTCTACGGTCAGCCTGCCTCAGAGCTAGACGTAGGATGCAAAGAGCTCGCACCGAGGATGCAAGAGAGAACCGCCGTGAAGTGTTTCGAGCTGCGAAATTGGCCCTTAACAAGGCTATTAAGAGCAGCAAGAGAGCGTGTTTCGACAACCTGTGTGAGAGTGCCAACGCGAATCCGTGGGGTGACGCCTACCGGATTGTGATGGCCAAGACCAAAGGGGGCTCCTCACCCCCAGAACGGTCTCCGGACCGGTTGGCAACGATTATCGAAGTACTCTTCCCGTCTCGAGCCACAAGCCCCTGGCCACCTGCACTACGAGACAGTGCGGGCACGGTCGAAATGGTGGCTCCAGTGACGAATGAAGAACTACTCGCAGTGGCTAAATCCCTAGCAATGAACAAAGCTCCAGGGCCGGATGGAGTTCCAAACAACGCTCTCAAGGCAGCGATCATAGCGAACCCGAACATGTTCAGGCTAGCTATGCAGAGATGCCTTGACGAGTGCCGTTTCCCCGATAGATGGAAAAGGCAGAAACTGGTGCTGTTGCCGAAGCCCGGGAAGCCGCCAGGCGACCCATCGGCGTACAGACCAATCTGTCTGATAGACACGACTGGCAAACTGCTTAAGAGGATCATCCTCAACAGGCTCACCCCGTACGCGGAAGGTACGGACGGTCTGTCAAGCAACCAGTTTGGCTTTCGGAAGGGTAAGTCCACAGTGGACGCTCTCAACTCAGTGATAAATACTGCCGAGATAGCGATCCAACGAAAAAGGCGAGGTATTCGATACTGTGCGTTAGTGACACTTGACGTGAAGAACGCATTCAACAGCGCAAGCTGGGATGCCATCGCGCTCTCGTTACACCGGCTTAGCCTACCGGTGGGTCTGTACCGGATCCTGGAAAGTTACTTCCAAAACCGCGTACTGATATATGAGCCGGTCAGAAAAGGGTTTCAATTACCGCCGGAGTCCCGCAGGGCTCGATCCTAGGCCCGGTGCTATGGAACCTCATGTATGACGGGGTTCTGAGACTGAAGTTCCCTCCTGGGGTCAAGATCGTCGGCTTTGCCGACGACGTAACCTTGGAGGTCTACGGGGAGTCAATTCCTGAGGTAGAACTAACCGCAGAACACGCGATTAGCACGGTGGAGGAATGGATGAGCGCGAGAGGCCTGGAGCTCGCTCATCATAAGACGGAGGTAGTTATCGTCAACAACCGCAAGTCGGCACAACATGCAGTTATCCATGTGGGAGAAGTCGCGATCACTTCACAGCGAAGTCTGAAGTCTCTCGGAGTCATTATAGACGACAAGCTGACCTTCGGCAGCCATGTCGACTATACGTGCAAGAGAGCGTCGACTGCTGTTGCGGCACTATCGAGAATGATGTCCAACAGCTCAAAGGCCAGTAGACGTAGGTTACTGGCAGGCGTTGCCGTATCTATCCTCAGGTACGGCGGCCCGTCATGGTCAAGAGCACTGAGGGTAGTTCCCTACAGAAACTGGAGAGCACCTACCGCGTGATGTGCCTCAGAGTGATATCTGCCTACCGCACGGTATCACACGATGCATCCTGCGTGATAGTGAGCATGATGCCAGTCGGGCTGGTCATTCGGGAAGATGAGGAGTGCTTTGAGCTACGTGGAAATAGGGGAGCCCGCGAGCGCACCAGGGCGACCTCGGTCGCCAGATGGCAGCGTGAGTGGGACAACTCCTCGAAAGGTAGGTGGACTCACCGGCTGATACCTAGTATATCGAGCTGGGTGGGAAGACCCCATGGGGAAGTTCACTTCCACCTGACACAATTCCTGTCAGGCCATGGCTGTTTCCGTCAGTACCTCCACAGGTTCGGACACGCGGAGGTCCCTGTCTGCCCGGACTGCCCAGGTGTAGATGAAACTGCCGAACACATACTGTTCGTATGTCATCGGTTCGACGTCGAAAGAAGAGCAATGCTTGACGTCTGTGGCTGGGACACAACCCCTGATACCCTTATTCAGCGGATGTGTCAATCGGTGGAGAAGTGGAACGCAGTCTCGGTTGCTACCATCCAGATTGCCAGTAGGCTACAGGTAATCTGGCGAACCGAGCAGCAGACGACGGGCACGGCTAACTAGTGATTGGTTAGCTGGAGCGAAAAAGGCCAAGCACAAAATAAGAGAGTGAATGGTCTGTTCATGCCGAGGCAGGTTGGCGCAGCGAATGGCAACCGCGTAAGGGGTAAACCCAGCCACCCCGAAGCAAGACAGAAGAGTGAGTGTATAGGCGTATAAGTGGACTGCCTCATGCCAAGACGGGAGAGTCGTAGCGTAGTATGTTGGAACTAAGCTATCGATGCCTCATGGCGTGGCAGAGGAGTGAAAGGGTGAGCATCCAAGTCAGTCTCACACTGCATGTTAAGGGTGAGCATAAAAGTCAGCCTCACAGGTTGGTAGAGGCTAGCACAAAAGTCAGCCTAGCAAGGAATGAAAAAGGTGAGCACAAAAGTCAGCCTCGCATGGTATGTCAGAAGTGGGGCCTAAGAAAAATGTCCCACATGGGATGCCAGAGGGAGTGACAAAGGTACAATAGAGTGGCACGATTGAGAGTGAATCAGGTGATAGGGTGAGCACCCAAGTCAGCCTCACATGGTATGCGTAGGGCGAGCACAAAAGTAAGCCTAGCAAGGAATGAGTAAGGTGAGCACACAAGTCAGCCTCGCATGGAACGTAAAAGGTGAGCACAAAACTCAGCCTCATGTGGGAGTGTTTGAGAGTGAATCAAAGTGCGATTGAGAGAGCACCCAAGTAAGCCTCATACAGGATGTATGAACGCGTGAGTGAGAGTGAATGAGTACATTTAGTACAGCCATCCCTCCAGAAGTAATACCGAGATGTAGTTCCTGGGAGGAATGATGGCGGAGCCCAATGGAGTTTAGTCGGTATTAATGGCTGGTCACCATTCGAGTCCGACACACCCCTAGTGCACCCCGTGCGGTAGATTGGACCCTACCAATAGCACGTGTACTGGGCTAGGACATAAAGGTCTTCTCCATTGTAAAAAAAAAAATGCGTGCGGTCAATGGCTCCAATCGTGCGAGGTAAACCAGCAATTGAATGGAACGCGGTTGCTTCTGCTTGGCATTCTCCGTTAGTTTCCGGCAATTTTACGTACGTCGTCAAATACTCCAATAATGCCATACATACTTTAGGCAGAACGCGACAAATTGTGGCTGGTGAAACGCGAGCTACATCTGCAACAACAATTTCCATGCTTCCTGATGCCTGATGATCATGAATCTCAATAAAATAAGCAATTGCACTTCAGGAGTTATGTATCTGGAGCTGCATAAATTAGAAAAAAAAACATTTTAAAATACAATAAAATGCAATTGAAGAAATTAAACATTACCGTGGTTGCGGATGTTGCAAAGCCGGTGCGATCAAATTCAACACAGAAATAAAGGTTTGTTTAGTCATGCGAAAACGACAGTAAAAATCAAAATCGTCCCAATTATTAATTGTAACTTGAAGGCGTATTCTATAAGGTCGTCGCACATTAAACTCATTGTCAACATCCTCATCTCTAAATATCCAATCCATATCAATAATATGACGATGAAAAAGCTCTGGAAACAACACCCAATTGATTACAGATTGCATCCTTCTTCCACTCAGAATACAAAGTTTGCTATCAATGGCAGAATCTATGTAAACAAATATTTTGTAAAGAAATAAAATTAACCCGAAAACCAGTTTTCTGCGCGCGAAACCCTCGAATTAATGGGTTTCGTTAAAACCTAGTTTTCGGCGGAAACCCATTTCCGAAAATCAGTTTTCAGTTCGAAAACCAATGTGAAGAAAGGCATATTTTGAAAACCAACCATTCGAAAACCGGTTTTCGCTGAAAACTGGTTTTCACGCAAGTGAAGAAATTGGCCGTTAATATGTTGGAATACGACATATACTTGTTTACGTAATAAAGGGTACAATTCATGTATGATTTCCAGCGTGAATCAGAGATGTAAACTGTTTTATAAAAAATAGGTGATTTTGGGGTTCAAGTGTCACCCTAATTTCCTAGTTTTATATTTAAGCTCAAACCACCTCAGTTAATTTCTGAGATTTTTTTAATTAATGTGATATTTTACATACGACATCGGTAGTAAATAATAGCGATTCAGGTATTCATTAATACAATACGATTTCTGAGTCAAATGGTCCCAAATCCCAAACTTCCTGTATTTCACCAATAATGAAACAACTTTTGGATGAGTTACTGAGTATTTCAACATTAAAAATATTGCATTGCATGTACATTTATGGAAGAATAGTCGAGATAATACCAAGAATAGTTGACAATTCGGAGAGTTTATGATCAAGGATATTAGAGTAATCGACGTCTGGAGGAGAATAGACTACACCTAGAAGAAATTTATCGTTATTCACAAGAACTTCAATAAATAAATATTCAGTTCGGTCACTATCACCCTGACCCGCGTGATTTCCAGAACCAGCAATAACTTTGCAATCCAGATCAAATTTATGATAAATGCAGATTCCTCCACCACGACCGGTAAGACGATCGTTTCTTAGAATGCAATAACCATCAACAGAAACTGTTGTATCGCTTATGTTTTCATTTAACCATGATTCCGTTATGCATACTATGTCAACTTTACTGTTCGTAAAACAATTTTTAAATTCATCGAGCTTGCTTAAACGTCGAGCACCCAGACTTTGTGCATTTATATGACACAGATTTATACAATCATCACGTAAAGCAACATTCATAACCACACGTGGAATATTAATAGCACTTCTTTGCGCACGTGCATTATCATTAAAATGATTGACCGGCATCATCGAATGGTAGGAACAAGATCAATCGTAAACATATAAGCCGGCCGGGCTGAAAGGAGAACAGGAGAGAAGAGAACGCTAAATCTATGAATAGGGCAACATGTATAGCAATAACAATAATCATCATTACTCTAATTTTTTCTACCTAGAATGTGGTTTTTGGATCGCAAATTCAATTGAAAATTATAGCTAAGGCACAACGATATCGGTGATATTGATTGGTGAAAGCAGCAACAACAGCGACGGCAGCAACAACAGCGACGACAGCAACATCCTAATGGATCGTAGAGCACTTTCTGCGTAACATCGTTTGATCTTTCAGGAAGGAAGATAACATGGGATGGAGTGGGGATGGAATCATGGAAATATTGTTGGTAGGAAAATAAGAAATTACAAGGAAGGGTTTATTTTCGGCCCCCAAAATTTGTTAACTGGTCCAAATTGAAGATAGGTTGAGCCGGGATGTCTTCGAGCGGTTTCACGTAGATAGTTCCCTCCTTGGAAAACACGTTCTGAAGATGACCATTACGTTTCAATTTCAGTGTGGCTCCCTTGATGTTTCGTGCAGCTTCGGTGAGATTTTCATTAAAATAGATGCGTTTATCAACACCAAAGCCAAGATGAAGCAAGCTCAATTTCTTCGTAGTGAAATAACGATTGAAGAATTCATCACTCTGAACGCAAATTGAAATAGGATTGGCGGTGTTTGCTCCGGCGGCAATAGGAAGTCGAGCCAGACGTTTAGTATAAACTACCCAGGTAACCAATAAGCATGCTGAATGCGTCTTAACGGCTACTTGATAAGCACTTAAGTCGTTTTAAATGCTATTTAAAAGTCGCTTTTGGCAAAATATACGGCTACATTACTGCTGTGCTATGAAAATGCTTTTTTTACTACTGTTGTGCATTCAGAATGCTGTTTACTGGCAAGAAGTTTTTAAACAGTTTTTCAAATGCTGATTAACAACAGTTATGCATAACGAATGCCAGCATACTGCAAGAAGCATCCAGAATGCAAATTTTACGCTACTTTACTGCATACACTAATGCTTGTTGGTTACCTGGGTAATGGTACCTCAGAGTCACCGTATCCAAGAGTTGTACATATTTTTTGCAGGAAATCATCTGTTTTTTTCCGTAGGGCTTTAGGGTACACCTGTGAGAATGAGATCATTCGATTTCAGCAGTTTACCAGCCGCATCTCTATGCCGGCGCACTTCTTCGGTTATTTTCACGTGCGACTCACTCAATCCGCTGTAATCCCGAGCATAGTCGAATTTAAGTTGATTCACCTCCTGATGCAGTGTTGATATTTCACTGACGAGAGCCGCATTACTGGAATCGATCTTCCTCTCAATCTTCGTATTTCCATCATCAATCATCTGCTTGATACAAATTAATAGCTGTTAAAAACGTTCATCATCGTCGTCGGTTTGGTCCAAATCCTCGCGTGATCGTCTTACATTTCTTATAAAAGAAATGTATAGAATTCGCTCAAACTTTCAAGAGTTTTTCCGAGGCCCGGAGGGCCGAGTCTTATATACCAATCGACTCAGCTCGACGATTTGGAACAATGTCTGTGTGTGTGTCTGTGTGTGTGTAGGTAACGGACAAATTCTCATTCGTGTTTCTCAGCAATGGCTGAACCGATCTTATCTAAACCAATTTTAAATGAAAGAACTAAAAAACAGTATGAACGCTATTAATTTGTTTTTGATTCTGATGTTTAGTTTCCAAGATATGAATGTTTGAATGCGTAAAAATGGCGTTTTTGCAGTTTTTTTTTAATTATCTGCCGGAATTGACAATAAAGATTAACAATCTATATGTTTTAGATAGCTTTACCGAACACCTTTCGAACAAGCTATAGATTGTTGAAATCGGACTATTATCAAAAGAGATATTTAACATTAAATGCGGACGAAAGATTTTTATCATTTCCCATTGCCAGAAATATGACCAAAACATGTAATCTATTATTAACGCCAAAACGGCTTATTTTAGGTCAATAATATCTTCGGAGAATTTAATGGAGGTAATATGCCCTGTTACGTCTAGTGGCCAGCGTTGTCGGGAACCGAGCTCGACGGGTCTTGGGTCCGATATGCTACTCGCAGACACCGATTATATCCAAAAATGTACCGAACAATAAACCACCGAATATTTCACCAAAACCGCATATCACAAACGGTTGGAACTCTTCTTCCACGAAATTAATTTATTTTCTATAAATGGGAACTCATTTTATTGGGAATTAATGGAGATTTCTATTATGGAGAAACTTTATTCCAGAAACGCGTCTGGTCGCGAAGACGGCTTGGGATCTGAATGCTGACTGTAACAATCATCGCGCGCAATTGTATATCCCACGTATGAAGATCTAAACCCACCTTAAACATAAAAAATTCATCTAGATCAGTTGCCTTAGCTGCAGTAAAATGCGCACCTAAACATAGCCGCCACCTTGAAACAACGTTTCAACTACTACTTCTACTATTGCTATTTCTACTACAATACTAACATATCAAATCAATCTGTCAAACTTATCACAATACAAATACATAACACAATATAAAAATGTATAAAAATGATTCAGCAAATCCCGTTGGTTTATCCACCTCATTGTCCGCATTCTCCAACGCTCTGTCGATAGTCGCTGTCATAGGTTGTTGGCACAATTGCTGATCATCCGCAGGTAGGAGACATATTTGTGAAGCTGGACGTTTGACAACTCCGCTACACGTTCGAAGAACAACGACGCGCACGACGCCATCATCTCAAGGGTTTGCTTCGATTATTCGTGCTAGAGGCCATCTTGTTGGGTGCAGTGAATCATCCCGAAGAATAACCATAGTGCCGGGCTTTAGTGGTGTGCTTAATCTTCGAAAAGGCTTTGAATCTCGCTGCAACTCCTTCAAATAATCGCTCCTCCATTGGTGCCAAAATTGTTGTGCTTTCTCTTGCAGTCGCTGAAACCTGTCCAGCCGGTTGAGTGGAATGTCCCGCAAATTGGGGTCCGGTATTCAGTGAAAGGAGCAACCAATTAAAAAATGGGCTGGTGTTAGCGCAGAAAGGTCACTTGTGTCTTCCGCCAAAGGTGCCAGAGGCCTCGAGTTCATGCATGCCTCGATTTGTGCTAATACCGTCACCATTTCCTCGAAATTTAGCAAGGAATTCCGTAGCTGCCGTTGTAGATGACGCTTCGCAATCTTCACCGCCGACTCCCAAAGTCCACCGAAATTGGGTGCTTTCGGAGGAATCAAATGCCAACGGATGCCTTCCGTCGCGCAGGTGTTAGTAATGTGATTCAGCTCCGATTGGTTTTGTAGACGCCTGTAGATCTCATGCAGCTCATTCCGTGCGCCGATAAAATTCCTCCCATTGTCGGAATGTATGTGCGATGGTTTTCCCCTACGTGCGATGAATCTTCGTAGTGCCGACATAAACGCTGCTGTCGAAAGGTCTCCCACAAGCTCGAGATGTGTGGCTTTAGTACTGAAGCACACAAAAACACAAATGTATGCCTTTGTAGGTGCTGCTTTCCTATGAGGGGCTCGCAGGTACACAGGACCACAGTAATCAACTCCAGTATTGCTAAAGGCTCTGCTTGGTGTTACCCGTGCGTAGGGAAGCTGGCCCATAGGCTGTTTAACAGGTACAGGATTGGTTCGCGTGCAGTTGTAGCAACTTCTGATGATTCCATGCAACAGTCGTTTTCCGTTTACTGGCCAGTATTGTTCCCGAATAACTGCTAGCATTAGTCGCGGTCCCCCGTGAAGAAGTTTGTGATGGTAGTGTCGAGCCAGTAGTTTGGTGAAGGGATGATTTCCGGGTATTAATATTGGATGTTTGCTTTCATATGGCTCATTAGAATGCTGCAGACGACCACCTACTCGGAGCAGTCCTTGCTCATCTTGGAATGGGTTTAAAGCGCGTACAGTGGATCTTGGCGAAACGAGTTTTCCAGTGTGAAGATCCTTGATTTCCTGTAAGTATGACTCCGACTGAACTAACCGCAGGAGTAGACCTTTTGATCGTTCCAGCTCCTCCACCGTCAAAGTAGCGTTCAGGCATGAAGGTTGACCAAGACGACGCGATTGGCAATTGCGTCGGAAGCGAGAAATCCATGCAACTACGCGTAACATCTTGTTGAAGTGCGAGTATCGAGTGAATATTGCGTTGTATTTTCCAGAGCACGTTGCCCCGGCCGCCACCGTTTCCCTCTCCATCAGCTCTTCTGATACTGGCTCCAAAGGGCTTTCACGTGGCCAGTTCTCCTCCGACTTGCTCAACCATTCCGAACCGATACTCCATAGCTTGCCTTCCAAAAATGCGTTGACGTGCATTCCTCTCGAGACAAGATCCGCAGGATTTTGTAAGCCAGGAACGTGTCTCCATGTGGCATTGCGCGTTGTTGTTTGGATTTCGCTGACCCTATTGGCGACGAATGTTTTCCAGTGGTAGGGTGGGGCTCGTAACCAATTTAGCACAACCGTTGAGACCGACCAAAAGTGAACCGAGTTGATTTCCATTCCGAGTGCTTGGATGACCTTGTTGTATAAACGAGCGGATAGCTGGGCGGCGCAAAGCTCTAATCTTGGGATGCTGAGTCGCTTCAGCGGAGCAACCCGGGATTTTGATGATATTAATTGTACCTTAACCGTTCCGTTCCTGTCCACTGTGCGGGCGTAAAGGCAGCAGCCATAAGCAACCTTGGAGGCGTCCGCGAAGCAATGAAGCTGTGTAGATATTGCATCCGGGAGAAAAACAAATCGATCCACCTTGAAGCACGATAGTTGCTCTATTTGAGGTCGAAAGTCTTCCCATAGTTCCTGTAGATCCTTAGGAACTTCGTCGTCCCAGCCGATGGGAATAAGCCACAAACGCTGCATAATTATTTTTGCTGTTATTACAACTGGTGAGATTAATCCCAATGGATCGTATAGCTGAGCGATGCATGACTGAATTTTACGCTTGGTGAGTATACCATCCCTTTCCTTAAAGCTGAGATTGAACCTTAGACAATCTGACTCAGGCTCCCATATGATGCCCAATGTTTTAATCGTTTCATCTGGATTGAACTTAACAGAAGACTGGGTCCCAATTTGATCCGAGGGTAATCCTTGAAGTACTTCTAGCTTATTGGACGTCAATTTACGCAGTGGAAAACCGCCACCTGCCATTAACTCGCTCATTTCCTTCCGCAATTCTATCGCTCCTTCCACCGTGTCATCGCCTCCAATGAAGTCATCGATATAGTATCCTTTCGAAACCAGCGGTGCTGCTTTGGGATAATGCTGCCCTTCATCCTCTGCCAGTTTTATTAGCGTTTTTGTAGCCAAATATGAAGATGGTCCTAGTCCATAGGTAACGGTGCAAAGCTGGTAGGTTTGAATTGGTTCCGAAGGGTCAAATCTCCACAGAATTTTCTGTAAGGGTCTGTCGTCAGGGTGTACCATTACCTGACGATACATTTTTTCAATGTCGCCTACCAATGCAACAGCGTATTTTCGAAAGCGAATGACTATTTGCAGCAGCTCGTCCTGCAACACCGGCCCAACTAAAAGCGAGACGTTTAATGAATTGCCAGACGACGTTTTAGCTGATCCGCCGAAAACCACCCTTAATTTTGTTGTTGAACTGGATGCCTTCAGCACTGGGTGATGCGGCAAGTAAAAACTTCTCCTCGTCTGCTGCTCTCCATCCGGGACTGGTTCCATGTGATGTAGTTGCAGATATTCCCTCATGAAACTATGGTATGCAGTTTTTAAATCTTCATTGTTTTCAAATCGCCTCTCGAGCAAATTGAATCGATGTAAGGCAGCTGATTTTGACTCGCCTAACATTTGGCCAATCTCCGGTTTCGTCGGCAAACGAACGATATACCGTCCCTGCTCGTTTCTGGTTGTCGTATTGTGGTAAAGTGTTTCGCAATCTTCCTCTTCGATGGACAAAGGTTTTCTATCGGCCATTTCCTCCATCTCCCAAAATCTTTCCACCAAGCGGTTCAGCGATTCGATGCTAGCACAGTTCGTAACAGTGATTCGAGAATGTGGTTGAAAGGAAGAGGCTCCAGCAATAACCCATCCAAAAACAGTTTCCACCACTAGTGGCAAATTATGTCCCAAATTAATCTGTCGGTTTGGCCGAAAGAAGGAAAAGAAGTGCTGTATTCCGAGTATAATATCCACCTCCCCACACACGTTAAATTTCGGGTCCGCCAATGACACGTTATCCGGGATGTTCCAAGCATTCGTATCGATGTTGTTGAGCGGCTGTTTCGATGTCACCTTGTTGAGCACTAAGAATTCCATTGTTACCGCATAGTCCGAGAGTCTGGATCGTACCTCTGTTGTAACCATTTGGGTGCATTTGATAACGCCCGTGCCAACACCATGCACATTGATATCCATTTTCCGTCCATTCAAACGCAGCATCTGAGAGAGCCTTTCTGTCATAATGTTCGACATTGAACCACAATCCAGCATGGCTCGGGCCAACAGTTCATTACCGTGTCGATCAACCACCTTTACAACCGCCGTCATCAAAAAAGTGTTCAACCCAATCGTTGCAGTATTTACAAGTGTTGAGGTCGATGCGTTCTGGCCGGCGGCTTTCCGATCGAGCTCAGCTTCCTGTGATGCCGATGTAGCTAATGTGACTGCTTTGGTTGTATCCTTCGAGCTAGGAAAACCTGGATGGATAATTGTATGATGCTTTCCTTTGCAGGTACGACATCGGAATTTTGATGGGCAGTTCTTCACAAAATGATCGGACCTAAAGCAGTTGCTGCACAAGCGATTTGAGTTTACGAGATCCAACTGCTTCTCGTGTGACATCTTGGGAAAATCCTGACATTCAACTAACCGATGATTATGCGAGCAAGCTACACATTTAAATACGCGTTCTTCTGCAGCTGCATGTGCATACACCTTTGCTGGGCCAAGTCGGTTGAATGGTTGCGCCGGTATTGGTGTTTGCGATGAGTGTGCAATGTTGACCTGCAGCGATTCGAGTACCCGTGTCCTTCGTTGCAAAAACTCGATAAGCGCACCATAATTTGGATCCAAAAGAGTCGATGCATGATCTTCCCATAATTTTAATGTGGCGTCATCTAGACGTGAACAAAGCAAATGCACCATAATCGTGCTCCAACTATCCACAGGCTCTTGTAGCTGTTTTAAAATTTTGCTATGTCGTTCGAATGTGTCGATCAATCCATGTAGGGCGCTAGCTGATTCTCGCTTGATTTTCGGATGATCCAACATGGTATGCATGTGCCGTTTCTTGAGAAGGTAGCTGTTTGAGTAACGGTCAACCAAAATTTGCCAAGCCACTGGATAGTTCATGCAACTGATTGTAAGGGACTCGATGAGTTGGGCGGCTTCACCTCTAAGTGCTGCCCGGAGATAATGAAACTTCTGTACGGTTGAAATTTCATTCGATGAATGGATCAACGCCATAAAGGTGTCGTGAAACGTCAACCATTGATTATAATCTCCTTCGAATTCCGGTAGGGTGATGGTTGGAAGCTTGACTCCAGGAGCATACGATGAGTTCGATTGCTGAGCACGGTCGGCAGGAAGTTGCTGTGATGGCGCATCTGGTATTTTCGACAATAAAGCTCCCTTCACACGAAAAAACTTTGTTTCAAATTTCTCGCGCGTGGACATGTGTTGAGATTCGGAAACGAGCGATTCCTCGTGGCATTCGATGTCTGTTTGCACTTCCTCAAACGTACTCCAAAGTTTGTCCATGCTATTGAGGCGAAGGTTGATTTCATGCCGGTCTTCTTCACTGTTGCAGCGTTCTGAGTAATCCTCGCATCGATCCAGTGAGGCGAGAATGTTTGTTCGCTTCTGCTCGAGTTGTCTGATCTTTTTCTTCGTCATGGTGGTGGACAGTGTTACTGGATCAAGGCGAAATTTCCCTTAAAACAAAGATCCGGTAGAGACGTATGGAGAGAAGTAGGATTTTGGAATCACACTCACCTTTTGTAAGGCGGAATATGCCTTTTATGTTTATACAATCCGGAACAAACGATCTCAGCGACGTAAGCAGTCCGATCCGAGAAGATGATTCAGTAGATAAATTGCCTTGCTAAAGGCGAGATATGCCTTGTATATTAAAATACAGCAGCTCCAGTTACATGAAATATGGCCCGGGAAGTAGTCCGTTACCTCCAATGGAATTTTGGGAATGGGATTCAGTCCTTAGCCTAATAACCAGTAACAATAGGACACGACGCTCCAATTGTTCGGTACAAAATGGCGACGATTCTCATCAAATAGTAGCATATAATGGGTACAATGTCCAGAGCCTTTGGGGTCCAAACGCCGGGATCCTGGTCACGGCACCAATTTTGTGTTACGTCTAGTGGCCAGCGTTGTCGGGAACCGAGCTCGAGGGGTCTTGGGTCCGATATGCTACTCGCAGACACCGATTATATCCAAAAATGTACCGAACAATAAACCACCGAATATTTCACCAAAACCGCATATCACAAACGGTAGGAACTCTTCTTCCACGAAATTAATTTATTTTCTATAAATGGGAACTCATTTTATTGGGAATTAATGGAGATTTCTATTATGGAGAAACTTTATTTCAGAAACGCGTCTGGTCGCTAAGGCGGCTTGGGATCTGAATGCTGACTGTAACAATCATCGCGCGCAATTGTATATCCCACGTATGAAGATCTAAACCCACCTTAAACATAAAAAATTCATCTAGATCAGTTGCCTTAGCTGCAGTAAAATGCGCACCTAAACATGCCCTTTTTGGTATTGTGCTTTTGCTGATTAATCCCCCTATGAGTGAGATATTTTCACAAATTTTCTTGGAAGTGATTATATCGAAATGATGCCTTCAGCAAATTTGTAGCTCTTACCTTTGCGAATAACTTTACTGAAGACTTCAAATATATATTTTGAATACTTTAAAAGTTATGGCTTGTTGTTTGTGGATTACTCTTTGTCGCCTATTTATTGTTCAATATAGTAATAATCCATTGAAATAAGCCAAACATTATTTCGATAAATCGAATTTTGTATTTCATTTTTCTATCTACAACCGCTAGAAATAATCACCGAACACTTCCAAGTTGTCTGGAAGGAACTTGATAACTTATCAATACAAAAATGTTCATTTGTGCGAACCTTCTGACTGCAATTTTTCTAACTTATAACCATCGGATCGATCTGAAAGTAGCCAAGCGAAGGTTTTGGGGTTTAACACCATACAATCCCCCCCCTCCCACCACACCCAAAAAAAATATTGGATTGAAGTTAAAAATTTATTGATGCAGACTGATTTAATTCAATATTACAATAACAATTATCTGATCCGTAGATTGATAACCTGTTGTTGTAAACGTCATGAGGACTTTTGATAAATTGTCGGAATGGGGTCCTGATATGTAACTGATCTATTGGTCTTGATTTCGCAGTTGTCTAATAGCATCAATATCAAATTCCTGCCTGAAAACATTCCAATAGAAAATTCCAGAGTTTTGTAATCAATCATAATCCTCAGATTTATTTTCAAATTGAGCTCGTTTTTGTAGAAATGTACTATAATAAGGGTCTTTATTTAATAGGGAGCGAAGTTAAAATTGATTTAATGTCTATGAAACAGAACTGCTCACCAAAAAAATGCATAACTTTCAAAATTTGCTAAAAATGTTTTTGTCTTTCTCATTCACTCTAAAATTTGTCAATCTAATCCCGACCCGAAGAGTCGAGTGTCATATGTCAATCGACTGAGATAGTCGAGATCGGAAAATGTCTGTGTGTGTATGTATGTGTGCATGTGTGTATGTGGAAAAAAATGTGACCTCTGTTTCTCAGAGATGGCTGGACCGATTTGCACAAAGTTAGTCTCAAATGAAAGGTACAACCTTCCCATCGGCTGCTATTGAATTTTTTATTGATTGGACTTCCGGTTCCGGAGTTACGAGTTGAAGAGTGCAATCACACAGCAAATTCCCATATAAACTGAAATGAAATTTTTTTAAAATCAAATTTGTATTTTTGATGCCAAATGACTTTAAAATGCATGAAACATTGAGATGTTTGACAAAAATTGACTTCTTTCGACTTTGGTACATTTTTGCCTTTCTCATATAGAAAGGTTATGCAATCACTCTAAAAATCGACAATCATACCGGCCCGGAGGGAGTATGCAGTGAGGGGTTGCTACTTTAAAATTAAAACTAGTTTAAAATTTCTTAACAAGTTGAAAATTTTTGGCAGGGCCTGGACCTCCCGGATCTTTCTCCATGATCCGCCGCTGGTTTCAAGCGATGTTTCAGTATCACATAGTATCTCAAGATCGTAGCTATCGATCCGTTGTATGTATGTGCAAATCGTACTGAACATGTTATATTCATTTCCACCATTGTATTGAACATAACCAGCCATGGAATCGTAGTCTGGACAAATGAGAAAAGCACAATCGCACCACTAGGTGGATTAAAACAGGTTTTTATTTTGGGAATGCGTCGAGTTGAGACGAAAACGTAATATGATTAATAACGAGGATAACACTTTCCGAATGTAGAGAGAAATTTATGAAATGACGATTTCCATTCGACTCTAGCAGGTCCTGATCGATTTTGATGAGCATTTGATTTTTGTTGTATGACCAATTATATGTATAGGTGAAATGTTTAAAAACAGTAATTTAAGGTCAAGATAGCATCATTTTGAAACCGCCAATTTCGGAGGTTTAGTATCTTCAATGAGTTTTACAAACGTTAAACAGCGCATCATTTGATAAAATAATTTTGACGGTATATCGTCCAAGAAGTATTTATGGTGAATTTTCTCAGGTTAATATTCATGACTACAATAAAGTCTCAACAAATTCGCTAAAAACACGAACTCTGTTACTATTTTTTGAAAAATTAATTCTGCATAATTTCAAAACTTCAAAAATTACGGTTTCGGAATTATGCCGTTTGGACAGTAAGATCGATTTTCACCAAACCCCCACCAAACCGAATTTCTGGCTACGCCGCTGACTTCAAGTAAGTAGAAACAAAGTCGTTCTACACTCGTTCACAAGAAACTTCTTCGAATGCTGGATATCTATTATAATACATTGAAATCCCGATTTTATCAGCCAAATATGAACATATCGTCGCTGTTGTGCTATCTTATGACAAGCGCCATTTAGCACATTTCGAGAAAAACGATTTTTAAAGTTTGAGATTGAATATCTTGAAACTTATAAATGGTAAAAACAATTCAAAGAAGACAATTAATGCTTCTATCTATTCTGTATTAAACTCTCAAATATCACGAAGTTCGGTTGACTATGTTGCGAGTTTTCACTATAAACGTAAACAAAAGTCGCACTTACACGTGTCGTAGGCGTGTATTGATGACAAAATTTGTATGGCGTGTCAGAATTGTGCATGGAAAATTTTCCATAGAAAAAAAGCATCATTTATTAACTTTTATTAATATCTTCGGCTTTATTCGGCCTAGAAACAATCGATGAGATGCATTTTGAAGGAAATTGAGCAAGCAATCTAGAAAAAATAGTAATTTTTAATTTCAGTGTTGCCAAATATGAAATATTGCCAATTTAAAAGTAAAACTGCATATTTCTCGCAATACATGTATTTTTATTTTAAAAATTATTATACCATTGTGTTCCTCAGACATTTTTACATATAAAACATCTAAAACTTCTACATTACTTAAGCGAATCCCAAGATAAAGTGATTTAAAGCAAAAAACTGACAATTTCTTATCACTTTTTTGAGATATACTCAGTAACCAAGCAAAATTTCAAAATTCTGAAAACGCCATTTTGTAGAGAATTTTCAGATTAGTAATGTTGCATATCTAACTCAGTTAACCCCAAAATGGCGTTTGTCATAAGATAGCACAACAGCGACGATATGTTTGATGGGCTCTAGCAGACGAACAAGACTGAATTCGAATAAATCCTTTCTTGCGCATGTTTTCCTTATCATGAAGATGGAAATATGCAAATTTTCAGCTTTTTTCCTACACAATATTACGGAAGTTTATTAAACAATTTTTCCTTTTAAGTTTGTGAAAGTTATAAACTATTTGAAATTTTTGAATAGTTTAATTTTTTATTTAACCGTGATTTTTTAATAAATAGTGACCATCGCTTCACAACGTAGTCTATTTCGATTTTTTCGGCTCAGTACAATATATAACCCCTTTAGGAAAATTAAGTTTTCCCACCACAATTTAGATATTTTATTAACAGAGCATTAACAATAATTCGTTGGTATGTCTATTTTATGGGCCATTTTTTCGCTTTCCCATTGATTTGGTTTGAGATTTCTAGCACTGATGTTGTCCTATGCTGATTTGAGCGATTCTCTGAGTCCTGTGACTATCCCATGTAGTATGTGTTATCAAAAACATCGCGAAGCATCAAGTTCTAAATGTTCTCAAACGATATAATATCCGAAGAGAGTGATAAGAGTTATAAGAAATGTCTCATCACATTGTTAGGTGGATTAAAAGCGTTTTTTGTAGAATTCGCACATAGGAATCTACAATGGTTGCATAACCAGTATTGTCTGATGAAACGTCCCATTTTCGGGTGATCCACATAAAATGGTTACGTATGAAAAAGTTGGTTTGTACGGAAGCATTCTCACCACAAGAACAACGTTAGGGACACCCGGAAAATGCGAAGTAACATCTCTTATGGAAGCCACTTCTCCGTATCTTGACCAGGCCCGATGAGAGGGGGGGTCAGCCGGGGCAATTGCCCCGGGGCCCGGATCGTATTTAGGGGCCCGCGGTTTTACCCGGAAGATGGGCGAAAATGTAATCACAAAAGAGCAATAAAAATGGTGATTTCTTTGTAATTATTAATTTTATTAAATAGTCATATAATGAAAGCGGAAAAAATCGAAAGACATTTTAATTTAATAACTTGAGAATTTGAACTCCTGTTGTGGATACCAGAACTTTATTTGATATTTGACTTTTTTTTAAAAAACAAACTTTCGTAAGGGAGTTGTCTACTTTATGTACTAGATCAAAAAAGCCGAGTTTTATTGTTTGAATCAACGGAATACGCGCCGAACAGGAATGCAAGCGCACGGACGTATCCGTCCTCTTCTGCGTTCGATTCTTTGTTGGTGGTACCGGTTGTTGATTTGGAGATACTGAGAACGATTTTTATTGAATGAATTTTTGTTCCTGTAAGACCCGTAAATCTTGGTTTTGAAGCTTTTTGTGGGTTGCCACAAGGAAAGTATCTATTGTTTACGGTTATAGTGGGCGGACTTTTCTAAGCTACTTCTGTGCAATGTTTTCCGTGGTGCAGTGTCTTTTTGCAGAATTTGCGCATATGAATTTGCCCTGCGTTCATAACCAATGTTGTCTGATGAGAGGTTACATTTTTTTTATTAATAGCCCGCCTCTTACCCCCACACCAAAAGCTCACAAACGGAGCCCCCTGGAAGTGGACACATCAGTTCTCAGCGTACAAAAAAAGGTCAGCACAACAAAACAAAGTTACGAATCGCGGAAACGCTGAGAACAAAAAAAAAGAAAAGATGGGTGGGTAATGTCAGAGACATAACCGGAGTGAAGTAGAATACACTTTAGACCGGTAAATTCTGATCTGGAATAAGCAATTTCTATGCGATTTTGTCGACTTTAACACATTCATAGTTTATTTGGAGTATTTTTGGAATCATCAAGTTGACAATTTGCAACATTCTTTGAAAATATTGTTGAACTTTTATGAATGAAGGCACGCAAACGAGCGTTTGACCGTCGTCCTACTACCAGCATCAGAGAAGTAGCAGATCAGCATTTTTCGCTACATGACCTGTACCAAACAAACCGCTCGTAAGTTTGTCGAATGAACCAACAACACGAGATCTACAGTACAACATCACACGCGCAGCGCGGTGTGTTCCCGATCCGTATCTGAGCCGTACTACGAAATCGTCTGGAGGAACCCCTGCCGGCTCGACGAAAACCGCCCGGCGTCCCAATACTTGATACATCCGTTCGAATCTGTAATCCTGGCCGTTGATTCCTGATGCCGGAAACTGAAGTTTATATCCCCCCCCCCGTTCAGTCTTGTCCACCCTCTCTCCCATGTCTCTGATACACAGATGTATGTCTTCACCCCCTTCTCCCCTTGAATATCTTCCCAAAACTTATGTGCCCCCCTATCTTCTAGTGTTAGTTGATCAATCCATTCGAATCTGTAATCCTGGCCGTTAATTCCTGATGCCGGAAACTGAAAGTTTATATCTCACCCCCCCCCCCCCCCCCCCCTTCAGCCTTGTCCACCCACCCTCCCATGTCTCTGATACACAGATGTATGACTTCACCCCCTTCTCCCCTTGAATATCTTCCCAAAATTTATGTGCCCCCCTATCTTCTAGTTTTAGTTGAACAATATTTAATTTAATCTCGTTAAGAAATGCGCAACAGTACCACTACTTTAAAATAGTCCTAATTAATTCCCCTTAATCTTGAACCACTCTTTCTAGTTATCTCTAGTTAATAAGCTTGTAAAATGTTCCGCTTAGTTAATAATTATTTTTTCTACAATCTCCCTTCTAAAAATCATAAAGTGAATTACTATACAAAGAACACACAAATGACCCGTCCCCCAAATCTTACGAATATTATACTATACCCTCTTTTATATGTATAAGTTAGCTGTAGTTTTTTTTTTAGTTTTATTATATAAAACAAAATAATATTGAAATGTGTATCCCCCTAGATTTAAGAAATTCAAAATGTAAAACAATGAAAAAATGGCACCTTTAAGCTAACGCATACGTGCCTTATCAAATAAACAAATTGAAAAAAAAAACCGCTCGTAAGTCCACCGGAGGAAAGGCTCCCCGCAAGCAGTTGGCAACAGCCCCCTGGCAACCCTATACCATCATATGGAGTTTGACAGCGACCGACATATATGGGGCGTTATAGCTATAAAGCCCCAAACAAAGAATTATGTTCCGCACTATGCTCGATATTCAAGCATTCCACACGACGTTTTGCATCTGGTGGGATGATTTAATAATTTAATTTAGTCGACATTTTGTAACTAAATACAGCTTCTAATCATTCGGTTCAAAATCAATGTTTTGCCTTTCATGGCAGTGATGCTGGCTGTACAGAGACGTCGTCCTTGACAGGGGCTGGTTGGCAACGAAGGCCGTGTAAAAGTGCCCCAGTCACGGTTGGCGTTAAGAGCCTCATCGCTACCGAACAGAAACAGTCGCCCTGCGAAAAATTCACAGCTATCAGAAATCGAGCGGGCCTAAATTGTGACCCAAAATAAACCACAAACCAACAAGTTGTTTGCAGGACCAGCCAATTATAAAGTATTATTATTATAAATGAAATTTTCCATTGCCTTACAACCTCCCTCCCCCTTTCCACCCGGCTTGAATAACTATCAATCTTGATGATGCTGTGCGGCGGGGGCACTAGTTTTTATTATGGTGGAAAATTTAGGTTTGCGCGTTTTTCCCAAAAGTTTTTTGGCTGTGCTGTTTTCAAGGAAGTTGTAGTTGAATTCAAAATAAAATAGTTTATTTCTATTGTCAGAGATGGACCTTCCAACGAAAACTAGTTTGGCTCGCTTGGAATCGAATTGTATGGACCAACCACTGCTTTCACAAAATCTGTTATTTTCAGTAATTGAACATTCTACATTTTTGTAAATTGAATCATTACACTAACCTGTCTACAAATCACACAAATAACTTTTTTATTTTGTGCCATTCTACTTGAAAACGAAGATATTGTTCACAAGTGGCTCACTTACCATCCAACGCTCTTGGCAAGCCACTTTCTGATGCTTGTAATAAAATTTCAATTCGATTCTTTGTCGATAAATTGATGGCCCTGAAAAGCGCCTGTTGTTTGGACAGTGTTCGGAATTTACTTGGAGCTGGTGTATATGGTAACAGTTTTGGTGCCATCTGGGACGGCGTGCTTGGCCAACTCTTCTGACAGCAGCAAACGGACGGCGGTTTGAATTTTGCGGGAGATGCTGCAAACGAACTGCTGCATGCTGATGCTGCAAACGAACTGATCGTGAACAACAGCATGCTGAGTTTTTATACCTGACTACAGCACAATGTAAGCTCGTCCTTTTTTGTGTTGTCCTCAATATGTGTTCTTCGTAGCTCCACCCCTTTGTTGCTCGACCACATATTTTTGATAAAGAACAAATTTGAAATTGTGTTTCCAATACGGAGGTTATCGAACACTCAGGGTAAAAAGAGTAATCTAATACGGCACCTTGGTAAAATGTTTGAGAATTGAAACCATTTTTGAATGCGCCTAGTAAACACGAAACTGTAAACAAACACACAAATGATAACTTTTAATTTTGTGTCATTCTACGTGAAATCTACGATATTGTTCACAAGTAGCTCACTTGCCATCGAACGCTCTTGCCAAGCTACTTTCGGATGCTTGTAATAACAAAATTTCAATTCGATTCTTTGTTGATAAATGGCCCGTACCAAACATACCGCTCGTAAGTCCACCGGAGGAAAGCCTCCCCGCAAGCAGTAAGCAACGAAGGCCGTGTGAAAGTGCCCCAGTCACGGTTGGCGTTAGGAATCCTCATCACTACTGAACAGAAACTGTCGCCCTGCGAGATATTCACAGCTATCAGCAATCGAGCAGGCCTAAATTGTGACCCAAAATAAACCACAAACCAACAAGTTCTTTTCAGGACCAGCCAATTATATTCCAGTAAGATATAAATGAAATTTTCGTTTTCCATTGCCTTACAACCTCTTTCCTCCCGGCTTGAATTACTATCAATCTTGATGATGCTGTGCGGCTGGGCACAGGCAGTTTCCATTATAGTGGAAAATTTAGGTTTGCGCGTTTTTCCCAAAAGTTTTTTAGCTGTGCTGTTTTCAAGGAAGTTGTAGTTGAATTCAAAATAAAATAGCTTACTTCTATTGTCAGAGGTGGACCTTCCAACGAAAACTAGTCTGGTTCGCTTGGAATCGAATTGTATGGACCAACAACTGCTTTCACAAAATCCGTTATTTCAGTAATTGTACATTCCACAGAATTAGTCACAACTATTTCCAATCAGCGCAAAAATCGAAGGTTTTCATTCAATACAACAGAAGATTTTCACGTTTGAAAAAACAGGCAGCATTCTGGCCGAAAATTTTGAAACGGAGCACCTATATCGAAACGTTAGAAAACGTTCGATTTTTGTAAATTGAATCATTACACTAAACTGTCTGTAAATCACAAATAACTTTTGATTTTGTGCCATTCTTGTGAAAGCGACGGTATTGTTCACAAGTGGCTCACTTACCATCCAACGCTCTTGACAAGCTGATGCTTGTAATAACAAAACTTCAATTTCATTCTTTGTCGATACATTGATGGCCCTGAAAAGGGCCTTTTGTTTGGACAGTGTTCGGAATTTACTTGGTGCTGGTGTATATGGTAACAGTTTTGGTGCCATCGAAGACGGCGTGCTTGGCCAACTCTTCTGACAGCAGCAAACGGACGGCGGTTTGAATTTTGCGGGAGATGCTGCAAACGAACTGCTGTATGCTGATGCTGGAAACGAACTGAGCGTGAGGAACAGCATGCTGAGTTTTTATACCTGACTACAGCACAATGTAAGCTCATCCTTTTTTGTATTGTCCTCAATATGTGTTCGTCGTAGCTCCACCCCTTGGTTGGTCGACCACATATTTTTGATAAAGAACAAAATTGAAATTGTGTTTCCACTACGGAGATTATCGAACACTCAGGGTAAAGAGAGTAATGTAATACGGCACCTTGGTAAAATGTTTGAGAATTGAAACCTTTTTTGCATGCGCCTAGTAAAAATGTTTTCCACTTCACTCCAGTTTGTTTCTGACCATATTTGCAATTTGCGTACTGAAATAAATCATAATTTAGGGTTTAACCCAAATAGCTCTCCAAGGAGAAACAGTCCATGACACAGAAAATGCAAACTTATTCTTTGAAATGATTTTGGTGGCCCTGAAAAGGGCCTTTTTTATAATGATACAAGTGAGTTCTACCTTTTCAACTTCCAAATCCATACAAAGTGCGTCCCTGCCGCTTCAGAGTATAGACGACATTCATTGCGGTTTTGCGCTTGGCGTGTTCAGTGTAGGTCACGGCATCTCGGATGACATTTTCCTGCACACCATCAGCATTCGTAGATTAAATCGGAGATGCATTTTACACCACCACGATGAGCCAGACGCCAAATGGCGGATTTTGTGATTCCCTGGATTTTATCACGAAGAACCTTGCGATGACGCTTGATACGGGAACGCAAACATGATACCGCTCATTGTACCGTCCGGACGAACATGTTGCTCGTGTGGTAAGCGAGCACCTAACGGCTCTGCGTGGGATATGCTGGCAAATTGCGCATTTTCCTCGCTGTTTCCGAAGGATTTTTTAAAAATCCTAGTTTTGGTTTATTTATAGTAGTCGTACTAATTACGAAATTTAATACGAAATACGTGCACAAATTTACGATCAGATAGTGCAAAAATATTGCGATTTCGTCCAGTAGAACGGAAGATATTCGCATTTCAAACCTGGGAAAATTTCTCAACTGAAATTTTTGAAACGGGACCCCATATTGAAACGTTAGAAGTATTCTACTTCAAAACAATACGAGACCGACAAAACACAAAATTTGACAAGAAGCTACGGCGAGTACTCAGCGGAAAAGAATCCTTTTAAGGGTCCCATCGTAGCTTTGCAGGAAGCTCATAATAATTTAAATTTATTTATTACTAATTGCTAGAAAAAATGCATTTATCAATTGTTTTTATTAAAAAATGTTAACCAATTATAGCTAAAGGAATAAGCTCGATTGGTGGTGAACGAAGTTTATATTAAAAATTCTCCTATTTTATTTTTTTAAATTAGTTTCAATTTTGCTTGGAAACGAGTGCGACATGTTATTTGCTTTAAATCAGTAGGAAGCTGGTTGAATAACTTAGGTCCGATGAAAGAAATGCGTCTTTGACCAAGGTTCGTGTATACTCTGGAGTATAATAAATGATTGGCTTGTCTAGTGCTGTGAGCTCGAATGCCTGTTGTAAATTCTAGATTATTATGAGCAATAGTATTATGCAAAGCATTGTGGATGTATATTATTGTTTGGTGGTTAGTCAACCCAAGCAAAGGTAAAATGTTATGGGCATTATTATTGTATAACAAAATAGTAGGGTACATAAATGTTTTTTTATAAATAATATTAAGACATCTGTTTTGAAGCGTTTGTAGCTTTTTCAGATTCGAGATACTGGCACGGCCCCACACAGATACAAGGTAGTTCAGCAATGAGTGGATGTGCGCATAATAAAATTTTAGAAGTACATGCTGGGGAACAAAAGAGCATACTTTACGCATAGCCCCACATAACGATGCAACTTTTCTCTCTATAGATGTTATATGCTCAATCCAGGAGAGTGTGGGGTCTAAGTGAAGTCCTAAATATTTGAAGCAGTTAGTTTCCTGAATTACAGACTGTCCCATTCTTGGGTCTGGATGCACGCCTATAGCTCTTCTAGATGAACGAAACAGCATATATTTAGTTTTTGATAGGTTCAAGGAAAGAAGGTTTTCGTTGAAATACGTCGTTAGTGTTTTTAAATCCGATTCAATGTCGCGTACAATATCATGGCAGTTGTTGTTAGGGTAGAACAACGCTGTGTCATCCGCGAAAAGACGAGGAGTCTCTTTTAACCCGAGTCTACCTAGGTCATTGATATACAATAAAAATAACAGTGGCCCAATATTACTGCCTTGAGATTGAGCACCTTCTGTACTTTACGCAAGTTGTTTAATTTCTCGAATAGCTGGTCTTATACAACTTGTCTAGAAACCAATAGCAGTACAACTCGGCTACAGTGTGGCTCTAATTTTTGACGTGTATCTATAGCGGAACGATTTTTAGCTTCGACTATGAGTGAGATGAGAAGGTAGACTGACCTTAATTAACCGGTGATTGAAATGAATATTTTTTGTATATTTGTGTTTTTATAGCACTTTAAAGTATTTTTTTTAAATGCATTGCGTTAAGATAGAACAATAATTTTGGGCCTTGCTAAAGATGTTTATGATATCTATAAGAACCCAATTGTTATGTGCGAAATAAAGAAATCAAATCAGTTCAATTCAGCCACCAGCACCAGCAGTCGGTTGACCGATGTACTCGCATTTGTTTTATTTGTGTCTGATTCTTTATTACTGCGTTCTGTATCTTTATTTTGGTCAGTTACTACATATTCCAACAGTGTATCAAAACCGGCTCTTACACTAACACATCCATTGCTTTCCAAAAAAATAAAATGAAAATTCTGATTAGAAAATTTTCTCGACAAACTTATATAAATATAAAATCTTTTCGATTTTATATTTTTAAACGAGAATGACGAGCTATATCTGCTACCTTCTCATCTTGCTTACAACAAAAGCTAAAAACTGATCCACCGCTACCAGTAGATAAATCTACCCGTGTATCGCTTTGTCTAAACCGCAGAAGCAAAATATCCTGCCCCAACCTACTATGTTGAACATGAACAATAATGAGTGTCGATCAAAGTAGAAAGTGTGTCAAACTATATTCTTGTTTACTTTTCGAGATATGTCCTTAAAATTCACGTGTTGGAGAAGTGGAAAAAATATCAAGTTTACAAATGTAGCTAAAGATGATCAATATCTACACCCTACAATTTCACCATGTTAGACAGCATATTGATTATTCTTTAGACTATTAACCAAGCAGAAGCGTTAGTTCCGCGAAACGAAATATATCGTTGAATGTGGCAACAAGAATTCAGTACCTCTAGCGATAACACAATAGAAGTGCTAATACACGAGTTAGATCCGTGTACCTCTAATAACGTTGTTAACCATTGTGTGCATTTTTAACAGGCCGAAAGGGTATCCGCGTACCCGTAACCATAGCAAGTTTAGCAGAAACAGTTTGATTGGAACAGTTGAATGTATACAATTCCTCTAACCAAAATTCAAATAAATAAGTTTAGAAGGGCCCATCAGTAAATCTAACCTTGGGGCCCGCCGCGGCTCTCGACGGCCCTGATCTTGACATAAATTTGTTAATCACGATGTTAGTGGTGTGAGGAGATAATTCGTATAAGCACATCTCTCTAGAGCCCTTACCTCTAGGGTGGGACATTGTTATATGGAAAAACATAATCATAACCACATCAACCGAGCATAGCACTTTTTTGGTTCCATTTGGGGTCACAAAAAACTGTGTAAATTTTGTGCGTACCAAAATAACACCATATATTTTAGATTTACCACATTGGTATGTTAGGATTATGCAACAGCCTTAGCTCAATTTCATGGGCGTATGTAGTTCAGTCATAGGACGTAGTGAGGGAAGCGGGGGGAGGGCTTTTATATATTGAAATTTGATCTGAAATACTGTCGAGTAGGATTGTTCAGATGAATTATTTTAAAACATTTGCACAATTCATAATAGTAACGATAAAACGAAACATACTGTATTCCCCTGCATTGACTTATATAAATAGACGTAAAGTTATAGACTGAATCAACTGATACCGAGTGAACTGAGTGACGATTACAAGCAGAAAGTGGCCTATTATGGTCAAACTCTATTCCTGTTTACTTTTCGAGACGTTCCTTAAGATCTATTGTTAAAAGTATAAATGGAACAAAAGATGGCCAATGTTTACACCCTGAAATTTCACCGTGTTAGACATAGCGTGCTGATGTTCCAGACCTGCAACCAAGCAGAAGTGTTTGTATCTACTCACTGTTAAAATAAAAATTCTAAATCCCTCCTGGGGTTGTAAGTATTATTTCTGCTATTGTAGCACGTGCATATCGTTCAGCATCCTTCCAGGGGTGCAGAATGCTCTGTTTTAATTGTTTTGTGTCGTTACCCAAGTAACCATAAGCACTAATTTAAAACTCTAGATAAGCTATAAGTTAGCATTTACATTGCTAACTAGCCGTATACTAGTATTTTAATGCTTCAATGCACCTAAAATGTAAAGCAGAAGCACACCCTGAAATTTCACCGTGTTAGACATAGCGTGCTGATGTTCCAGACCTGCAACCAAGCAGAAGTGTTTGTATCTACTCACTGTTAAAATAAAAATTCTAAATCCCTCCTGAGGTTGTAAGTATTATTTCTGCTATTGTAGCACGTGCATATCGTTCAGCATCCTTCCAGGGGTGCAGAATGCTCTGTTTTAATTGTTTTGTGTCGTTACCCAAGTAACCATAAGCACTAATTTAAAACTCTAGATAAGCTATAAGTTAGCATTTACATTGCTAACTAGCCGTATACTAGTATTTTAATGCTTCAATGCACCTAAAATGTAAAGCAGAAGCACTATATCGACATACAGAATATAGACATCGTGATAAAAAGCTTTTGAAGATAAATGCTATGAAGCTTTAGTAGAAAACTCTAAGTGCTAATATAGAATCTTCTTATAGTGCTTTGAGACACCGAACAATAACTAATATACGTATGCGTTCCAATAGTCACCTAAACTCCTATTCCTTCATGTAATAAATGATGATGCAATAAGCTTAAAATCAAAATGCAAATTCAGCACGATTTTTCGAAAAAATGCAATTGCGAATATAATCCACAATAGACGTTTGCGAAATTTCAACCAAACATCTAGGTAGAGTTTGGATTAAACCAAGTATACATTCTCACAGATCAGTATACCACGCGTATACCAAATTGAGACGAGGTTTTCGACTGCGGATCGAATCCCAATTCTATAGGTACTAAATCGTCAATTTAAACAGTCGGCATGTTAAACGAAAGAAGAGAGGAAGGGTGGTTACATTATCGATTATTTTTTCTTTTGCTTTGTCATTAAAGAAGGGAAGTTATTTTTAAAAAACCTATTTTAATCCACCTAGCGTTCCTTTCTCAATCATGAATCACGAGAATGTGTGCGATGTTTATATTCATTAAAAGCTTTTAAATGCATATATTACATTTTATTATTATACATTACATGACAACTATATACAGGAAAATAAATCATTATTCGAGTCCTAAAATTTTGAAAAAGAAAAAACAGCGACGGTAATATTGATCTGAAAAAAGGTGCGAAATCGGCAAAGTCTCAAAAAGTCGATTTTTATAAAAAAAAATTTCGAGATAACATAAAATCTCGACGTTTCATGCATTTTAAAGATGTTTGGCATCAAAAATATGAATTCGATTTCTGAAATTTCATGGGGTCGCCCCTTTGAAAAAAAAAATTGAGTTCCGGCTTATATGGGAATTTCATATGTGACCGGACGATTTAGTCTATATTTCCGGACCCATACAAGCGATCCGTACGAAATTTTGTAGATATCTACGGGGATATTATAGCTATCATTTGGGACTAAGTTTGTGAAAATCGGCCCAACCATTTCCGGGAAACTGATGTGAGTTCGTAAATTTTGAAAGATGACTGCTTTTCCCGGGCACTTCCGGAACCGTCTATGGTGGTCAATGTAGTCAACGAAAGTTTGGTTGGCCGTCGGTGACCTAGAACAGCAAATTTAAGTTGTTTGAGAGACATTTTAGCGAAAGTTTTACCTTTTTTGCTTTCATCGGAGTATCGGTTTGAATCACAATTTGCTATGTGATCGTACGCCACAACCTGTAACTCCGGAAGTCGGATCGGGATAAAATTAAATAGCCATTTACGGGGACGCAATACCTTTCATTTGAGGACAAGTTTAGTCGAATCGGTCTAGCCATCTCCGAGAAATCGATGTGACTGTTATTCTGAATTTAGATACTTCCGCCGGGGCTTCCGGAACCGATGATGGTGGCCAATGTGGCCAAATAGACTTTGAATGGATGTTAGTGACCTAATACTACAAATCGAAGCAGTTGTGGTCATATTTTGGAAAAATTTTCACCTTTATACATTCATTGCAGAATTTATTAAAATCGACATGTTCTGCGTGTTCGTACTCATCACCCTGTAATTCCGGAACCGGAAGTCGGATCCATTAGAAATTCAATGGCAGCCTATGGGAACGTTGCACCTTTCATTTGAGACTAAGTTTGTCAAAATCGGTTTAGCCATCTCTGAGAAAAATGAGTGACATTTTTGGTCACATACACACGCACATACACACACACATACATACATACACACATACATACACACACAGACATTTGCCGAACTTGACAAACTGAATCGAATGGTATATGTCACTCGGCCCTCCGGGCCTCCGTTAAAAAGTCGGTTTTCAGAGCATTTGCAATACCTTTCTATTGAGAAAGGCAAAAAGGTGCAAAATCGGCAGTCCCAAAAAGTCGATTTTTATAAAAAAAATATTTCGAGAGATCTCGACGTTTCATGCATTTTAAAGATGTTTGGCATCAAAAATACGAAATCGATTTCTGAAATTTCATGGGGTCCCCCCTTTGAAAAAAAAAATTGAGTTCCGGCTTATATGGGAATTTCATATGTGACCGGACGATTTAGTCTATATTTCCGGAACCATATAAGCGATCCGCACGAAATTTTATAGACATCTATGGGGATATTATAGCTATCATTTGGGACTAAGTTTGTGAAAATCGGCCCAATCATTTCCGGGAAACTGATGTGAGTTCATAAATTTTGAAAGATGGCCGCTTTTCCCGGGCACTTCCGGAACCGTTTATAGTGGTCAATGTCGTCAACGAAAGTTTGGTTGGCCGTCGGTGACCTAGAACAGCAAATTTAAGATATTTGAGAGACATTTTAGCGAAAGTTTTACCTTTTTTGCTTTCATCGGAGTATCGGTTTGAATCACAATTTGCTATGTGATCGCACGCCACAACCTGTAACTCCGGAACCGGAAATCGGATCGGGATAAAATTAAATAGCCATTTACGGGGACGCAATACCTTTCATTTGAGGACAAGTTTAGTCTAATCGATCCAGCCATCTCCGAGAAACCGATGTGACTGTTATTCTGAATTTAGATACTTCCGCCGGGGCTTCCGGAACCGATGATGGTAGCCAATGTGGCCAAATAGACTTTGAACCGATGATGGTAGCCAATGTGGCCAAATAGACTTTGAATGGATGTTAGTGACCTAATACTACAAATCGAAGCAGTTGTGGTCATATTTTGGAAAAATTTTCACCTTTATACATTCATTGCAGAATTTATTAAAATCGACATTTTCTGCGTGTTCGTACTCATCACCCTGTAATTCCGGAACCGGAAGTCGGATCCATTAGAAATTCAATAGCAGCCTACGGGAACGTTGCACCTTTCATTTGAGACTAAGTTTGTCAAAATCGATTCAGCCATCTCTGAGAAAAATGAGTGACATTTTTGGTCACATACACACGCACATACACACACACATACATACATACACACATACATACACACACAGACATTTGCCGAACTCGACGAACTGAATCGAATGGTATATGTCACTCGGCCCTCCGGGCCTCCGTTAAAAAGTCGGTTTTCAGAGCATTTGCAATACCTTTCTATTGAGAAAGGCAAAAAGGTGCAAAATCGGCAGTCCCAAAAAGTCGATTTTTATAAAAAAAAAATTTCGAGATAACATAAAATCTCGACGTTTCATGCATTTTAAAGATGTTTGGCATCAAAAATACGAATTCGATTTCTGAAATTTCATGAGGTCCCCCCCTTTGAAAAAAAAAATTTGAGTTCCGGCTTGTATGGCAATTTCATATGTGACCGGACGATTTAGTCTATATTTCCGGACCCATATAAGCGATCCGCATGAAATTTTATGGACATCTATGGGGATATTATAGCTATCATTTGGGACTAAGTTTGTGAAAATCGGCCCAACCATTTCCGGGAAACTGATGTGAGTTCATAAATTTTGAAAGATGGCCGCTTTTCCCGGGCACTTCCGGAACCGTCTATAGTGGTCAAAGTCGTCAACGAAAGTTTGGTTGGCCGTCGGTGACGTAGAACAGCAAATTTAAGATGTTTGAGAAACATTTTAGCGAAAGTTTTACCTTTTTTGCTTTCATCGGAGTATCGGTTTGAATCACAATTTGCTATGTGATCGTACGCCACAACCTGTAACTCCGGAACCGGAAGTCGGATCGGGATAAAATTAAATAGCCATTTACGGGGACGCAATACCTTTCATTTGAGGACAAGTTTAGTCTAATCGATCTAGCCATCTCCGAGAAACCGATGTGACTGTTATTCTGAATTTAGATACTTCCGCCGGGGCTTCCGGAACCGATGATGGTGGCCAATGTGGCCAAATAGACTTTGAATGGATGTTAATGACCTAATACTACAAATCGAAGCAGTTGTGGTCATATTTTGGAAAAATTTTCACCTTTATACATTCATTGCAGAATTTATTAAAATCGACATTTTCTGCGTGTTCGTACTCATCACCCTGTAATTCCGGAACCGGAAGTCGGATCCGTTAGAAATTCAATAGCAGCCTATGGGAATGTTGCACCTTTCATTTGAGACTAAGTTTGTCAAAATCGGTTCAGCCATCTCTGAGAAAAATGAGTGACATTTTTGGTCACATACACACACATACGCACATACACACACATACATACACACACAGACATTTGCCGAACTCGACGAACTGAATCGAATGGTATATGTTACTCGGCCCTCCGGGCCTCCGTTAAAAAGTCGGTTTTCAGAGCAATTGCAATACCTTTCTATTGAGAAAGGCAAAAAGGTGCGAAATCGGCAAAGTCCCAAAAAGTCGATTTTTATAAAAAAAATATTTCGAGATCACATAAAATCTCGACGTTTCATGCATTTTAAAGATGTTTGGCATCAAAAATACGAATTCGATTTCTGAAATTTCATGGGGTCCCCCCTTTGAAAAAAAAATTGAGTTTCGGCTTATATGGGAGTTTCATATGTGACCGGACGATTTAGTCTATATTTCCGGACCCATATAAGCGAACCGTACGAAATTTTATAGACATCTATGGGGATATTATAGCTATCATTTGGGACTAAGCTTGTCAAAATCGGCCTAACGATTTCCGGGAAACTGATGTGAGTTCGTGAATTTTGAAAGATGGCCGCTTTTCCCGGGCACTTCCGGAACCGTCTATGGTGGTCAATGTAGTCAACGAAAGTTTGGTTGGCCGTCGGTGACCTAGAACAGCAAATTTAAGTTGTTTGAGAGGCATTTTAGCGAAATTTTTACCTTTTTTGCTTTCATCGGAGTATCGGTTTGAATCACAATTTGCTATGTGATCGCACGCCACAACCTGTAACTCCGGAAGTCGGATCGGGATGAAATTAAATAGACATATACGGGGACGCAATACCTTTCATTTGAGGCCAAGTTTAGTCGAATCGGTCTAGCCATCTCCGAGAAACCGATGTGACTGTTATTCTGAATTTAGATACTTCCGCCGGGGCTTCCGGAACCGATGATGGTGGCCAATGTGGCCAAATAGACTTTGAATGGATGTTAGTGACCTAATACAACAAATTGAAGCAGTTGTGGTCATATTTTGGAAAAAATTTCACCTTTATACATTCATTGCAGAATTCATTAAAATCGACATTTTCTGCGTGTTCGTACTCATCACCCTGTAATTCCGGAACCGGAAGTCGGATCCGTTAGAAATTCAATAGCAGCCTATGGGAACGTTGCACCTTTCATTTGAGACTAAGTTTGTCAAAATCGGTTCAGCCATCTCTGAGAAAAATGAGTGACATTTTTGGTCACATACACACGCACATACACACATACATACATACACACATACATACACACACAGACATTTGCCGAACTCGACGAACTGAATCGAATGGTATACGTCACTCGGCCCTCCGGGCCTCCGTTAAAAAGTCGGTTTTCAGAGCAATTGCAATACCTTTCTATTGAGAAAGGCAAAACACGGCTCTATGTTAACAGGTGCTTCTGAACTCTCTATTCTGGCACACTATTTTGCCTTTTCCGACAATAGGTGTGCTTTAAAGATCTCTAGAGAACTGTGAAGCCGTGAAGAATATGTTTTGTATGCGAAAATAGAACATATCTAAAGCCATTAAATGCTTCGTGGTCTCCTTACCCCTAATCTTACCACTTCCCCAATCCTTCCCATCAGGGAAATCATGAAAAGACGATTCATGGCAAGGCACATATCTCCGATCAACATGGGGAACGCAATTGAAAAACTCGTAGTTATGGCAATTTTATCTGATTTGGATACCACGGAATAAGAAGCCGTCGAAATTTTCCTGTCTGGCACGCTATCTGTGGATGTGGCAATATGAGTCAGCCGGAGACAAATAGAAACCACGGACTAACACTAACTCATACTGAACTAGAGGGCTTAGGTTTAAAAGGGCCCGGCAGTAATACAAGCCTTGGGGTCCGCCGCGGTTCTCGACGGCCCTGTGTATGGGTTAATGTATATTTTTAATAATTAACTTTGCATCCTCACAACGTTCACTTTCTTCATGCCTTTGGAGTACTATAAATAACAATGCTATAGTGATTTTGTTGTAGATTTCATAAAATGCAACACAAAATAATGTATGAAAAATGCTGTATACCCTTAAAATCTTGATTTATAGCCAACAATTTTATTTTTCGGAGCCTTCGCCGCTAAAAGATTTTCTACGCGGTCATTTTTTAACCGATATTCAATTTTTATGTTCTGCAAAGAACAACGGTATGCTATGTCATGTTCCTTTGTTTAAAATACTCTACGGTTTGGAACAACGATTTGTAAACAACCAATATTTTGAGATTTTTACATGTAAATTCGAAAAATTACAATTTTATTAAAAATTTAGAAAGATTTAATTCTGCATCTAACGACCAGGCATTGGCTTGCTAAGCCAAACCAAGTTTCGGTTCATTAATTCTCATCAGTTTAAATTATTATGATCGCAGTAGGCCTACGCGTCGGTCACGGATATTTTTTCGTTCCCGTCAATTTTTTCAACAAGAAAATTGAAACGTACTTTTGTTCAATTTACGTTTTATTCTTGTGTTTGCTTCATTTGTGTTAAGAAAAGATTATGCAAAATTAGTTTTCCCGGATCATTCGGAAGACGTGACAGGTTGTCCCGTGGACGGCGGATGCTACGCGTTTTACAAGTCCTTTGTGCGTGCAAAATAAAGTGATCTGTGGGCCGAATATATAACCAGAACCGAGTAACCAGATTAGTGCAAATGTCAGCATCGGTATTGGTCTGTGGTTTGCACTCAGACAAGCCACCCGGATCATGATGGATGCCTACTTCGTCAGCTTCACCTGAAATTTTTTTTATTGTTGCGGTATTTCATCTAAGCGGAATGCTCGGAAAAAGTAGCATAACGATGTTTCTTGAAGCCTGCACCTGTTGCAGACTAGCCAAGTGAATTTGGTGAGATCAATCTAATTTATAATTAATTTTTATTATCCATTTAGTTGAATATTACATGAATCACTCCAAACCTAATCCCATTTTCCTTCTCTACTAATCAATTCTAACATCCGTAATGCCTATGGAGATTGCGTGGGTTTCCCGCATCTTCTTAAGTAGATATTTTACTAAAATTTCCTTCCCTTTGGCGATCGTAAGGACATGACCAGGTGTGCAGTGAACTATGCTTAAGTTCATGCAAGCAAGTTTCTAATTTAGAAACGTTGTCATTTTTCAACCGATTGTGACTGAAAATACCGCCAAACTCTTCTAACAAAAGAATACAACGTAGCATACCGTTGATAAGGTCATTTCTTCCTTTTTACAGAATGCTCAAAAAATTTAAAGTCGGTTGAAAAAGGACGACAAAACTAATATTTTGGACTCGAAAAATAGTTTTTTTTGTTATAAATCAAGATTTTGAGGGTATAGTAATTTGATCAAATGTGGCTTTCCATTGTATTTGACCTAACTTACAACCTTTACTAGATCACTTGAAAAGTACATTCTTTTTTGTATTTTGTAATCCCGTACTAATACCAAAGTCGTCGAATGATCGCCAGCTTCTACCTCGTGCCTCAGCTTTATAAGTAATTATTATGTCACAAATTGGGTCCTATATATGCTCCAAAACAACCCCAGGTGAAAGGGCGGCCAGATGTATCTGCCATAATTTCAAATTTACGTGAACAAATTAAAAATCGTCATCATTATCTTAGTGACCTAGTGGCCGAACAATCCGAATAATCCGAAACATAATTGAATGTATTTTAGAGTTCCAGGTTACTTGATCTTGGATCGCCGGTTCCCAGCCTCCACAGACGCCCACCGCACGCGCATCTTCCTCAATACACCGCCAGCGATTGCGGAGATTGCCCTGAAGTCGACGACCTCTTCCAGGTTCTCTGCTGATCATAACTTTAGTTGGTTTCTCTTTTGTCATTCCGCATTACAAGGTCAGCTCACTGTAGTGTGCCGTTTTTTATCAGTCTTCCTATGCCAGCATGGTTGTATACTTGGTACCGGGGTTCATGCGACTGTGCCATTCTCCATTTGGTACTGTGCTGCCAAGTGTTGAACGTAGAATTCTTCTCTCAAACAAACCGGAAAACTCGCTCAATCATTATCTGTCACAGTGCATTTCGTTTCACTGATTCGCATGCCGCCTTGAAATTCACAAACAGATGGTGAGTCCGCACGTTGTATTCCCGGAATATATCCAGAATTTGTCGCTGGATAAACATTTGGTCCGTCATTGATCTTCCTTCTCGAAACCTGCTTTGATATTCGCCGACAAAGCAGCCAACAGGCGCAGTCTCTTCGACAGAACACGAGAGACTATCTTGTAGGCGGCATTGAGTTATTCCTTGTAAGATATTATGTTCAAGTTTGTAGCCCTTCTTGAAGGTAGGCCATTCAACCAATCCGAGGGCTTCCACGCTTTTTTCCACGCTGATTATCGTTGTCTCGGAGTGGATTGCTTCGCACAGCAGGTCTCTTTTTAAACTTTTATAAGTTCACCAGGAATTCCGCCCTTCCCAACAGCCTTACCATTGTTAAGCTCTCGGATACCCTTCCGTCTAGCAATCAGTGAACAAAAAAAATGCTGGTTTGTTTACCCCTTGCTAATCGCCGGATCCACTCACTCAAAAAAACCTTCGGTCGAATAACGTACGCTACCGCCAAGGATGCAAAATGACTACCTTTTCTGCGGCTGTATTTTTTCTGCCTACATTCCCATTTCTCTTTTGACGCTGCTGTCGTTCGCTATTGCAGGATGCCCAGCGCTGTACGGCAGTCTGTAAGCAAAGCAGTAACATGATAAAGAAATACTGCCTCCAGTACAGCCACCAAACACGAGCGGTGCAGCTTCTCTTTCCTTATTTTACACTTTTTAATATTTTTAATCTATTCAATTCAATCACAAACGACGGCAATAAATGCGGTTCGTTTACGCCACGACCGGCATCATCGCTTTCGTGTGCGGGCCTCTCCCTTTGACTACGCAGAGAAAAGTGTACAAAGCGAGAGAACAAACTTTACTACGCCACACTCTCACCGAGCAGTCGGAGTACAGCAGCAAAACAAAAATGTATTCTACTGCTCTACGGGAAAATGTACTCGGTTTGGCTACCGTTCTGGCAAGAGCTGTAGTGATGCGTCGCTGTAGCGGGCTGTACGGCTTGTGCAAATATACCGAAAAAAATGTAGTTTACCAGTACCTTTGGCATCCCTGGCTACCGCACGAAACTATCCTTCTATAGAACACTTATTAGACCGGTTGTCCCATCGACTATGCTGGACCAACGCACCCGATATTTAACAGGAACGGAAACATCCTTTCAATGGAATTAAAAGGTTGAAAATACAAAGTATACTTTTTGATTTCGAGACATTTAAAAACAAACAAGTTATTTACAAAAAAAGTTCAATAACTTTGTAACGGTTGAGATTTGATAGTTTGTGTAGAACGATTTACCCCCAATTATGATTCTCTATCACCGCTCGAGAGATTCTTAACCATGAACCAAACACTCTGTATATGATAGAGTTCCCTGCTTTAATTCCAGTAAATTAGTCTGCATACTCCCACTACTTCAAATGCTTTCGGAAACTAATTTCAGTTGAATCTTTTGAGACTGAGCAATATGTATATAATTTTGGTTGAACGCATCTGTCGTCCTGATCCCCTACTTTTTTCATAGTAAACAGCAGGCGCAAAAATATTATAAACTCAAGCGTTACACCCGCACTTGATTTTTATCGGGATAATGAAACTTGAACCGAGCTATTATCATTTAAATTTATTCGTTGCTTGTAGAAATTGTTGTGTTAAAGTGCCTGATTTTAGGTACATAATTTCATTAGTTTTTCTTTAGCTTTGGGGTCAATAATACTTTCATTAATGTTTAAATCTTTAAAAAAGCTTTCATTACGCTCTTCTTGCCTATTGTTTTTAAACGTGATAATCTCGTATTCATTTAGCGGTGTTATTGTTTTTGGGTAGTTCTTCGAAATTATTACGGATTGATCCGTGGTATTTATGATTTTAACAATCGGATTGTTGAGCTAAAGATTGCATTCGAGCAAATCACTCCTAGTTTGATTTCGTTTGCTTCCAAGACAAATTCATCATGCAGATTTTTAGAATTAAGTTTTCTATAAACCTTGCGCCTTGGAGGAATCACTAGTTCACCTTGAAGATTATCTTCTTTTATTATTTCAAATGTTTCAGAGTTATTGCTTCGTGTTAGAATTCATGTGTTATAATCAATAACGCACTCAAAATTCACAAAGAATTCGCGGCCTAAAATTCCATCCGTTTGTAGGGGTAGATAGTTCCCAGGGTTTCAATATATTTCCTGATTATACATCATATTAACATGATTTAATCTGTCCCACAATATTCTAATTTTATTTTTATAATTTAACTAACAAAATACACTTCTGATATAGTTATGTGGTAGTAAAGTAGAATTAATAAAAAGAGAGAAGAGAGAGATTTCACAATATGGTTGATTTATGATGATGATGATAATCGGGCTATCGTACCTTAGTGAAACTTTGCACTGCACCGTAGTTCTATCATGCATTTTATGTAGTCGCATTCACTCTCAGTAATCATTCAAATTATCACACTCACCTAAGTTAATGTATAACCAGAAATGCCAGGAGATGGTGTAATTGTCCGTATTCTTTTGAGTCGATAGCGGTAGAATAACCTTATGAATCCATGAGAACCTCTGCATAGATGCATCGTATAACAGCTTTACGGTAATGGTAATAACCAGAGGTGGGTAAGAAAACCAACCGGTACGTACATACACTGGTATTGTTCTCAAAATCTCAACACGTGTAAACGAGTGATGCACATCGTATTCGGTTTGGATTTAATTCACACGGTAAACGAAAGAAAAACCTCCACCGACTCTTAGTTTACAAAACCAAACCGAGCCACTCAGCACCGTTTACATGTGTGTACGAATTTCAACTTGTGTTGATGTATTCTCAGCAACGGTTTCGGTTTGGCTTTAGAAAACCGGGCCTGGTTTTTTCTGTACACGGTGCTTCGGTTGAAAGAAGAAGCAGCTTCTTTCATGGAAGTCTTCCCGAATTGCATAAAGCATGCTCAATTGCTTTGGCCATTCCTTCGAATTTATAGTCGCGATGACATATAACAACATATGTATGCACTTGACGGTTTCCGTTGCTGTTCCAAAGCGCACCGAACAATTATTATGTTTATGTTCATTATAGTTAATGTCATTTTTCATTACGTGGCCATGTTTTTTTCCCAAGGCGGTTTTCATTACACGCCTTTCAAATATTTAGTGGTTATCACAACAGGTCATTTTGTTTTCATTCAGGTGTTTTCACTACACACTTAAACCTGGGCTGTTTTCATTACACGCCTGTCAAATAACTAGCGGTTATCATAACTCGCCATTTTGTTTTTTGTTTCAAGGTGGTTTTCATTACACACCTCAACCTAGGCAGTTTTCGTTACACGCCTTTCTAATAAGCGATTATCACAACACGCTATTTTGTTTTTTCCCGATGGTTTTCATTACACACCTTAACCTAGGCGGTTTTCGTTACACGCCTCTCTAATAAGCGGTTATCACAACATGCTATTTTGATTTTTTCCCAGTGGTTTTCATTACACACCTTAACCTAGGCGGTTTTTGTTACACGCCTCTTCAAAAATTAAGCAGTTGTCACAACACGCCATTTTGGTTTTTTCGGTGGTTTTCATTACACACCTCAACCTAGGCGGTTTTCGTTACACGCCTCTTCAAAAATTAAGCAGTTGTCACAACACGCCATTTTATTTTTTTTTTTTCATGTGGTTTTCATTACACACCTTAACCTAGGCGGTCTTCGTTACACGTCTCTCTAATTAGCGGTTATCACAACACGCCATTTTGTTTTGTTCGGATCACTCCATATTAACTTTCTTAATTTTCTCAAAGTCGCCATGTCGAGTGATTTCCTATTGCTGCT
Organism: Topomyia yanbarensis; assembly: GCF_030247195.1. Classification (NCBI taxonomy): domain Eukaryota; kingdom Metazoa; phylum Arthropoda; class Insecta; order Diptera; family Culicidae; genus Topomyia; species Topomyia yanbarensis. The sequence goes on along the minus strand of NC_080670.1, from coordinate 90,485,235 downwards.
TATTTCGTTGACTTTCTAACTAATATAATAGTTACTCCTGGCAGGATCGCCAATGTAAAATTTGCGATTTGCGCCGGATATCTTACAGGACGCCATTTATTATTATTACTTAGGAAATCAGACACGTAGATGCCTCCTTTGTATATGACTTACCTCCACGAGAATCTGATGCACAATGACGCTGACAAAGGTCTATCGTGGCGGATGTTGGCGCTTTGCAGTGGCAGCGGTGCCAGCACAACTAGGCATTATTGGCGGTGTAGGACACTGTTGAGTAAGAGACTGAGGGTTACGAAACTGAGGTAAATCTGCACCTCACAGTTCTTATTTACTGAGTGCTGGTAATACGAATTTCCGTTATTTTTGCTGTTACTGTACATCGTTTTGAAACATCTAGAAGGTTTGGTCGCGTACATTTGAGTTTAGAGAAAACTACCACTAAATTATTCAATTACAAAAAAACTTAATTCATTGAGAACAGCAACCAACTAACGAATAGCAAAAACACTTTCATTTTAGAGACCGCCATTAAAAACTAAGTTTCTTTAAGGAATAAATATTTCCGGCGATACCAGTCGATGTGTGTATGTAAAGCTACTGCAGAACAATTAAATTTTTAAAAAATGTTGCGCAATAATTTGAATAAAAAAAATTTGATCACATTGTGTCCAATCCCGAAGTTGTCTGTCTCATTACAACAAAACATGTAAAATGACCTTCAATCATTAATGTGGATATTGGTCCACAATATAACCATGCTAGTTGTTAAATCATCATGAATAGGCCGCCATTTTGAATTTCTAATTTACGACGCAATTCAAGTTTCGTTTCCTTGGAAATATATGACTATTTAAATATGCATGCTTTTAAATGCTAAATTTTCGTGAAAATAACACCATATTGGGATGCAAAATGACGACGACTAACAATTTTTAATCTCTACACAACTTTTCGATATCAAAAATACCCTTGTTTCATGATATTTTTTACCATTAAAACGTTATTGAATACCAGTAGTATTGAATATAGTTCGCCATTTCAGATCTCTTCAGAATATCTTGAATATACCGTCATCTTAAATTTTGATCTGCTATCATAGGTATAAAAATAGCGGAGGCTATTAAATTTCCTTTTACTTTCGATTTTTGGGCAGTTTCATACCAAACATACCCATATTGAAAACTTCCTGATGATAAATCATTATGAAAATGTCGCAATATTGAGTTAAGGAACGCCATTCATGACCACGAACATAATTTATTTGAACAAAAATATGTCTGAAAACATTTTTTCAATTACCGAAAAGATACCTTATATTATAAAGAAATTTGTTTAGAATTCTTAATAAAAATACTAGCAGCACTAGCACAGCCGATAAACATCAACCCGAATACACAACCGCAACACAACCGAAGTTTGGTTTTGTTATTCTCGTGTTTCCTTCCCATACTCGTGCACCGGTAAACGAAAATCAAAACCAAACCGCGGTGCTGTGTAAACGAAACTCGGTTTGGTTTTCGTGTCTCGTATAAACACAACCAGCGATGAGACCGCACGCAATGTAAAGGAAACATAAACACTTGTGAAAATTTGGTTTACCGTACCGGTACTCAACCGGTATTTTCCCACCTCTGGTAATAACACTACTGATAATAATCGGCGTAATGAGTAGCATAGTCGTAACTAGATCTCGTAGACTAAAATTAGTATTTTCACTCGCGTCCGAAACTCTCGCATACTACAACACAACTGACTCAAAAAATTATGTACTCGATCGCATGCATTCTATCTCTTCTATCGAACTATTACGCTTTTGTGCTGAATACGGCAACTACTCATCTATCTATTGTATTATTGTATAAGTAATCAACACATCAGTTAGCCCAGGATCTTTACATCGATTAAAGATCGCGCGTCGCAGTGATGATTAAAACAGTTTAGACTCTCAAGAAAGTGCCTCTTTTTGAAATCAAGTAAGAATGTTCGTATGATTAAGAGAAAATTTAATGAATGTGGCTGGAAAACGGATCTAATAGTATTTTAAATCAAACTTATTCTGAACTATTTCAAATTATGTGATCATGGTGGCCATATTGTGGAGAAAGATAACACGTACATGACGAAATTTGAACACATACCCTCAGAGTGAAAATCACACCGATGCATGGAGCATCCACACGCACACGAGAGTTTATGAGTATACATTCACATCTTATAGTAATACTTTAAAAATGTTCTCCTTTTTGGAATTAATAGATTGTGTCGTTAATTAAGTGCCCAATGACGGTGGATAAAATGCATGAGGCCTGCTTTGAGTGTCGTGATGGTTTATGTACCAACTGTGCTATAAAGCCACTTCTGTTGGGAATTTTTACTGTTCGATATCGCGCACCGGCAATCGTAGTATTTTATGTTTGTTTACATGGTAAATCGAAGGTAATCGTTTCATATCTATGAGCGAACTTAGATTGTCATAGCTGGTCTAACACTTAGAGAGTGTCCCTGCCAGTGCGGTAAAATATCAATTTCAAACTAAAATATTCGTTTCAAGTGAAACTGCGAGTCTTTCACTGTAAGCATACCACCACTATATCAATTGAGTTCTGCTGCCGTCTGCGTTTGAGTCACTCAGAGTTCACTGTCAATTGAATAACAGGTTCTGGTCATTTGACGTTTTTGCCTGTTTAGTTTCTACCACCAGAAAACCAGAGGAGGATCAAACGAAGGAGGTTGAATATGAATTGCAACTCATTTGAAAGCATCGATGAGTGAAATGCCACGAACTGAGCTTCAGATCAACAGCAACTGATGCGTTAAATGAATATGAATGCTACCGTAGACGACTGATTGACTGCGTTCATTCAGTTTCGATTGAATGAAATGAAATTTTACTGCACTCCCTGCGACTCGGTGTGGATGAGGAGATCTGTGTATTCAATTTTGTTATTTTCCTACAACTCAATCCGAGGCGAGGAGGTGTTTTTTATGTGTGAATAGTTAGCTTACTTTATTCAGCGTACATAGTTTTTGGTTGTTACTATTCTTAGATTTTCTTTAACACTGAAGAGTGAAAAACTCCAAGCCAAGTCCTTATCTCATAGCTCGTACGTATTTGAACCCCGTCTGTCTCTTAATGATGGCCTCGCTATATTTTGGTGCTAACTTAGCGATAAAATTTGATGATTTATCGGATAAGAAGAAATTCTTCTTCAGGACGGTTTCTCCTTCTTTAAACGATATTTTCCGTGTTGATCGAAGGTTATAATTGGTTGAGTACCGTTTGTATGCCTGCTGTAAGTTAAAGCGAACCGCTTCGTACAAATGTTTCATATCCCCTGGCGTATTATGTGAATTGCAAATATCCCTATCTGTGTCTCTCAGATGCTCGTATTCCCTTCCTGAGCTGATAATGTTACGCTTAAAATTTATAAAACATGGAGAATATCCTGTTGAATCATGTACGCTGTTGCGTATTGCCGATGCTATAAATTGAATTCCTTGGTCCCAATCTTTCTGCGTCTTCCCTTCCAAGGAGCTCCGAATTGCTGCTACGATCAACACTCTATTCACCCTTTCTGTGGCATTTGAGTTTGGGCGATAAGATTCCAAGTTCCAATGGTCGACATTGTATTTCTCGAGGAAGTGTTTGAAAGCTCTTGAAACAAATTGCGGACCATTGTCCGAAATTAGGATGCTGGGAACCCCGAATAATAAAAAGATGGGTGGGTAATGTCTGCGACATAACCGGAGAGATGTAGAATACATAAGGAACACGTTCTTCAAATATGTTGATACTCATTAGGATTTTCGGACAAAAGCTGATTTGGGCGAGGAATATTTCAAATTATTCTTTACAAAAATGATGGTGGTCCTGAAAAGGACCGGTTTTGTTGGCGTTGTTGGCCTTGGTGAGGGAGATGGCTAACGATGAAATTAATTGTTAGCATGAGGAAGTCGCGTAGTACTGGCCAATGGAAGAACAGATAATAATTGATTCCTGAAAATCAATTTTTCTTTATTCATGTAAATTATACATACTTACAAATCTAACAGAAGATTCCTGATCATATTTCTGAATCATTAGTGCGAACATTGTGTAATTTGGTTAAGTACAATGAAAGTTACAAACTTTCCAAACTCGACCTTCTGTTCATTCAGAAATATTGAAATGGGGTGTCGTGGTCACAATAAAAAAAGATGGGTGGGTAATGTCTGTCACATAACCGGAGCGTCGTGATTTCAATTCGAGACGTTAATTTAAATCTAATAATATTCAACAGAATCACGTTTGAATGGGAAATTTTCAAATAATTCTCTATGGTAATAATGGTGGTGGTGAAAAGAACCTTTGGTATCGGCGTTGGTGTTGATGGTGATGCGCTGGATCGTTGGATATTTTTGGCATGATAGTTACGTGCCTGGCGAACTGTTTTGTAGCCTCGAACAAAACGACAAGACTGGCTTCTTCGGGTACCATTACGGCTGAACTTTATAAGCTTAGCTCGACTTTGAAATCCTGCACAATCTCACGAATCAGACACTGGTAGGGCCATTTTGTTTGCTACTAGCACGGAGCTGCACAAAAAATCATTTAATGCAGTTAGTTCACGGGGGCTGCCAAAAAGCTTGAATAGAAGCATGCGACTTCAACGTTTCTCTTAAACACATGCAACAACACATTCGTTTTGGTAATACTGATAATAACAGTAGAAAGGAATGGAAAAGCAGTGCACGAAACGAGCGAGAGGATAATTTAAATTTTTGTTCCGTGTGCAAGCTACTTCTTTCCACCCAACGTATTATGTTGCTTGTTGAAAATTTGCTACACACCTTAAAATAAAAGTTTCAGTTTAACTCTCACTAGAACACAATTGATTGGTCCTGAAAAGAACCGTTGCTTTTATTGTAATTTACGCCCACTCCCACAAACCGACCAAGTAGGCATCAGTGGCTTCATTACGGCTGAGTTTTGTAAGCGTAGCTCGACTTTGAAGTAATACACAACCTTACGAACCAGACGCTGGAATGTTAGCCAGCGGATTAGTTGCTCCGTTGCCCTTTAGTTGGGGCGAAATACTAGCATGGCGACTAGAGATGGGCGAAACAGTTCACTTCGAAGAACCATTCCCGACTGAACAGTTCTGTAAAAAGAACTAGTTCAGATGAACCGTTCTTCCGTTCAGCTGATAATTTACTTGCATCTAGCGAATGTCTCTCAAAACATTCGATTCTTGGAGAGGAACCAAACAGATGCTTCCCAAACTATTATACCCCTGTATGCTTAACAAGTTCATCAAGGGTAGCGATTTCTTCATGATGTATAACTAGAGAAATAGAGAATGTGATGAATCGTTCTTCGCCGGTTCCATTCTGGGAGAGCACAGAGAGCGGTTTGTGGGACGGCAAGTCGGTTCATTTTCATTCGTTCGCCTAAAAATCGGTCCGAGAAATTCGCCAAACGGCTTTAGGTCAGGTTCAGTTCATTCGCTTTGAAGAGAATTGAGAACTACCGTTCTTTTAAAAAGAACTTCCGTTCGCTCATTCTCTTCGAAGAACCAGTTCACTTGAACCGTTCGCGAACGAATGGCCCATCTCTAATGGCGACAGTTCCTGATCGGTAGTTGGTTGCGATGGGCCACCAGTAGCTGGGGCACTTTTGCGGACCGTCATCATCGCCAACTGCTTTCCTCCGGTGGACTGGCTGCTTGCTAGTGCTTGAACGAATACGAATGATGAGAAAAACCGACCGACCAATATTCATATATGAAAACACAAGAAAGCACTACTATCGCTCTCCCGCTCGTTTTCGTGCCATTCCTGTGCTTTCCTTTCCGTTCGGCTACCAATGCTAGCATAACCAAAACGAATATTCTGTCTTTCCATCGCCTTCAATCTAGTGGCCAGTGCTAGCAAACTTGCATGTTCAGTTTTTCAATAACAACATTCCAACAATATTTTCAAAGAATGTTGCAGATTTGAAAAGAAGGAAGGAGAAGATTTTCACAAATTTAAATTCTTTTGTTTTATTTGTTAGCGCTGATAAAGGCTATTTAGTTTGCTACTAGCAAGGAGTTGCACAAACAAATCGATTTATGCAGTTAATCAACGGAGGCTGCCAAAAAGTTCGAATAAAAGCATGCGACTAGTGTACTTTGCATGTTCTATATTTTATCAATACTAGAGAGGATCAATAAAATAATTCAAATTGTTATAGCGACATGCAATTGTGGCAACACTGGCCATGAGATGGTGGGGGAACACGCACATTCGTTTTAGTTATGATGGTAGTAGCAGCAGAAAGGAATGGAAAAGCAGTGCACGAAAACGAGCGAGAGAAGATAATTTAAATTCTCTTTCTTTCTTTCCACACATCGTATTTCTTATATTGCTTTCTGAAAATTATTTGTTATACACCATAAAATGTAAATTTCAGTTTAACTCTTATTAGAACACAATTAATTGGTCCTGTAAAGAACCGTTTATTGTTTTATTGCGGGAGCATAATTCAGACGCACTCCCCGCGGACACGGTGAGCTAGAAAGCACTATTTTGCATTCTCGAACAAACCGACCAAGTAGGCATCGTTGGCTTCTCGGGGCATCATTACGACTGAGCTTTGTAAGCGTAGCTCGACTTTGCAGTCCTGCACAATCTCACGACCCAGACGCTGGAACGATAGCCTACTCTGTTGCCCTTTAGTTGGGGCGAAATTCTTGCAGGGCGACAGTTCCGATGAGTCACCAGTAGCTGGGGCACTTTTTCCGTCCGTCGCTATTGCCAACTGCTTTCCTTCGGTGGACTGGCTGCTTGCTAGTGCTTGAACGAATACGAATGATGAGAAAAACCGAACGACCAATATTCATATACGAGACAGCACTACTATCGCTCTCTCGCTCGTTTTCGTGCCATTCCTGCGCCTTTCCTTTCCGTTCGGCTACCAATACTAGCATAACCAAAACGAATATTCTGTCTTTCCATCGCCTTCAATCTAGTGGCCAATGCTAGCAAACTTGCATGTTCAGTTTTTCAATAACAACATTCAAACAATATTTTCAAAGAATGTTGCAGATTTGAAAAGAAGGAAGGAAAAGATTTTCACAAATTTAAATTCTTTCGTGTTATTTGTTAGCGCTGATAAAGGCTATTTAGTTTGCTACTAGCAAGGAGCTGCACAAACAAATCGATTTATGCAGTTAATCAACGGAGGCTGCCAAAAAGTTCGAATAAAAGCATGCGACTAGTGTACTTTGCACGTTCTATATTTTATCAATACTAGAGAGGATCAATAAAATAATTCAAATTGCAATTGTGGCAACACTGGTCATGAGATGGTGGGGGAACACGCACATTCGTTTTAGTTATGATGGTAGTAGCAGCAGAAAGGAATGGAAAAGCAGTGCACGAAAACGAGCGAGAGGATAATTTAAATTCTCTTTCTTTCTTTCCACACATCGTATTTCTTATATTGCTTTCTGAAAATTATTTGTTATACACCATAAAATGTAAATTTCAGTTTAACTTTTATTAGAACACAATTAATTGGTCCTGTAAAGAACCGTTTATTGTTTTATTGCGGGAGCATAATTCAGACGCACTCCCCGCGGACACGGTGAGCTAGAAAGCACTATTTTGCATTCTCGAACAAACCGACCAAGTAGGCATCGTTGGCTTCTCGGGGCATCATTACGACTGAGCTTTGTAAGCGTAGCTCGACTTTGCAGTCCTGCACAATCTCACGACCCAGACGCTGGAACGATAGCCTACTCTGTTGCCCTTTAGTTGGGGCGAAATTCTTGCAGGGCGACAGTTCCTGATCGGGTTGCGATGAGTCACCAGTAGCTGGGGCACTTTTTCCGCCGTCGTCATCGCCGACTGCTTTTCTTCGGTGGACTGGCTGCTTGCTAGTGCTTGAACGAATACGAATGATGAGAAAAACCGAACGACCAATATTCATATAGGAGAAAGCACTACTATCGCTCTCTCGCTCGTTTTCGTGCCATTCCTGCGCCTTTCTTTTCCGTTCGGCTACCAATACTAGCATAACCAAAACGAATATTCTGTCTTTCCATCGCCTTCAATCTAGTGGCCAATGCTAGCAAACTTGCATGTTCAGTTTTTCAATAACAACATTCAAACAATATTTTCAAAGAATGTTGCAGATTTGAAAAGAAGGAAGGAAAAGATTTTCACAAATTTAAATTCTTTCGTGTTATTTGTTAGCGCTGATAAAGGCTATTTAGTTTGCTACTAGCAAGGAGCTGCACAAACAAATCGATTTATGCAGTTAATCAACGGAGGCTGCCAAAAAGTTCGAATAAAAGCATGCGACTAGTGTACTTTGCACGTTCTATATTTTATCAATACTAGAGAGGATCAATAAAATAATTCAAATTGTAATAGCGACATGCAATTGTGGCAACACTGGTCATGAGATGGTGGGGGAACACGCACATTCGTTTTAGTTATGATGGTAGTAGCAGCAGAAAGGAATGGAAAAGCAGTGCACGAAAACGAGCGAGAGGATAATTTAAATTCTCTTTCTTTCTTTCCACACATCGTATTTCTTATATTGCTTTCTGAAAATTATTTGTTATACACCATAAAATGTAAATTTCAGTTTAACTCTTATTAGAACACAATTAATTGGTCCTGTAAAGAACCGTTTATTGTTTTATTGCGGGAGCATAATTCAGACGCACTCCCCGCGGACACGGTGAGCTAGAAAGCACTATTTTGCATTCTCGAACAAACCGACCAAGTAGGCATCGTTGGCTTCTCGGGGCATCATTACGACTGAGCTTTGTAAGCGTAGCTCGACTTTGCAGTCCTGCACAATCTCACGACCCAGACGCTGGAACGATAGCCTACTCTGTTGCCCTTTAGTTGGGGCGAAATTCTTGCAGGGCGACAGTTCCTGATCGGGTTGCGATGAGTCACCAGTAGCTGGGGCACTTTTTCCGCCGTCGTCATCGCCGACTGCTTTTCTTCGGTGGACTGGCTGCTTGCTAGTGCTTGAACGAATACGAATGATGAGAAAAACCGACCGACAGATATTTATATAATCGCGCTAATATGCACTACTATCGCTTTCTCGCTCGTTCTCGTGCCGTGCATGAGCCTTTCCTTTCCGTCCGGCTTCTAATGGCCTAACCAAAGGAATATGCCGTCTTTCCCCCACCAAGTGCTCTCGTCAAGCAACCCAATGCGAATAACCATACGAACAAACATGTAATGGACCTATATATAAACTTTTCATTATTTTATTGTTCGGTTGGTCTACCATAACGACGGCTCTGTGCGGGATGGGCTGAAAATTTTCACTTTTCCGAGTCGTTTTCGAAAGATTTTTCAAAACACATTTTTTTTGTTATTAGTACATGTTATACATACTTCAAATTTTAATACAGCATAGAGAAACATATTTGCAACAAATTGGTCTAAAAATCAAATCATTCTGTTAAGTATGATAAAAGTTATTAACGTTCAAAATCTGACGCGGCGCCGCAGCCGATATTTTGAAACGGGACCCCTATATTGAAACCTTAAATGTATTCTACATTAAAAAAAAAACATTATTTTCTAGGAATTTAATAACCGCTGCTGTCGTGGCCTGTCTCATGACTTGGATTAAAGTAAATTTAGAAAAATAATCCGTGATTACAAAGGCGTATGTGTTTCCTGATTTCGATCGAGGGTAAGGACCTAGAAAATCGACCGAGATCATTTCCCAAGGATTTGGGTTTATATTGTCGACTTTAGATCTTTTGCAAGTGATGCAGTTTTTACAATATCTCAATACATCAGCACTCATACGAGGCCAGAAGAACTTTTGCTGTACCACACCCAAAGTTTTTTCAAACCCAAGATGAGCTTTATTCTGTACATCGCGAATCACCTCAGGTCTCTCTGTATTAGTGGGAACGTATTTCCAGCGGAATGATGTGTCGTCTTGTTTCGCAGGGTTGGTTACGAATTTGTAAATTTTATCATTCACGACTTTAAAAACTTCTGTGGAGTTTTCTTGATAAAATCTCGAAGTTCCTCATGTGATGCGTCAGAAACATTCACTTTGATCTGATTTATAGATCTAGAGAGCGCATCCGCAGTAATATTTTCCTTTCCTTTTTTGTACACGACAGTTATGTCCATGTCTTGCATTTTCATCGCCCATCGAGCTATTCTGGGGGATCCACTGTTGATGGACATGGTTTTTAGAAAGGTTAGACTCATGGCATCGGTCATTATTGTGAATCTTGTTCCTTCGATAAATGGTCGAAAATGGTCAATAACCATGAGAACACCAAGGCATTCCCGTTCAGTCGCTGCGTATTTCTTCTGCGTAGAAGACAGTTTCTTGGAAAAGTAAGCTATGCAGCGTCTGTGACCATCAACAATTTGGGTTAATACTGCCCCCACGGCGGTATCCGACTTATCAGTTTCGATTGTAAATGGCTCCTTGAAGTTGGGGTTTGCCAGTATTGGAGGAGAGGTTAATTCGGATTTAAAAGCTAGTAATGCTACGCCAGCTTGCTCTGTCCATTTAAATTTCCCATTTGCCTTTTTCAGCAAATCTGAAATCGGAGTGACTATTGCACTGTAATTTTCTATAAATCGGTGGTAGAATCCAGCCAGGCCAAGGAGTCTGCGGATATCTTTGATGCATTTCGGGATTGGATAATCCAGAATCGGTTGAATTTTTGCTGCGTCCACTGAAATTCCATGTTCGCTTAATACAAAACCTAGGTATTTAACTGATTTTTGGCAAAATTTTGATTTCTCAATACTGATGGCGAGATTTGCATTCCGTATACTATTGGCAACGATTTCTAACAGTTTAAAGTGTTCTAAAGTATCACTCGTGTCAATAATATCATCGAGGTATACCCAAACTTTGGGGCTTAGATCGTATCCAATTACTCTTGTCATGAGTCGAGAAAGTGTTGCCCCGCTATTCAACAAGCCAAAAACCATAGTCTTGTAGCGATATAAGCCTTTAGCCGTTCGAAAAGCGGTTAGACTTCTGGACTCAGGGTGTAATAGTACTTGGTGGTAGGCATCCTTCAAGTCTATCGTAGTAAAGTATTTGGACTTTTGAATTCTAAATAGAATTTGTGACATGTTCGGGAATGGATATTCATCGCGGTTAGTTAATGAGTTAGGCGTCTTGTATCTAGGCACAATCGCCATTTATTTTCACCTTTTTTACTGGCAAAAGAGGATTAATAAAGTCGCTCACACATTCTTCGATCAGCTTTTCAGTCTTTCGATTTCTTCACCTACTTCTGCTTCAACCTTAGGAGATATTGGATAGATAGGCATTTTTTTGTGTTTGATTTCTCTAATGTTGCGAATGAGCACTATTTTATGTTGCATCAATTGTGTTCGACCGAGTTTTCCGTTCTGAGTTCGCGGAATTTTTTTAATTATTTCGAACAATTTAAGTTTTTTCAGGTTTGGTAAGCACATGTTCTGTCTTTATCTCGTCCGCATGCATGAGTTATTCGGAATCTCTAGTGAAGGGATATCTAGGCTGCGATCTATGATCGCCACTATATTTGAATCGCGAAAATCTGGACCGACCTGCAAGGTGCAGCATACATTTTCAGAGTCGTATTCGGTTACGTGAGTGAGTGAGTTGATACCGGAATTTTTTTTCGAAAACGTCAGTATTGAACGTTGGTTGTCCTGCGACAGAGAGTTGAATCCCGAACGCCCGCCAAAAAATCTGTTCCTAGTATCAAGTTTTTGGATATTTCTGGTATAACCGCAGTTTGACCGTTGAATCTAAATGGGATGTAGGCAAAACCGAGACAGGTAAGTGACGCACCGTTAGCCGTTTGGACTCGTACTTGATTGGCAACTTTGACAATTTTTAGGTTGAGACGATTCAAAAAGTTGACAGCGCTTATTACTGAAACACTCGCACCCGAATCGAGTAGGCCGGTAATCTTTTCGCCGAGAATTTCTACGATTGCGTGAAGACATTTGGTTGGACATGTGTTAATCTGCAGAATCCGGTCAAAATAATTATAATTAACATGGGACGACTGCAATTGACTCTGGGCCGTCCCAGAAATCAGTTTTTTGGAGAATCAGACCGCGCAAGGTGTTTATTAGGACACGTTTTTACCATATACGAAGGCTCCCCACAAACGTAGCAGAACACGGAATGAGATTTTGTACAATTGGTGTACCAGTGATCCACTTCTCGACAATTCCAGCACAAGTTGGCATCTTTGTCGTCCTGTAAATTTTTAGGTGAGTTTTTAGCCTCTGCAGTAATTGTATTCTTGGGTTCTCTGAATTTTCTGGTTCTGAAGACGGCATTGATTTCATTGTCTGATTCACTTTCACAGTCTTCTTGTTCGTTATTTGTTATTTGGTTTACTGGATGAACTTTTTAATTGACTGGTACGAAGAGACTTGGTTCCAGACTGTCGAAACTGTAACAGAACTCAGTTAGTTGACTCAGAGTGTAGACAGAAGTCAAAGCTAAGCGTCTTTTATAGGATATCTTTTCAAACACATATTTCAATTTTTGGTGCTCTTCAGTCCTGTACGACAAGCTTTGGAATAATCTTTCCATGTCGGCTAGGCATGAACTAAACCTTTCGTTACCCCTCTGTTTTCGTTCTCTGATAGCATCTTCGATAGATTTATCTTTGTTTGGATTTTCGAAGTTAAGGTTCAAGTAGTATACTAAGGCTGTGAACCATTTGGCGATTTTTTTTAACCTTTAGTTAAAATTTGACAGTTCGAAAGTTATTTTCTCTTGAATGGAAAAATTTAACCGAGAGAGCGAACCGTTTCAAAAGTTGACATATGGATAGTTATTTAGAATTGACAGCTGCGATAACCACAAGATGGTAGAGGTGTGAACATTTGTCGATATTTTGAAAATTAGTTCTTTTCTTATTACATTAAGTATGACAGTCATAGCCTCGAAAAGTAAACATCTACATCATGAAATAACCCAAACAAATCTTAACACAACACGTTATCGTTTCCATCTTTATCCCTTAATTTTGTATTGAAAAATATTGACAACCTCAATTAAGTACAGAAAATGTTTTCACCTTTTTATTATGCATCATGGGCAACATTTTAACCATCGAGCTGTCAAATTTAACTATCGCTCTGTCAATTTTAACCATGCTCCAGAGTAGGGTTATTTTGCAAATAACTTTCGAAGTGTCAGATTTTAACTAAAAGTTAAAAATTTCACCAAATGGTTCACAGCCTAAATGATCCAATGTTTGAAATTTTTCGTAATATGTGAAATACCATTTCCTGGCCTCTCTTGTGAAAAACAGGTAAAACTGCTGGAGCAGTTGTTGTTTCGACACTCGGTTTGCGTTAGCTAAAATCGTGATTTGCCTTACAAAATCTGAGACTGATACCGATCGGGAGTCCCCGCTGAAATATACCTGCCACTTCTCGATTTTTGTTCTTAACCCAATATTAAATTGGTCTTGCATTTGGTTGATTAATGATTGATGTGAGACGTTTGGAATATTTGTACAATAATCATTCAATTGCGGCAAAAGTCTGTTTATCGGGACATGACCCGAAGAAATGGGGTTGAATGATTGGTTGTTGGGCACATATTCGTGGATTGGTGCAATATGACTAGTAGACTGCCGAGAAGTGAGAGTAGGAATCGACATTTGGTCTATTTCATTGAAATACTCTTGTACCGATTCCCTTATTAAAGTACGAATCATAGCTTTGATTTCGGTATTAAAACTATCTTGATTCGACGCTGTTTTACTTTTTTGTTCCCGGTTTATATTCGGTGTGGCTGTTGACGTATTTGAGAATTGAATCTCCTCTAATGCACGATTGAACGGGTGCATATTGAGAGGGGAAATATTTGGTTCACCATTTGCGCCAGGATTTGATTCTATCGGACGAGTCCTATTGCTAGGATAATTGTTAGCGGTCGTGGTCTCTGTTGCCCTGGTTAATGAATTTGAATTAACCCGAGTAATTGGTGCAGGGAATTCGAATTGTGGAATTTGCTGCATGCCATTCAACATCTGGTGTCTAGAATTGGAGTTTGGAAAAGTTGGAAATTTTATCGATTGGCCTTGGAAAAAGAAACCGACTGATGGTCTGTTAATGGCATTCACTGAAGGATTCCCTGCGGAGGGTTTATCGTGTGTGGTTCTAGGACGTGCACCTGCATTGATTAATTGTTGAAGTGGTGGTTCACGAATAACGTTGTCTATGTTCTTCGAGACCGTAGTATTTATTGGTATCCGGTTGGCTGACATTCGCATTTGGTCATTCCAATTATCTACGTGGTCTTGACCAGACATGTTTGTTAAACCAACCTTGAGAAAGTCATTAGACCTATTCACAAGCCCGACGAGAGGGGGGGTCAGGGGGGGCAACTACCCTGGGGCCCGGGTCTGTTTTGGGGGCCCGCATTTTTAACTGAATTAAATTTATTTTAATTTAATTGATGAAGTTTATTGTTTCTGTCGACACTGCAAATATATTACAATCAACTACTTCAACTTTAGCGGCATTAATTGGGTTCGCAATAATACATCATTTCTGTACCCAGACTCATCACACTCATCAACTAACACGTGTATCACTCAGCTACTCGACGGTTACAGCACCGCGGGGCTAGTTCAACTATTTGACGTCACTAATGACAACAACTGTATTTTGGATCTTTGCTTTGGAAGCCAGGAGCTCTCCGATCACTTTGCCGTTTGTCGTGCTCCAGCTCCTCTCGTTAAACTATGCCAACACCACCCTGCTCTTCATTGTTTTCTCCGAAAATGTGTACCTTGTACATTCGAAGATACCACTGAGAAACTGACTAATGCCTATCGCAAGACAGATTTTCGAGGAATGCACCTTCTCTTGTCTCGTATCAATTGGAATGAAATCTTGCCACAATCTGATGCAAACGCAGCGGCTGAAATTGTTTCAAACGTACTGATTTATGCTATCGACCAGTTTACTCCTAAAAAACTCAATCATGGCTGTGAATATCCTCCATGGTCGAATCGTACACTAAAAAAGTTTAAATCGGCCAAAAGGTCAGCTCTAAAAAAGTTTTCGAAATACCGAACCGATATGCTAAAGAATCAGAATCTTCTTAAATCATTGTTACAAGAGACTTAATAAGTCTCTCTTCAATTCCTACCTTCATCGTATTCAGAGCCACCTTCGTAACAATCCAAAAAAGTTTTGGAATTACGTTAATGAACAGAGGCGTGAGTCAGGTTTATCCACTTCTATGTCGCTGGGTGATTTAGAAGCGACTTCATTGCCGGACATCTGTGAGTTATTTCGCCAACAATTCAGCAGTGTTTTTACCAATGATACTCTTAATAATCAACAAGTCTCCGCAGCAGCCGACAACATTCCCCGTAGGACTAGTATTGGACCTCATTTCACGATATCTTCCGATATTGTACAAAAAGCTTGCACAAAACTCAAGTGTTCTAACACTCCTGGACCTGACGGAATCCCATCATCTATCATTAAAAAATGCTCGTCGTCGCTTTGCCTACCTCTGTCCGTCGTTTTCAATATGTCGTTAAGTTCCGGAGTGTTTCCTACCATCTGGATCATCTTACGTTTTTCCGGTTTATAAAAAAGGATCCAAAAGCGAAGTTCCCAATTACCGAGGAATCGCATCTTTATGTGCACTATCGAAATTATTGGAGCTCATCGTTCTCGAGTTTTTGACACATTGTTGTTCTAGCTACATCTCAGAAACTCAACACGGTTTCATTCCCAGGCGATCTACTTGCACTAATTTAGTAGCCTACACCTCATTTATCGCTCGCTCGCTACAGGATCGATTGCAGGCTGATGCAATATACACCGATCTGTCGGCCGCCTTCAATAAAATCAACCATCAAATTACGATTGCGAAACTGGAACGTCTCGGTTTCTGCGGCAGTTTTTTGGAATGGCTTCGATCTTACTTGTCAGGCCGTAAAATGTCTGTTAAAATCGGGAATCATTTATCCTCATCCTTCGACGTAACGTCCGGCGTACCTCAAGGCAGCCATATCGGTCCTTACATTTTCCTTCTATACATAAACGATCTGGATTCATTGATTAAGTGCTTCAAGGTGTCTTATGCCGATGATTATAAGTTATTCCATATAGTTAAAAGTTACTCTGATGCTTTGTTTTTGCAATCTCAGTTGGACATTTTCGCTAATTGGTGCATGACTAACAGGATGGTTTTGAATGCCTCGAAGTGTTCTGTGATTACGTTTGCACGAAAACGCTCCATCGTAACATTCGACTACACTATCTTGCAAAACAAATTAAAAAGAGAAACAACAGTGAAAGATTTAGTGGTTCTTTTGGATTCAAAACTTACATTTAAGGATCACATTGCTTTTATCTCGTCTAAGGCTTCGCGTAATCTAGGAGTTATTTTTAGGGTTACTAAGCATTTCACTAACGTACAGTGCTTAAAAACGTTGTACTGCTCGCTCGTTCGTTCCACACTGGAATACGCCGCCGTTGTTTGGGCTCCTTTCTACAAGAACAGCATTCAACGCATCGAGAGTATTGAGCGTAAATCTGTGCGTTTTGCGCTGCGCCACCTGCCTTGGAGCGATCCCTACAATCTGCCCAGATACGAAGATCGTTGCAACCTCATTGGTCCTGAAACACTGTCTTTGCGCCGCAATGTGGCCAAAGCGTCTTTTGTCTTTGGTCTGTTATTGTCTCGCATTGACTGCCCTGATTTACTCCGTCTTCTCAACATTGATATTCGCCTCCGAAACCTTCGTTCCTACTCTTTTGTCCGTCTTCCAGTATCTCGTACTAATTATGGCAAAAATGAACCCGTCAGTAGCATGTGTAGAGTGTTCAATCAATGTTACAATGTCTTTGACTTCAATTTGTCTCGCACTTCTTTAAAAAAATTGTTTTCGCGCACCCTTTCCCAAACCTGATAGTGTTAGCCAATTTTTTATGTTAATGTTAATGTTAATGTAAGATAGAGTTTAAGAAGTGTTTATTTTAAGCAGTGTTTAGTGTTAGTCATTGTATCATTTGGTTTGTTTGTTAAATGTTGATACCTAAAAGATAGAGGTTTTGTGCCTACGGGAGAAGGAGCTTTTGAAAATCAACTCCCGCGGGGTTTTCCCTCTCAATAATAATAACTATGTTCCAATCGTTCCAATGGTTTTCTGAAGTACGTGAACGTGACCCAATTAGATTCGTTTAACAGTGCAATAGAACCATTCTGGTTTCATTTATCGCAAGTGTTTGTCAAAGTGTACAGTATGAAGTTGTTTACAATTTATCATATTCTTAGCTAAATGTTACTAATAAAAGTTGGATATTTTCGGAATGGGGTTGACGAGTAGATAACGAAAATCAATGAATGAAGCCACTTTGAAAACCAAGATGGCGAATTCCAGTTAAGACATCTCTATAACCTAAAATATTGACAATTTCGAAAAAAGATAATCATAGAATAGATATAGGTATATTGATTTGTGATGCGGATGATATGATTATAGAAAACTTCTCTGAACCAGAAGACGCTATATTGGCCTTCAAAAGGGCATCGCTCATCTACTCGGCACTTATACAGATATTGTTTGAAATAGCTCCAAGGTACCATTTCGATCATCTACTCATTAAGCCCGTTTCAAAAATTCCCAAATTGTTAGGGTTATCGAGATTATTGTTCAATCGGAAGTCTCCATCCTGGATTTCAAAAAGATGCCAAATATCCATTTTCATCATGTACTTGTCAAGCCCGTTCCGGAAATACCCATATTGTTAGGGTTATCGATAATGTTGCTCAACCAACGAATTTGGATAAGAATGTGAAGCGAATTTTTTACGATCTAAATCCCAAAAAACGAACTAATTCAATTTACGAACCCTTGGCTTGGTCCGTAAATAGAGGTTCCAGTGTACACATTTGATGCAGAAAAATGTGGGAATTGAACTAGATACTTAACTGCATAATCTTTATCTGGTCCACTTTTGCTTGATGATCTCAGAGCGGACGGACGAGGAAAACAAACAAACCTTCAATTCATCGCGGCGGGCATGAATAGAATTTTATTTCTCTTTCAAGCTCACGAAGGGATGTCAATTTTTCTAAGCTCGGATTCTGAGCAGCATTAACGATGGTAGCATTAACGTGCGTCAAGGGAGCATGAACGATGGCGATATGGACTGTATGGCAATGTCGCAAAAAAGGTTTCCAATTGTAATGGCAAATCGGACGCAAGCCATTCTAATGGCCAGCCACAAACAAATATTCCTTTATTATTTTTATTTTTTCATCTATTACTTATTTAAAATACTGACGACTCTGGTAAGCTAACGCATTGAATCGTATCGTATCAAATAAACAATTTTCATAAAAAATAGTTTAATTGAAACGGTTGCATTTGTATAGTTCCTCTAATCGATGTTGAAATAAGAAGTCATATATGGTACGGCCCGTCAGTACTTCGTACCCCGGGGCCCGGCGCGGCTCTCGACGGCCCTGCCTATTCAGTTTACGCGCGCTGGTGAGCCTGCGAGACATCACCGTTGAAATTTGCGTTACATTCGGAATCTTGCGCGACTAAATTTTCGTCGCGATTCTCAGCGTTCGATAATGGTTGATTTTGAAAAACTCCTACCATCGTTGCCCTGGTCACTTGTTCTGGTATTTGCACGAAGCCAATCCCAGAGTAGTGGCTTAACACTCGGAATACCAAGGGGGTAAAAAAAATGGGAACGCTTACTTTGACCGGTCATATCTCAGCCGTTACATAATCGATTTTAAAACTGTCTTCACCAATAGAAAGATATATCTTTTGTGAACACGTCGAATTAAAAAAATAGAAGAATAGAGTTGTCTACCGTAAGTTAAAGTAAAAAGAGAATAACAAAGTCAGTGAGAAAAAAATGGGAACGCTTCTTTGACTTGCCATATCTTAGCTGTTTGTTCACCAATTTTAATTCTTTCTTCACCATTGGATAGGTAAATCTTTTATAAAAACAGTGAACAAAGAATGATGGAAAGCAAATTTGTATATCTGAAGTAATTGTAAAAAAAGTAATTGAGAGTCAGTGCAGACGAAATGAGTTTTTCTGTTCAAACAATCGTATCACGACCATTTGTCAGCCAATTTCAATTTTCCTTACACCAATGCAATCCTTAGAGCTACTAGACTTGTAATATATGCAATAAATAGTAGATTTTCAAAAATTACTATACTTTTTCGAGTTTTTAGGAGATAAGATTTTTACAATGTACGTGGCATACGGTATTGAAATTCTTTGCGACTTGTTAGTTTTACGGTTTGAAAATTACCTGTTTACTCAATAGTTCTACATATTATACATGGATATTATTATATCAAAATGTTTGCACAAACGTGGAGAAACACAATATTGTATGTAAGTTACTTAATAATAGAGTGTGTTAGGACGATTCAGTAAATACGAAGAAGTTCAGAATTTTAAAATATTCGTCATATAACTTCAAATTTGAAACGATGACCCATACATTTTAATACACCAATCGATTGTAATTGATGGCGGCTACAATTTTTGAAAAAAGACATTTTTATATTTTCTCAAAAAATAGCCAAAAGTACGTAGAAGTACAGAAATTTCATTTAGTTAGCAAATAACGTCGAATTCAAAGCGATGGCCTATACCTTTTTATATACCAATCGATTATAATTGATTTTGGTTACAATTTCTGGAAGAACAATTTTTATATTTTCTCAAAAATAGACAAAAGTACGTAGAACTACAGTAATTTCATTTAGTTGACAAATAACTTCAAGTATTCAAATCTATCACCTATGCAATTTATACACCAATCATTTGTAATTGATTTTGGCTACAATTTCTGAAAGAACAAATTTTTATATTTTCTCAAAAAAATAGCCAAAAATACGTACAAGTACAGAAATATCATTTAGTGGGTAAATAACGTCGAATTCTAAGGGATGATTTATACTTTTTTATACACCAATCGATTGTAATTGATGGCGGCTACAATTTTTGAAAGAACACATTTTTATATTTTCTCAATAAATAGACAAAATACGTAGAAGTACGGAAATTTGATGTAGTTGGCAAATAAGTCAAAATTCAAAATGATGGCCTACACTTTTATATATACCAATCGATTGTAATTGATTTCAGCTACAATTGTTGCAAGATAAACTTTTCATATTTTCCCAAAAAACGACAAAAATACGTAGAAGTACAGAAATTTCGTCTGATTGGCACTGCGAATTTCTGTACTTCTACGTATTTTTGGCTAATTTTTGAGAAAATATAAACAATTGTTCTTTCAGAAATTGTAGCCGCCATCAATTACAATAGATTGGTGTATAAATAGTGTAGGTCATCCCTTTTAATTTGCAGTTATTTGCCAATCAAACGAAATTTCTGTACTTCTACGTATTTTTGTCGTTTTTTAAAAGAAAATATAAAAAGTTTATCTTGCAACAATTGTACGTATTTTTGGCTATTTTTTTGAGAAAATATAAAAATTTGTTCTTTCAGAAATTGTAGCCAAAATCAATTACAAACGATTGGTGTATAAATTGCATAGGTGATAGATTTGAATACTTGAAGTTATTTGTCAACTAAATGAAATTACTGTAGTTCTACGTACTTTTGTCTATTTTTGAGAAAATATAAAAATTGTTCTTCCAGAAATTGTAACCAAAATCAATTATAATCGATTGGTATATAAAAAGGTATAGGCCATCGCTTTGAATTCGACGTTATTTGCGAACTAAATGAAATTTTTGTACTTCTACGTACTTTTGGCTATTTTTTGAGAAAAATATAAAAATATCTTTTTTCAGAAATTGTAGCCGCCATCAATTACAATCGATTGGTGTATTAAAATGTATAGGCCATCGCTTCAAATTTGAAGTTATATGACGAATATTTTAAATTCTGAACTTCTTCGTATTTACTGAATCGTCCTAACACACTCTATTATTAAGTAACTTACATACAATATTGTGTTTCTCCACGTTTGTGCAAACATTTTGATATAATAATATCCATGTATAATATGTAGAACTATTGAGTAAACAGGTAATTTTCAAACCGTAAAACTAACAAGTCGCAAAGAATTTCAATGCCGTATGCCACGTACATTGTAAAAATCTTATCTCCTAACAACTCGAAAAAGTACAGTAATTTTTGAAAATCTACTATTTATTGCATATATTACAAGTCTAGAAGCTCTAAGGATTGCATTGGTGTAAGGAAAATTGAAATTGGCTGACAAATGGTCGTGATACGATTGTTTGAACAGAAAAACTCATTTCGTCTGCACTGACTCTCAATTACTTTTTTTACAATTACTTCAGATATACAAATTTGCTTTCCATCATTCTTTGTTCACTGTTTTTATAAAAGATTTACCTATCCAATGGTGAAGAAAGATTTAAAATTTGTGAACAAACAGCTAAGATATGGCAAGTCAAAGAAGCGTTCCCATTTTTTTTTCTCACTGACTTTGTTATACTCTTTTTACTGTAACTTACGGTAGACACCTCTATTCTTCTATTTTTTATTTGACGTATTTACAAAAGACATATCTTTCTATTGGTGAAGACAGATTTGAAATCGATTATGTAACGGCTGAGATATGAGCGGTTAAAGTAAGCGTTCCCATTTTTTTAGACCCCCTTGGTAGTCCGCGTAACTTTTTACCCCCTTGGTATTCCGAGTATTAATATTTCTGACGCGAAGTCACCCTTTACCATTCACGAAAGAAAAACTAAGTCTAAACTCTCTTTCCGTTTTCAATGCGTATCGCAATCGTAATAATTTTTGCTCCATTGACATGTTACTGACGTCAGCCACCGATCTCACTTCTAACTCGTAGTTCAATTCTTCTGGGTCTAAGTGATCGGGTACCATATCCCAATACAAATACTTAAATTGGTCGATGTCCATGACAATCATTTGAAGTTAATTCAATCAGGTATCGATTTCTAATTACGTGTGACCGATATTTTATAACAATTAATGTTGACCGCAAACGTCTCCCCCTCTATATATAAATTTTCCAAATCTCTCTCCGAGAGTATAATATTACGCTTTATAAGGTACATCGAATTGTAGTGGCGTAAATGAATTATACTTATCTAACAGGCTCACTTTTGCCGCATCTTTTTGGGTCTTTGCCTCTTTTCGCTTTTTCCCTTGTTGTATTAAACCGATTTTTTTTTTTTCAATTTGTTTATTTGATAAGGCACGTATGCGTTAGCTTAAAGGTGCCATTTTTTCATTGTTTTACATTTTGAATTTCTTTAAACTAGGGGGTTACACATTTCAATATTATTTGGTTTTATATGATGAAACTAAAAAAAAATTTACAGCTAACTTATACATATAAAAGAGGGTATAATATAATATTCGTAAAATTTGGGGGACGGGTCATTTTGTGTGTTCTTTTTATAGTAATTCACTTTATGATTTTTAGAAGGGAGATTGTAGGAGAAATTAATTATTAACTAAGCGGAACATTTTACAAGCTTATTAACTAGAAATAACTAGAGAGAGAGTGGTTCAAGATTAGGGGGAATTAATTAGGGCTATTTTAAAGTAGTGGTACTGTTGTGCATTTCTTAACGAGATTAACTATTGATCAACTAAAACTAGAAGATAGGGGGGCACATAAGTTGTGGAAAGATATTCAAGGGGAGAAGGGGGTGAAGTCATACATCTGTGTATCAGAGACATGGGAGGGTGGACAAGGCTGAAGGGGGGGGGGATGTAAACTCAGTTTCCGGCATCAGGAATTAACGGCCAGGATTACAGATTCGAACGGATTGATCAACTAAAACTAGAAGATAGGGGGCACATAAGTTTTGGGAAGATATTCAAGGGGAGAAGGGGTGAAGTCATACATCTGTGTATCAGAGACATGGGAGAGAGGGTGGACAAGGCTGAACGGGGGGGGGGGGGATATAAACTTTCAGTTTCCGGCATCAGGAATCAACGGCCAGGATTACAGATTCGAACGGATGTATCAAGTATTGGGACGCCGGGCGGTTTTCCTCGAGCCGGTAGGGGTTCCTCCAGACGATTTCGTAGTACGGCTCAGATACGGATCGGGAACACACCGCGCTGCGCGTGTGATGTTGTACTGTAGATCTCGTGTTGTTGGTTCATTCGCCAGATGTTTTGTCTCGTCTTGGAGTCGTATCAAACCATCGTTGGGGACGGTAGGCGGAAGAGGGCACTTCTGGGAATGATAAGAGAAAAGATAGGGGCATTTAAATTTGGATATTGATGGTTTTGAGGAACGTGTATATAAGGGACATGTAGAGAATATCGCGGCTTGCTAGTACATCTCGAACCGGGACATTGGGTGATCTTCCTCGGGCCCGAAGGGAATCGAATAGTTGAGATCTGGCAGAACAGTACTCGGCGCATGCCCAGACAACATGTTCGATTTCGTGATAACCGTTGCCACAAGCGCAGATACCGCTATCCACGAGCCCAATTGTTACGTATCGGTTTCGTAACGTTTTTATTGTGGTGGTGGGGCCACACTGTACTCACCAGCTATTAGGGTCGTTTCACGGTTGTCTCCTGGAGAAATTCACACTGGGCGGACTTTTCTTCCCACACTATGGTCACTGAGCGAATCGTAATATCAAGCGGAAACAAGTACCAAAAAGGACTACACTATAAACAAAATGGACGACACAGCTTGAATATTCAGACCATACACTTTTTATTTATTAACACTATTTTTTTATATCGGAGCCAGAAGGGCTATTGAAAACAGTCAAATTAGTTTTACTTGCGCTTTTATTTGATGAAATTCTCTTCTAGGTACAACGTTGCGGCCGTGATGACGTTGGTCGACTTGCTGCTGGCTGGATGCGGGGCGGGCTTCGATGTTGATGCAGGAACTGACGGATGATGGCGACGGGGGACTCCAGACGAAGCAGCAACTCGGCCTATTTGTAGCGGAGACCTGCGTTTCACTATTGGGCCCGGAGAGTGGTACAATGCGCACTTTATCTTCAATACGAGTGTCTAACACAAAGTCGAGTGGGATTTACAACGTTTTCGGTCTAGTAGAGCCTACCCTCCGGTAACTTGGGTACTGGCATCTACAATGGCGTAAATGACTTGCCAATCACAGACCGTTCTTGCACTCGCGTCGTACTAGTACGTTCACTACACGGAAACCGGTAACCACACTGATCCCACTCGACTGACCGGACAGAACCTTAACGTTCGTGTGGTGGTTCTGAACGGCGAAAACAAGATCCCACGGATCTGCTTATCACTGCACTTTTTTTACGTTGGAAACGCACGGTCACTTAATAACGGTGACAATCGCTGCTGCTGGTCTTCACTCCTCCGGGCCGATGAACTATTAGAGACCGCCTTCCTTTTTCGCGGTAGATTTTATCCTTGCCCTGTCCGTTTTCCAAAATATACCCACCGCGCCTCCTCGCATCCCACCCCGCATTTGATGACGGTGATGATGAGATGACAGGACGATGACGGTTGACATTTACAAAAATTTTATCGTTTTGGTTGGTGTCACGAAATATGCTCAAATTTTAGTACAATGTATTGACATGCTAAACGTGCGGTACTTGTTTCCTTGATTTTTTTTTATAATGAACAATTATAACGAATATAATAACAAAATGAATAATAAATAAACAAGCAAAATAAATAACAAATATAAATAAATATATAAATAAATAAATAAATAAGTAAACAAATAAATAAGCACATAAATATATAAATAAATAAATAAGTAAATAAATCTCTGAACAAATAAATAAGGAAACCTACATTTGACACCAACCTGGGCTATTAAGCAGAACTTAAACGCGACTCAAACATGCAAGCACGGAGTAGTAACGGTTTGACGTTTAAATTCTACTTAGACATTTACGAACAATAATTTTAAAGTATAAACAAAGAACAGGCGTCGTCAAATACACGCGATAGACCGTACACTGTTATTTATTTATACGACAAAAAAAAAATAACAATATTTACAAATATATACAAGCTGGGCTCAGTGACCAAAGCGACGATATTGTGACCTAAGAAATCACAGGTCACAATTTTCCCCGACTCGGGTAAAAAAAACCCAATTGGTTTTTTTTTAATGAATGCCGACTTCTAACGCGACTACTTCTTCCCGAGTGCCAGTTTTAATTTCGTGGAATGATTTTTCCAAAGGCCAGAGGAATCTGTCCCACGAAATTACGTGACTCTGAGGAAGTGAGCCTGCCCGTTTTTAGTCTCGCACACTCACCGATTTAGCTGTCACAATCAGGTACGATTCAATCCATCCATCAATCCCAAAACAACTGTGAAAGTTTCACTGTCGAAATTGCCTATAATGCGTCAGAATAAAAGCCGTGGCTGCATTGGCTGAGTAGAATTATTGATCGGATACGCTTCAAATTGCGGAAAATTACCAGAAAGAAATCAGACGGAATTTGACATTTCTTTCTGCTACCATTACCGTCACAAGGGCTATCCTTGGACGAAACATCTAACACTACCGCTTACATACCGCACACACTCACTCAGAATTCAATTTGCTAGCCTTTCATTCCTCTTCATTTACACTCACATTCATACCATAAATAACACTAAACACTAACTTTTAATTATGCTAGGGGCCCCTAAATTTAAATTTGTGCTTTACCGGACTCTTTTTCAAGAGTCGGAAAGACTATTACTTTTGTGAAATGGTTAACTCGTTGCGAACTTCTTTTACTCTCTCGACATGCGAGAGAAAACTAGCTGAAGTTACGCAGAATTAACCCATTCACACTTAGAGTGTAAAGTCGACTTAAAACTGGCGGCGGGCAAACGTAACCCCGTCGTAACCCAGCACAACCCTGTCGTCAGATTGTCTATTATCCGATCTGTCACAGCTACTCATACTCAGCTGACTAATGTTGATTGTTTATGTAGTGATGGAAAATAGGATGATTCGTGATGTTGGTAAGTATTTTTGATTGCTAATTATGTTTTTTTTTGTTTGATTTTAGATATAACGTCGAAGTTTGCACCGTTTTTTTGAGATCGGTGTAGGATTCAGGAGGACGGAGAGTTGGCTGACACTGTGCTGTGCAGCTGTGGGTGTTTTTTGTGTGTTTATTTTATTTGTTTTTGTTTTGTAAATAAAGTGTAATCGATGGTGCTTTTTTATAATTCATTCCGCGGTGGAGCGGAGAACTAGCTAACCGGGTTTCAAATGCACAGCTGGCCAAATACCCAAACTTTTGCCGTTCAAATCCTCCAGCTCATAGGAAGACGATCCGATTTTCGCCTTGACACGACATGGAAGGAATTGTTGGCCGTATTTGGCATTATAGTTCTGTGCTGCACTAGACGGTTTCATGTTTCTGCGGTATATCAGCTGTCCCTCTACGAAAGCTTGTGCAAACTTGCGGTGCCGTAAATTATAGCGCTGTTGGGAAGCGTTGTGAGCTTTCGCCAGATTTTTGCGGACAAGGTCGTAGATTCGCTCAAACATTTTCGATCGTCGTTCTTCCATCTCTTCCGAAGTCAGCTTTACATCGAGACGGGTGAGTAAATGATCGGTACCAACTTCAGAGTACTCGTGACCGTGATTAATGAAGTATGGTGTGAATCCAGTCGACGAGTGAACACTGGTATTCAAAACCATCTCGATCTCCGACACACGAGTGTCCCAAAGGCGTTGGTCCTCCCTCACGTATGTCCTGATAGCAGCATTGATAGTTCGGTTGACTCTTTCGACCGGGTTTGCCTGTGAGTGATATCGTGAGTTGAGCCAGTGGGCAACTTTGAAACGATCCAACAGCTCCTTGAACTCTTTGGAAATGAAACTGCTTCCGTTGTCAGTGATTATCACTTCAGGAACCGAGTTTCTCAGGAACCATTGGTCTTTCAAAATCGCACACATGGGGGCACTACTGACATTCCTCACAGGCTGAACCATTACCCATTTCGAAAAGTAGTCACAAACTACCAAAATGTGCTGACTACCGCGACGAGTGCGGGGGAGAGGGCCAATGAAATCCGCTGATACGATCTGCCAAGGGCGGGTGGCAATTTTCATGTTTCCCATGGCAGGTGCAACAGGGACGGAAGAAGCTTTGACTTCCTTGCACATTCCACACTGTTGAACGTACCGCCGTATTTCAACTGCCATCTTAGGCCAGTAGAATCTTTGACGGATCCGTGCAAGGGTTTTGTCGTAGCCTGGATGAAAGTAATCGTCGTGGTACTGTCGAAGAATATTAGGAACTTCGGTGGGCGGGGGAATCATTTTCCACTCGAAGCGAGTATCACAGGGATTATCGTTCACGGTGATAAACTTGAAGAGTTTACCATCGTCGATCTTGAAGTCTACAAAATCATCGGGCCGGCGAGCCACTTTGTCGGACATTGACGCGTACCACGACGATTCTTGAACAGCTGCGATGCTTCGCGAGAGGGCGTCCGGAACCACGTTCTCCTTGCCCTTGCGATGCTTGACGGTCATATCGAATTGCTGCAGATTCAACGCCCATCGGCTGCATCGTGACCCGACCTTCCATTTTGTACTGAGTATATGGGTCAGCGCGGAAGAATCGGTTATTAGGGTGAAGTGGTAACCCTCAATATACCCACGGAATGCATCGATGGCGAGAATGGCTGCAAGCGCTTCCTTTTCTGCGGCATGGTAGTTCTTCTGGGGCGTTGTCAGTTTATGGGAGTAGAATGAAATGACCCGCTCTACCCCATCCTGTTCTTGTGTGAGAACCCCAGCTACCGCCACGTCACTAGCATCCGTTTGGATACAGAACTCCTTGCTGAAATCAGGACTGCCCAAGACTGGTGAAGATATCAGCCGCTCTTTGATTTCGCAAAATGCCTGTTCGGCGTCATCGTTCCAACGGATGGTTTTCGTTTTGCTTTGCAGAAGGTTTGTGAGTGCAGCGGTCACCCCGCTAAAGTCTAAGATGAAGCGCCGATAGTAATTAGCCATTCCTAGGAATCTCCTTAGTTTTGTTACGGTATTGGGCCGTTCGTATTCGACAATCGGACGAACTTTTTCCGGATTGGCTCGAAGACCGTCTGTATTAAGGAGATATCCCAGGAAGGGAATCTCAGACACTCCAAACTTAGACTTTTCGAGGTTTATGCTTAGGTTTGCTTCCCTTAAGCGACGTGCAATCTCCACTAGAAGGCGTTCATGGTGTTCGAATGTCTCCGTCACCACAACAATGTCGTCGAGATAGACGAAAACGTACGGTTCAAGCATCCCGTGGCCCAGGACATTGTCCATCAGTCGTGCTAACGTAGCAGGACTGTTGATCAACCCAAAAGGCATCCGTGTGTATTGGAATAGCCCTTTGCCCTGTACACAAAAGGCCGTGTACTTCCGCGATTCTTGGTCCAATGGAACCTGGAGAAACGCTTCAGACAGGTCTATCGTGGACAGGTATTTAGCCTTGGGAAGTTGACCTAAAATTCGACCGGGATGAGGTAACGGATAAGCATCCCGAACAGTCCGCTCGTTAATCTTGCGCGCGTCCAAACAGAGCCGAACTTTGTTGGGCTTGATGACCGGCACGCAGTTAAGCGACCAATCCGACTTGCTCCGTTCCAAAATCCCTAAACCCAACAATCGTTCCAGCTCGACGGCTACCAGATCCTGCGTCTTCGGAGACATCACGTATGGAAACTGGCGGACTGGTGGTTTATTTTTCCATTCCTCTCCCAACACGATACGATGCTGAGCTCGGTTGGTCAGGGTCAATTTCCCTTCTTGAGCAGGAAGGAAAAGTTTTTTGACGTTCTCGATCACCATAATTTCATCAAAATATTTGCAGAACTACGGTGTTCGGTAATAGATGCCGACGCCGTGGACTCAATCCCTCCACAGTTGTGCATCGCGGGCTGAATTTTGAATTTCCTCCAAAAATCCATTCCGCAGATACAATCTATGGACAGATTTGCAACTACCAAAGTAGGAACTATTTTTACACATCCTTGGAAAGCAAATGGAAGATGAGCCTGACCTTGAATTTGCAGTTCGTCTCCACTTGCAGACCGTAGAATCACGTTTTTGGAGGGACGATGCAACTTTTTGTACTTCAATTGCGAAAAAAGGGTTTCGCTAATAAGCGTATGATTGCTACCGCTGTCCAGGAGAGCACGTACCGGGTAACCGTAAATCTTTACGTGTGCGTACGGCCGGTTATCGTGGGGGACAGGGTAGGTAATTTGAAGAATTTCCGTAGACTCTGGGTAAATATCTCTGGTGGCCTGCACCCAGTAAGGGGGAGGCGTACGTTGAAGAAAACGGTCTTGACTTACGCGTTGGGTGTCTGCGAACGACGATTTTGGTTCGCGTTTGGTCCGTTTTTTAAACAAAACGGGCAATAGTTAGTCGGAAAACCGCGAAGACCGCACGTACTGCAAAATATGCCCCGGGGCTGTCTACACATCGCTACGTGATGACCAATCCTCCCGCAATTGTAGCAGGTATTGGCCGGTGGGGGAATGTGCGTGTTTATCAATTCTTCCAACGTGAACTGTGGACGAGAATTGAACCCAGATGGCACCGCGACCGGGTCTGGTCGGGCGGTATTTTGAGACGAATTTTGACTCGTTTGGGTGTTCGGTAAGGATTGGTTGTTTTTGTTAGGAAGTTGATTGGGACGAGACGAATTAGTGGATGTGTGTGAATTGTTTCTATTTTGGTTGACCTGAGACACTGCTGCGGTTTGATCTATCACCTGTTGAGTCTGGGATTGGTTCTTGTTTTTTTTCTTCGAATTGTTTTCAGAGCTTTCGACCACTTGGACATTCCTGTCCGTCCCGAAAACCCTGTTGTATGCCGAGAAATTTAATGCATCTAATTTCTGTCCAGCAGCAACAAGTGTTTCAAGGTCGACTATCGGAATAAATGTCATTTGTCGCTTGTAGTCTACTCGCATATTCTGCTGTAGAATTTGTACTTTTTCGTAATCGGGAATCTGAACACTCATGGTTCTGAACAGTTTTTCGATTTCGAAATAGTACTCGTGGAAAGATTCATGTTTTTGTTGACGACGCTGGTAAATTTTCATTTTGATCAACGCGTCCAAATCAGGGTGCATGTAGGTGCGTTTTAATTCAAATACCAAATGCTGCCAATTCATCAATCTACCAGTGGTTCTTTGTGCCATATACCACTTGAGCGCTGAACCAACAAACAAATGCACAGCCGACTCGAAAAGCTCGACCTCCGACACATGCTCAGCTTGGGATAAAGCCTGTACAATTTCCAAAAACTCATTTAGCTTCAGCCCTTGATCGTCACCACTGTATTTAGTGATGTTCCATTTGGACACAGGAAGAGTGTGACGGTTGTGGTACGGTGCGGGGTACGGATTGTGTAGAACACCACTATACATGGGAGGTGAATTTCGTTTAGGGAAAGATGGGATAGCCGAAGCATGGTTGTACATCTCGGGATATGCTCCAGTAGGATTAGAAATTCTCGTCGGATGATAGGGAATATTGTATGTATTGTTGGGAATTGGTATATTGTTAGAATGTAATGTACGATCTGGGATATTTTGAAAATTATGGTAACTAGATGAAGTATCGAATGAATTGGAAGGCTTTGTTGGCGGAAAATTATAGTTTTGAAATGTTCTGAAATTTGTATCGGGGTGTTGTGAATATGAAGTAAATTGAGCATGATCGGGAAGAGTTTGAGTTACAGCATCTTTTACTTCTCTTCGTCGAGCTAAATCGGCTTCTAGATCCGTAATTCTCGCTTGCAACGAATGGATCCAATCAAGGTCATCCTGACTAAGAACGGAAACTCTCGGTCTAGGATTTTCATCTGCTTTGTCTGCATCCAACAGAGCTAAAATATCATTTCCCTCTTGCTGATCACTCTGCAAAGACGAAGCAGAACCCCGAAAGAAATGTTCAAGAACCTCCGCTAATTCAACCACCGTATTTTGCAATTGACTGTGCAAGTTGGGCGACCCCCGCGAGTCCCTCAACACAGTCACTAAACGCATACCGACGTGTACCATTCTAGTGGAACAAACCTTCTTTTCCTCATCATCCTCCTGTTCCAAACACGATTTCAACTCGGTAAACTTATGCGTACAAACCTCGACTTCCACAGTAGGATCACCCACTACTCTTCGTGGGCATTTTCCCGACGGATCATCCCTTTCCACCTTCAACTGGTCTCGCAGCCACTTGCGTTTTCGTGAGCGATCGAGACCGATAGACAAACTGACAGAACGGGCAGTCAGTTCATAATTCAGTTCATCGTCGGCTAAAAACTCCACACTCATATCAAAATACCAACCTTGGATCAACTCACTAGCTTGATCGAATGTGAGCTGTGCCATTGCCATTGTATAAAAAGGCAAAAAAATAACAAATTTATCACAAACCACAAATAGTTTTAACACCCGCTAGAAAAGTAAACAAAAACCCGACAAGAAACAAATGTAATGGTATTAGTAAATGTCAAATTCAATCCGATCAATGCTACCTGTGTATGAAATATGTTCAAAACAAACGATCAATTTTTCTACTCAAGCACTAGCAAACGACGGCGTGCCAGATATACAATTTTTCATCACTCGCAACAATTCGCAATTCCACTAATCACAATTAAATTTCAGAATCAACTTCCAGATTGGATATCGACCCAATGACTTCGCGATTAATGAAGTGAACAATGTGAATTGAATTTCTCCGGGAGACACAACGAAAAAGGGATTTGCTTCTGGTCTTGGAAACAAATCACTTTTTCTTTTATTTTGAGTTGGGCGCCAATTGTTACGTATCGGTTTCGTAACGTTTTTATTGTGGTGGTGGGGCCACACTGTACTCACCAGCTATTAGGGTCGTTTCACGGTTGTCTCCTGGAGAAATTCACACTGGGCGGACTTTTCTTCCCACACTATGGTCACTGAGCGAATCGTAATATCAAGCGGAAACAAGTACCAAAAAGGACTACACTATAAACAAAATGGACGACACAGCTTGAATATTCAGACCATACACTTTTTATTTATTAACACTATTTTTTTATATCGGAGCCAGAAGGGCTATTGAAAACAGTCAAATTAGTTTTACTTGCGCTTTTATTTGATGAAATTCTCTTCTAGGTACAACGTTGCGGCCGTGATGACGTTGGTCGACTTGCTGCTGGCTGGATGCGGGGCGGGCTTCGATGTTGATGCAGGAACTGACGGATGATGGCGACGGGGGACTCCAGACGAAGCAGCAACTCGGCCTATTTGTAGCGGAGGCCTGCGTTTCACTATTGGGCCCGGAGAGTGGTACAATGCGCACTTTATCTTCAATACGAGTGTCTAACACAAAGTCGAGTGGGATTTACAACGTTTTCGGTCTAGTAGAGCCTACCCTCCGGTAACTTGGGTACTGGCATCTACAATGGCGTAAATGACTTGCCAATCACAGACCGTTCTTGCACTCGCGTCGTACTAGTACGTTCACTACACGGAAACCGGTAACCACACTGATCCCACTCGACTGATCGGACAGAACCTTAACGTTCGTGTGGTGGTTCTGAACGGCGAAAACAAGATCCCACGGATCTGCTTATCACTGCACTTTTTTTACGTTGGAAACGCACGGTCACTTAATAACGGTGACAATCGCTGCTGCTGGTCTTCACTCCTCCGGGCCGATGAACTATTAGAGACCGCCTTCCTTTTTCGCGGTAGATTTTATCCTTGCCCTGTCCGTTTTCCAAAATATACCCACCGCGCCTCCTCGCATCCCACCCCGCATTTGATGACGGTGATGATGAGATGACAGGACGATGACGGTTGACATTTACAAAAATTTTATCGTTTTGGTTGGTGTCACGAAATATGCTCAAATTTTAGTACAATGTATTGACATGCTAAACGTGCGGTACTTGTTTCCTTGATTTTTTTTTATAATGAACAATTATAACGAATATAATAACAAAATGAATAATAAATAAACAAGCAAAATAAATAACAAATATAAATAAATATATAAATAAATAAATAAATAAGTAAACAAATAAATAAGCACATAAATATATAAATAAATAAATAAGTAAATAAATCTCTGAACAAATAAATAAGGAAACCTACATTTGACACCAACCTGGGCTATTAAGCAGAACTTAAACGCGACTCAAACATGCAAGCACGGAGTAGTAACGGTTTGACGTTTAAATTCTACTTAGACATTTACGAACAATAATTTTAAAGTATAAACAAAGAACAGGCGTCGTCAAATACACGCGATAGACCGTACACTGTTATTTATTTATACGACAAAAAAAAATAACAATATTTACAAATATATACAAGCTGGGCTCAGTGACCAAAGCGACGATATTGTGACCTAAGAAATCACAGGTCACACAATACGCCGGAGATGTGCGTCCAGCGTGTAGTGATTGGACATGAGCCGAGACATCACGCGAATGAAATCCCGACCCACATCCATCCCCCTGAACCAAGGTTTCGTCGATACCTTAGGGATTATCGAATGTAGCCATCTTCCCAGTTCACCATTGCTCCATGAAGTTTGCCAACTTTCGAGGGTTCTCTGATGAGTAATACTGAAAAATTCGCTGAAGCTAATTGGTCTTTCATATATGTCACCTTGTAAAGCGCCCGCCTTAGCTAAAGAGACCGCTTCTTCATTACCTGGAATGGAGCAATGCGAGGGAACCCAAACTAAGGTAATCTTGTACGATCTTACAGACAAAGCACGCAGGCGTTCCCAGATTTTCCCCAGAAAATATGGAATGTGCTTTCTAGGTTTCATTGAACGGAGAGCCTCGATTGAGCTGAGGCTATCCGAGACAATAAAGTAATGATCGGTGGGCAAAGTATCAATGATCCCAAGGGTATACTGAATAGCAGCAAGTTCTGCGACGTAAACTGAAGCAGGATCATTGAGTTTGAATGAGGCGGTGAGGTTTTGATTGAATATACCGAAGCCAGTGGAGCCGTCGAGGCTTGACCCGTCGGTGTAAAACATCTTGTTGCAGTCGACTTCTCGAAATTTACTATGAAAGATGCTTGGGATCACTTGCGGACGTATGTGATCCGGGATTCCACGAATCTCGTCTTTCATGGATGTGTCGAAGAATACAGTTGAATCAGAAGCATGAAAGAGATTGACACGGTTGGGATAGTATGAAGAAGGATTGATATTTTGTGCCATGTAATCGAAGTACAAGGACATAAATCGGGTTTGAGAATTGAGCTCGACAAGCCTTTCGAAATTTGCAATTACTAACGGGTTCAAGATATCGCATCGGATGAGCAATCGATATGAGAGTTCCCAAAATCGATTTTTCAGCGGAAGGACGCCCGCCAGCACTTCTAAACTCATCGTATGTGTCGAGTGCATGCAACCCAAAGCAATACGCAAACAACAATATTGGATTCGCTCTAGTTTGATGAAATGTATGTTCGCAGCGGAGCGGAAACAGAAACTCCCGTACTCCATCATCGACAATATTGTTGTTTGGTACAGCCTGATCAGGTCTCCTGGGTGGGCACCCCACCATGTTCCGGTTATTGTACGGAGAAAGTTGATCCTTTGCTGGCACTTCTGTTTCAGATACCTAATGTGACATCCCCAGGTTCCTTTAGAGTCGAACCAGACCCCGAGATATTTGAAAGTTGAAACCTGAGCAATAGTTTGACCCATTAATTGAAGCTGTAGTTGCGCTGGTTCACGCTTCCTTGAAAATACGACTAGCTCAGTTTTCTCCGTGGAGAACTCGATACCTAGCTGAAGGGCCCAAGCAGACAAATTGTCCAAGGTATCTTGCAATGGTCCTTGCAGATCGACGGCTTTGGGACCTGTAATAGAGACCACACCGTCATCTGCAAGCTGCCTTAGCGTGCAGGAATTGACAAGACATTCGTCAATGTCATTCACGTAAAAGTTATAGAGAAGGGGGCTTAGACATGAGCCCTGGGGAAGACCCATGTAGCTAATTCGTGATGTCGATAAATCACCATGCGAAAAATGCATATGTTTTTCAGACAGCAAGTTTAGCAAAAAGTTGTTTAGAGTCGGTGAAAGACCATGCTGGTGCAGCTTCTCAGAAAGAATTTTGATAGAAACTGAATCAAAAGCCCCCTTTATATCTAGGAAAACTGATGCCATCTGCTCTTTGCTAGCATAAGCCATTTGAATTTCTGTTGAGAGCAACGCAAGACAATCGTTCGTCCCTTTGCCTTTGCGGAAACCAAATTGTGTATCTGACAGTAAGCCATTTGCTTCAACCCAATTATCGAGGCGAAACAAGATCATTTTCTCGAACAACTTTCGGATACAGGACAGCATCGCAATCGGTCGATACGAGTTGTGGTCGGAGGCTGGTTTTCCTGGTTTTTGAATGGCGATGACCTTAACTTGCCTCCAGTCATGAGGGACAATATTACCCTCAAGAAACTTATTAAATAAATTCAACAAGCGTCTCTTGGCAGAGTCTGGCAGATTCTTTAACAAGTTAAATTTGATTCTGTCTGGCCCTGGGGCTCTATTGTTACATGATAAGAGAGCAAGTGAGAACTCCACCATCGAAAACGGTGTTTCGTTCGCGTTATTGTGAGGGGACGCGGCGCGGTAGATCTTCTGTGCCGGAGCGGAATCCGGACAAACCTTCTTGGCAAAATCGAATATCCAACGGTTTGAATATTCCACGCTCTCATTGGTACTGTTTCGGTTTCGTAAGCGCCGGGCCGTACTCCACAGAGTGCTCATCGATGTTTCTCTCGTTAGTCCGTCGACGAACCGGCGCCAGTAGCTACGTTTTTTGACTTTTATCAAACTCTTCATGCGCGTTTCCGCCATCGCGTACTGTCGGTAGCTAGCTGGCAGCCCGTCGTCCCGGAAGGTCTTATACGCAGCGGCCTTCTCCGCGTAAACGTCTGAGCACTCTTTGTCCCACCATGGATTGGGAGGACGCCCGCGTGAGTTCGCGTCTGGTACGCGTTTAGTCTGAGCTTGAATCGCGGTATCGAGAATCAAGCCAGCCAGGAACCCGTACTCTTCCTCCGGAGGAAGCTCTTGAGTGCACTCGATTTTGTCGGATATCGCGGACGCGTAGCTCTTCCAATCAATATTTCGTGTGAGGTCATACGAAACATTGATTGTATTCGGTGGCCCTGAACCGTTAGCAATAGTAATTACGATTGGCAGATGGTCGCTGCCGTGGGGATCAGAGACTACCTTCCACATGCAATCTAACCGCAGCGATGTCGAGCAGAGGGACAGATCTAAGGCGCTCGGTCGCACTGGAGGGGCAGGAATCCGTGTCATTTCACCCGTATTCAAAATAGTCATATTGAAGTTGTCGCAAAGCTCATGGAGTAGGGTAGATCGATTATCGTCATGAAGGCAACCCCATGCCGTGCCGTGGGAGTTGAAGTCACCTAAAACTAGCCTCGGTGCGGGGAGGAGTTCCGCAATATCGCAAAGCCGTCGGTGGCTAACTGAGGCTCTAGGGGGGATGTAGGTGGAAGCAATACAAAGGTCTTTGCCTTTAATTCTGGTTTGGCAAGCGACAACTTCAATGCCTGGTGTCGAGGGGAGGTCGATCCGATTGAAAGAATAGCACTTTTTGATCCCCAAAAGTACTCCTCCGTAAGACTCTTCTCGATCCAAGCGAATAATATTAAAATCGTGGAAGTGTAGGGTTATTTCTGAAGTGAGCCATGTCTCGCATAGGGCAAATGCATCGCATTTGAAATTATTTAGTAAGATTTTAAACGAATCGATTTTCGGGATAATGCTTCTGCAATTCCACTGTAGAACAGTGATTAAATCCTTGACCTCGTTCGATGAATTAGCCATCGAAGGATACAATCGCTGAAAGAAGGGGCCATTTCGCAGTGAACTGCATCAAAAATGTTTTTACTGCGGGGAGAAAGCTTATCAAGATACTTTTAAGGGGGTCAGAAATGTTTAACGCTGTAAGAATACGGTCCACAATGTCAGAGAAATTTATTAAGCCAGCACTGTTTTCTTTCTCTGGCTGAGATATGGGAACACTTGGGGTTTTTGATGTTCCTGGAAGTGCTGGGAACTCCTTTTCTGAGCTCAGGTTACTGAGACCGGGAGCGACTTGCTTCGGTTTTGCACCAGTACTTCCTTGAGTAGTTATTTTAGGGGGACCATGAAGAGACACCTTCTGGCCTTTACGACGAAGCTTGGAAGAAGAAATGTTCTTCCTTTTTCTACTACTTCTAGGCACAGCAGAAGATGTTCCCTCCTGGGGTTCATCACAGTCGCCTTCGTCAGTAGACAAGTTGGTAAAGATGTTCGTAGAGACAGGTGGCGTAGCTATCTTAAGCATTTCTGCAAAAGATCGCTTAGAGCGTCCCTGAAGGGAACGCTTAAGATTTTCCTCGCGCTGTTTGTACGCGGGACATGAAGGGAGATCATGTGGGTTTCCCCCACAGTAGAGACACTTTTCGACATCTCTACCACAGGAATCATCCGCATGATTCCCACCGCATTTCCCACAGCGGGCTTTATTGCTACAATGGGAGGCTGTGTGTCCCAATTGTTTGCAATTAGTACAGTTCATGACCCGCGGCACAAAGAGGCGAACAGGTAGACGAACCTTGTCAAAGAGGAGGTAATTGGGCAGGGCAGAGCCGGCGAAGGTCACCCGATAAGAGTCTGAGTTGACGTATATTTTCTTACCGTCAGCTGCGACTGATGCTGAATGCAAACGTTTGCATTCCAGTATCTTCACTGGCTTAAGCATGGGGTCTTTGAAACAGCCAGTCCCATATTTTAGCAGGTCCTCGCAATTCACACTCGAATCGGAAACGACCCCACTGACTTCAACCCTGTTAGCTGGAATATAAACCCTGTACTCCTTCGTAAAGGGCTCGTAGCCAGCAATATCGTTTGCCTGAGCAGAACTGTTAACCACCACCCGAAGCTTATCAGGGCGAATTTTCGATATTTCTGTCACGGCCGAATACCGATCCGTCAGAACTCGAGAAATCTGCAACAGATTCAAACACTTTTTTCTTTGGTCCGGAAGAAGATCACAAATGGCCCGGTGGCCGAGCTCGGATATACCTTGAGCCGGGGAGCCGATTTTATTTCGACGTCCATCTCACCTTGAGATGAACCGCCGTCAGGGGAAGTCATTTTTGCACGGGCCTATTGCCCAGTGCACGTTATTAAGACAGCCAAGAAGGGGAAACGAAAACTAATACTTAGCTTGTGTAGGTAACGGTATCCAGACGGCTTACTAAAAGAACACTGCTTCACTTCACTGACCGGCTAACGGTACTCAGAAACAGAAACACAAAAGAAGGGAAAAATAATGAAACCTCAACTAGGCGTAGAGTGTGCCAATAACCTTGAACGCGGATTAACACTATTTGTCGCTATAGAGTGTACGGACCGATGACAAAAGACTTCTATCTCGACTGAGTGCTCGATAACGAATGATATTAAACCGATGAACCACCGTACATGTTAATCAATGTTAGTGCCCTGATCGCGTCAAACGCCTAAGCGGACCGGCGATCTTTCTGAATATTGCGTACCAGTATCAACTCTCGCCCACTCCCAATAAAATTGAATGATTATTAGTTAATGATTATTCAATTTGTCTTGATGCTACGCTGAAAATACAATTACATATTCTAAGTTCATAGTTCGAAACACTCGGTTGTAAAACAGCTACTGATTAGTGAATTTACCCGTTTTCTACCATTTCCGCAACTGTCATCAACTTACTGTTACATTTGGCGCCCAACAACTGGATTGAAATCTTGATATGATATGTTTGTTCTTAATATAAAGTTATATTTAGTTTTTTTTCTCTATTAGGAAAAACATTTAACATTAAATTCAAATTTCCGCTTATACAGAGGAGTTAGTTACATAAATTTTCTAGTTATAAAATACACTTCGAATCCTTTTTTTTCTCTATTATTATCAGTATAAGTATTATCCTATTATATCTTTCTTTCTACTTAATTTATTGATTTCACCGTTTTAAAATAGTCATACAGGATGTATGATTATCGAGCTGATGATTTAGAAGATGATGAAGTGGTTTATGAGCTGGAGCTAAGAGGCCAGACGGTGCCCCAAGGAGCGTAGTTTGGGCAACTTAGGCGAGATTTTCATCATTGGTTGAAACAGGACAGAGAGAACAGTCCACTGCATATAACAAACTTAACGACAGAAGAAGAATTTTCAAGTATCTATTCTAAAATTAAAGAGATTTCAAACTGAATCGTAACTAATCCATCAACCAAATATCGGTCAAGACTCATTCACCTGAGAAATCGAATTCTTCGGGCAAAATAAGCCAACTTGGACACAAAGTCAATATTAGTAGCTGAGGTTGAAAAGTTATTACATGTGAATCGAAGTTGAACGAACATTGGGAGAAGCTCCGATCGAACACAGGAGTGGCAGACATTATTGCTTATCGTTTGGTCCATTTAGGGTATAGATTAATTAATTTACGAAACACCAGAATGGTTCCACCGGCAGACCATGCGCGAGTTATAGTCTTAGCGAACCGATATTCAATAATTATGTCAGAAATAATGGATCAGAAAGCGGCAGGGTTGTTTCTAGGGGGGGGGGGCGATTAGCAGAATCCACATTTAAAGAAGACATGGTTGGGCAGAAAAGAAAAACAGCAAATTCACCTTCCCAGAAAACAACTACGCGAAGACGAAGCGACAGATCCGTTTTTAGCAGATGCGATTGACAAATTGATACAGTTTAAGTTGAGTTACGACCAGCAGAATAATCCAGCTATCTCAGGGCGAAGACGTAGTGAATCTCGAAATCCCTTTGAAAGGACCGAAAATAACGATATCAATCAGTGGGAAAGAGGGGCGGTGCCGAAAGTAATTACAAAGCAATCTGCTTCAACGGAGAAAGATAATCCCGGAGAGGTTTTGCGTCCAAACTTTATGACTCATAGTAACATTCGGGATATAATGAGGCAATATACACAACAACATATAGGAGAAAATAACCGTCATTTGCAATCCTATCCTAGAAATCCATTTGCAGGCACTTTTACCGATGTCTTCCGTTTTAATTCCACTATGATGAACAAAATGCAAAATTGCACTTTTCTGTTACAGATACGTATTTCGGCTACGACTTGCAGCCTTCTTCAGTGTATAGTATCAGAATGATACTATACACTGAAGAAGGCTGCAAGTCGTAGCCGAAATACGTATCTGTAACAGAAAAGTGCAATTTTGCATTTTGTTCATCATATAGGGTTTTCGATTGATGGCACTGGCACCGCGCCAGTGTTTTGCACTGGCACGGTGCCAATGGAACACTCCAATGCAAATCGAGTGCACTCTTGAATGTGTGCGTGTAGATGGCCGAGCTGTCATTTAACAGCTGATGTTTGTTTATTTACAAAATAAAGCACTTGAATAAGAAATAAGTTTTGCTCTAAGCGGATTAATCATTAGGTACAATCATAAAATATATCAAAATGTGTAGATATTGTTATACGGCGCAGTCAAACCGCGAACCTCCGAGAGATGGGCGGGTATGGATTTTTTCGTACCCGGACCTGACCCGAACCCGAATATTATTTTTGTAAGCTTACCCGAACCCGACCCGTACCCGGATTTTATAAAAATATAAAACCCGAACCCGACCGGTACCCGGGCTGTAAAAAAATCCGAACCCGAACCCGACCCGTACCCGACCCGAGCCCGACCCGAATCCGACCCGCATCCAAATTAAAATAAATTAAAAGCCGTGTCCGACCCGAACCCGATTTTCAATAAATAAATTTAACCTATTTGATTCGAAAGAGTGGGGAAGCCCGGTGCTAGTTGGCGGAATTTTCATTTTTTATCTCTTTTATTTAAGTAGATTGTGCATTATTGAAAAATATCATTCACGTAATAGAATAAAATTCACCGGAAATAACACAAATTCCACAAAATTAAGGAAATTCGTTTATTACGTTTGAAAACTGTCACCCATGATTTTTACAAAATAAAATGAATTGCAATATATGAAAACATATTTTACATAATTTGTGGTAAAAAATGAGAGATGTCTAATAGAAACGAAGCCAAAGGAACTCTGTCAACTTATGCCTTCCGCAAACAGGCCTGGGCTCTTCTATTACACTAGTTTACCAATTTTCTGGTAATTGCAGTAAGCTAAGAAAAAAGGCATTTTCAATGTTAATTTTAGGTTGCTGAACGCGAAAATAATATCCATTTTCTTTTTTGTAGAATTATTTGAGCATTTTTGAGCTTTTTGAAAAACGTTTTTTGGAACTTTTTGTAGTCTTAGGAATAAAACTTTCAATCAACATAATCGACCCACCATTCGAAAGGTTTTGATGTGCCAATAACAAAAATGTATAACATGTTCGGATTAAATATCAACAACTTAAGGGGTTAAGAGCGACCAAAGTCAAAAAAAGTGATTTATTGTAAATTATTCATTTTTAGTAACAATTCAGAAAAAAGTCTTTTAAAATCTTATGTGACAGAGAAACTCTATACATAAATTTAAAGATAAGAGTAGCCTTTATATAAAATATTTCAGCCATTAATTCTCGGAATCATTTCACATTCAATGATGTATTGATGACATGTTTTGGTCGACAAAGGTATTCGAAGGAAACGAACGAACCTCAGATATTATCAGGGACGCTGAAAACTCCCTGCCAGCAAGGAAAAGAATCGCAGTCCGCACTGGTTAATTGCGTGCGCAGGATTCGATGAGCACGTGTTGAGAATGATTTTTCTTTCATTATCTTTTTTTTTACAAATATATTGAAAACATCCACGACTTTGTTAAACTTTGTTGTTCTAAAACTCGCATCATTGTATCTAGTACAACACCCTTAAAAGCTCCAGCAAAATCACGTTTGAGCATCAGCTGCTGCTCATTTTGGGAGCTATTCACGTGAATACCAGCGGTTTTCAATCTTTTTCTTACCATGAACCCCTTATAAATCACCCTGGGTCGCTGCGGACCCCCGCGGATAAACATCGATTTTGTATGCTATCAATATGTTGTTTTTTCAGTTTTTTAGGAGAAATACTTGGAATTTCAATCTGCACTCGGAGAATATATTTTTCTTCGCGGACCCACTAGCAACGACTTCACGGACTGCATCACTGCAATAGACGATTTGAAAAAGGTTTTTTCAACATAGTTTTTGAACGTTGCCGAAGCAGGCTTTTTGTGACGTTGTGCATGGCTTTCCGGAATATTCAATACAACACATACGAAAACGTTCAAGTGGAAAAGCTTATTTTCGACCGAAAGTGTGATTGGGTGAAAATTACATAGTTCCTATGTTTACTTAGTGTCTCATAACATCCGTGATGTGAGGACATTTTTTCCAATACTACCTTTCCTCAAAATCGGGGTATATTTGAGCTTATATGAGACCTCTTTTAGTAAATGTGCGATGAGATTAATTCTCCCAAAAATCTAAACAAACATCAATTTTATTCCAAACATTTAGCGAGTTATCTTGCAATTGAGAAAGGTACAATTTATCAGCATATTTTGGATCAATAGGGATCTTTAGGGGTGGGCGGGTTAAGGCATATTCTGATGCGGATTAGTACCGTGAGTTAATATCTCAGTCCTTTTTCAATTTTTAGGCCCGACACTATTAAAAAAAACCTATTTTAATCCACCTAGCGGTGCAATTGTGCCTTTCTCAATCATGAATCACGAGAATGTGTGCGTTGTTTATATTCATTAAAAGCTTTTAAATGCATATATTACATTTTATTATTGTACATCACATGACAACTATATACAGGAAAATAAATCATTATTCGAGTTCTAAAATTTTGAAAAAGAAAAAACAGCCACGGTAATATTGAACTGAAAAAAAGTTGCGAAATCGGCAAAGTCCCAAAAAGTCGACTTTTTATAAGAAATTTTTTTTCGAGATAACATAAAATCTCGACGTTTCATGCATTTTAAAGATGTTTGGCATCAAAAATACGAATTCGATTTCTGAAATTTCATTCATTCTTCAAATTTCACCTTTGAAAAAAATTTGAGTTCCGGCTTATATGGGAATTTCATGTGTGACCGGACCGTTCAGTCTATATTTCCGGAACCATACAAGCGGTCCGTGCGAAATTTTATAGACATCTGTGGGGATAATATAGCTATTATTTGGGACTAAGTTTGTGAAAATCGGCCCAACCATTTCCGAGAAACTGATATGAGTTTGCTAGTTATGAAAGATGGCCGCTTTTCCCGGGCACTTCCGAAACCGTCTATGGTGGTCAATGTAGTCAACGAAAGTTTGTTTGGCCGTCGGTGACCTAGAACTGCAAAGTTAAGTTATTTGAGAGACATTTTAGCGAAATTTTTACCTTTTTTGCTTCCATCGGGGTATCGGTTTGAATCACAATTTGCTATGTGATCGCACGCCACAACCCGTAACTCCGGAACCGGAAGTCGGTTGGGGATAAAATTTAATAGGCATTTACGGGGACGCAACATCTTTCATTTGAGACTAAGTTTGGTTGATTCGGTCTAGCCACCTCCGAGAAACCGATGTGACTGTTAGTCTGAATTTGGATACTTCCGCCGGGGCTTCCGGAACCGATGATGGTGGCCAATGTGACCAAAGAGACTTTGAATGGCTGTTAATGACCTAGTACTACAAATCGAAGCAGTTGTGGTCACATTTTGGAAAAATTTTCACCATTATACATTCATTGCAGAATTTCTTAAAATCGACATTTTCTGCGTGATCGTACTCATCACCCTGTAATTCCGGAACCGGAAGTCGGATCCATTAGAAATTCAATAGCAGCCTATGGGAACGTTGCACCTTTCATTTGGGACTAAGTTTGTAAAAATCGGTTCATCCATCTCTGAGAAAAGTGAGTGAGATTGTGTTCGCGTACACACACAGACGCACATACACACACACATACATACACACACAGACATTTGCCGAACTCGACGAACTGAATCGAATGGTATATGTCACTCGGCCCTCCGGGCCTCCGTTAAAAAGTCGGTTTTCAGAGCAATTGCAATACCTTTCTATTGAGAAAGGCAAAAAGGTGCAAAATCGGCAAAGTCCCAAAAAGTCGATTTTTAGAAAAAAAAAAATTTTCGAGATAACATAAAATCTCGACGTTTCATGCATTTTAAAGATGTTTGGCATCAAAAATACGAATTCGATATCTGAAATTTCATGAGGTCCCCCCTTTGAAAAAAAAATTGAGTTCCGGCTTATATGGGAATTTCATATGTGACCGGACGATTTAGTCTATATTTCCGGACCCATATAAGCGATCCGTGCGAAATTTTATAGACATCTATGGGGATATTATAGCTATCATTTGGGACTAAGTTTGTGAAAATCGGCCCAACCATTT
Source organism: Topomyia yanbarensis (assembly GCF_030247195.1). Taxonomy (NCBI): domain Eukaryota; kingdom Metazoa; phylum Arthropoda; class Insecta; order Diptera; family Culicidae; genus Topomyia; species Topomyia yanbarensis. Next base: position 90,440,800 of record NC_080670.1, on the reverse strand, counting down.
TCGGGAAACTGATATGAGTTCGTAAATTTTGAAAGATGGCCGCTTTTCTCGGGCACTTCCGGAACCGTCTATGGTGGTCAATGTAGTCAACGAAAGTTTGGTTGGCCGTCGGTGACCTAGAACAGCAAATTTAAGTTGTTTGAGAGACATTTTAGCGAAATTTTTACCTTTTTTGCTTTCATCGGAGTATCGGTTTGAATCACAATTTGCTATGTGATCGCACGCCACAACCTGTAACTCCGGAACCGGAAGTCGGATCGGGATGAAATTAAATAGCCATTTACGGGGATGCAATACCTTTCATTTGAGGCCAAGCTTAGTCGAATCGGTCTAGCCATCTCCGAGAAACCGATGTGACTGTTATTCTGAATTTAGATACTTCCGCCGGGGCTTCCGGAACCGATGATGGTGGCCAATGTGGCCAAATAGACTTTGAATGGATGTTAGTGACCTAATACTACAAATCGAAGCAGTTGTGGTCATATTTTGGAAAAAAATTCACCTTTATACATTCATTGCAGAATTTATTAAAATCGACATTTTCTGCGTGTTCGTACTCATCACCCTGTAATTCCGGAACCGGAAGTCGGATCCATTAGAAATTCAATAGCAGCCTATGGGAACGTTGCACCTTTCATTTGCGACTAAGTTTGTCAAAATCGGTTCAGCCATCTCTGAGAAAAATGAGTGACATTTTTGGTCACATACACACACACATACGCACATACACACACATACATACATACACACATACATACACACACAGACATTTGCCGAACTCGACGAACTGAATTGAATGGTATATGTCACTCGGCCCTCCGGGCCTCCGTTAAAAAGTCGGTTTTCAGAGCAATTGCAATACCTTTCTATTGAGAAAGGCAAAAACATTTTTTAGTTTGTTTCCTTTTCGGACAATAACACATCCAAACCCATGCGACTTGCACGACTCTATAGGTGGCCTTATCAGATCTACCATAGTTTGCATACGAAACTTGGGATGGCAGGCTGCTAGCGGATTGACAAAGTACCAGATCATTCTGTGTGGGGTGCTGCCCCGGTTAACAATGAGGCGAACGAGATATTTGCAGATACGTCATTTAGTAGGACAACTGTCAGTTTGCTGGTTGAATTTAATTTGGTTTTTTTAAATTAAAAAATCAGAAAAGAATAATTAAGGTTTAAGAATGATATGAGTATACTCATAAGGACACCCGCTATGAAAAACTGGCACAATTTCACATATGAAAAACTGGCACAATTTTTCTAAATTAAAGATCCCTATTGGAATAATCTCGTGTAAGCATATACATGTGAACATTGCTTCTTAAATAAACTTTTGTAGTAATCCTAAACATTTGTGCCAATAAAATCATAAAAAATCTACAATTTTTGGTGTCCGGTGGTTAATTTAGACTATTTTCCTTGAACAGATCGATAGAAGTCATACACTACATATCTTTCCCATGCACTTGTTTTTCTTTTTGAATAGCGGAATGAAGGAAATTTACAACATTAATACTTCAAAAATGCTCGAGAAGCTTCACAAAAAGCGATAAATGTTTTATTGAACAGCAAAATTTTTCAAGCGAAATATTCTAAATGATGAACTTCCAGTTCAAAATCTCCCGGATAGTCCTGTTCACTCGATACACGCTCCTGGAAAACCATGTTTATTTTAATATTTTTCTGCGGGGATAAGTTATCATTTTTTGATTTTGAAGGGAAAGGTCATCCAAATATTCAAGAACGGGTAAGTGCACAATTTTTCGAAAAAAAACCCGACCCGACCCGTACCCGGAATAAATATTTTTTAATGTACCCGACCCGACCCGTACCCGGTGATAACAAAACTCGAACCCGCCCCGGTTCCTACGGGTACGGGTTCGGATCGGGTATCGGGTAAAAATACCCGTACCCGCCCATCTCTAAACCGGAGTGCAGACCTTAATATGCTGATCAAAACGGTTTTGAACAATTTGATTCATTGTGGTACCAACTTATACGGGAAAATAAACAAATTCCACACCGAACAACACGTAGAGTTGTGTCTCATAATGCACGGTTAATTAGGCCGCTTGAAAGGAATCCGACAAAAACGATTTCCGTAGATCATGTAATTATCGCAACGTTGCGATGGTGACCGATTAGTTTGGAATTCTCTATGCGGCACTAGTGAGCACACACAGCACATGGTATATGTCAATATTCTGTTAATTGAAAGATATGATCTATTCTGAAAAGTTTTTCAGTAGGCCAAGATCAACCCGTATACCTATGGGTTATTTTTGGAATTAACTTGCCAGGCAACGCTAGTGACCTAATTTGACAATACAACATCAGTAGATCAAATGCTGCACGTAAATGAATAATTCATTTTTAGATTCGTCCACTAGGCTGCGCTAAAGTACATAATAGCTTAGCGTAGTATTATGTGTAAAATTATGTGCTATTTCAAAGGTTTTATGGTTTAGGTTGATGTTGTTCTCGATAAAGTTGGGGATGGAAGAAGATTCATTCGGATTTCATCCGCTGGGCGGCGCTAGTGAACATGCCATTTCTTTTATTTTTTGCATTTCAATATCATGATAATTAAGAATGGTCTTCAGCATAGTTCTTTTGGAGGCTAAGGATTGCCCGAAGGTTAGTCTAGTTTAAAAGATTAGGAAACTCCTACTATGCGGCGCTAGTGAAGGCTTCTCTTAATCGATTTTCCGACTCCGCACTCATATTTTACTAGATTGTGTATGGACATTCCCAAGCAAATCAAACAAAGGTCCGAAATACCCAACCAAGGAATATTGTATACACTCCTTGAGGTTTAGGGAATTCAATATTGAATTGATTGCAACGATTGGTATAAGTAATCCATGAACGTTTTTGAACATAAGTCTTCAGTTTTATAATCGTAAACAGTAATCTCTTAGTCGTTATACACTCATGGATGCCCAGTTGAAAGAGATTTTTTTTTCAAGTCATTCAAAAACTATGGAGACTTATGGTCTATAAGTCTATAATACACAATATAAGAGTAAGAAACATTCGTAACCGAATGTTCCTTCGTTACACACGCGCGTTGTTTGTTGTAACATTACCTTGAGTTAGGCGATATCGGTGAAGGTGTTTATCACAGCAAGGGCTGTAGTATAAATATTATAAACGTTAAATTGTGTCAGGCAGTGCAGTGTAGTGCGGTGCTAAACAGTTTTCTTGCCTGAAAGATAAGTTTGTTTATGTGGTTTTTGTTTGAGGCGAAACTGAGTCAGTTCCTAACCCCAACTGCTGTCAAAATGTATGAACTGACAGCGGTTGGGGTTAGAACCTGACTCAGTTTCAGGTTCAAGCAAAATCGCCATTAGACGAGATATACACCAGGTGAACGTCACGCGGGTGACGGATAAATCAAACGAAGGATCAATTCACCTACCAGCTCATCAGGAGTCAACTGGTGAAGTGTTTCGTTTTTGCCTTTCTCATATAAAGAAAGGCTATGCAATCACTGTAAAAATCGACTTTTTAACCGAGGCCCGGAGGGCCGAGTGTCATACACCATTCGATTCAGTTCGTCGAGATCGGCAAATGTCTGTGTGTGTATGTATGTGTGTGTATGTGTGTATGTGTGTGTGTATGTGTGTGTGTCATTTAAACTCACACAATTTTCTCAGAGATAGCTGAACCGATTTTCGCAAACTTAGTTTCATCTGAAAGGTATAACGCTCCCATAAGCTGCTATTCAATTTTTAGTTGATCCGACTTCCGGTTCCGGAGTTACGGGTTGAAGAGTGCGGTCACACAGCAAATTCCCATATAAACTGGTACCACCATGGTGTTCAAATGATGTAAAACATATTAAAATTGATGTAACATTACTCTAGTTTGCGGGTCTGGATCACTAATGATCATTCAAAGCAGCTTTGACCACATTGGCCACCTATGACGGTTCATGACGCCCACGGGGAACCCGCCAAGTTCCTAAGCTAATATCACACCCATTCCCCAACGAATTCTCTACCGATTTTTACAAACTTGATTTCAAATGAAAGATACAGTAATACCATTGACTGCTGCTGAATTTCATTCGGTTCTGACTCTTGCTTCCGGAGTTACAGGGGTGTTAGTAAGGATACACTGGAATTTCCCATATAAATCGGTACAATCGTAATACCTCAGAGGCTAAAAACTATTGAAATGGTCACCAAATTACTTCTAATCGCAGATCTAGATAACTGATTGCCAATCAAACATTCTTTGAATATATTGTCCACTATCGACTATTCCGGAATTCCGGGAATATTCCACAATTTAAGTCACATCGGTTCTTCGGTGATGACTGAACCGATTTTCTCAAACCAAGTCTCAAATGGAAGGCAAAATATGCAGTTGAGTATTACGTCGCCGCCCCTCCTCCCCCCGCCTTGCCCGGGCACCTCCCTCCTTCATTACTCTCCTCCCCTTGGTCCACCCTCACGCCAGCATTTCCTTCATCCACACTGTATACCGAAATAAGATGAAGGATTTCTGACGCATCCTCCACTCCCACTCTACCCATTCCCTTCACTTTCAAACCTATTCCATTCTTTCTCATATAGAAAGTTTATGCAATTGCTCCAAAAACCGACTTTCTAACCGAGGCCCGGAGGGCCGAGTCTCATATAACATTCGACTCAGTTCGCTGAGATCGCAAAATATCTGTGTGTATGTATGTGTGTATGTATGTGTGCATGTATGCATGTATGTGTGTATGTGCAGATTTGTTAACAAAATGTCCACATCGGTTTCTCGGAAATGGCTGAACGTATTTTTACAAACTAAGATTCAGATGAAAGGTATAATATTCCCATAGGTTGCTATTGAATTTCATTTTCAACCGACATCTTGTTGCGGATTACGAGTTGAAGAGTATGGTTACAAAACAAAATTTGTTGATTTGTCCACATCGGTTTCTCGGAATTTTCTGAACCGATTTGGCAAACTTGATTTTAAATTAAGCTCGCTCGGTCCATCAGCTGCTGTTGAATTTTGTGTGGATCCGAGTTCTGGTTCCTGAATTACAGGGTGATACGTACGATGACGCAGCAAATCCCGATTCTAACGAATTCTGCGATGAATGTAAAAAGGTGAATTTTTTTTCCAAAATGTAAACACAACTGTTGAATTTGTAGATCTAGGTCACCAACAGTCATTTAAAGTCTCTTTGGCCACACTGGCCACCATTGACGGATCCGGAAGCATCCAAATTCAGAATAACGGTTATATTGGTTTCTCGAAAATGGATAGACCGATTTGATCAATTTAGTCTCAAATGAAAGGTGTTGCGTCCCCGGAAACTGATATTAAATTCCATCTCCATCCGACTTCCGGCTCCGGAGTTACGGGTTGTGGAGTGCGATCACATAGAAAACTCCGATTCAAACCGATACCGCGATGAATGCAAAAAGGTGCTCTTATATATACTTACCAAGTGTAATAAGAATGAAAGACATTTCCATAATGTTATATTGTACGAACCAGCTATTAAATCATAGTTTGGAGAAATGAGAAAGGCACAATGGCACCTCTAGGTGGATTAAAACAGGTTTTACTTTTCTTATCGATTGTTTTTATTACTGTATTTGATTCTTCTTATTTTTTTATTTTGATTTAAGTTAAATAGTGCGGTCGAGCGTGTTACTCCCGCAACAACATGGAACAAACAGAAGGATCACCCTCCGAAGACGAATTTTATGGGTAAGAGGAACGTGTATCTGATTAGGAGACAGATGATGTTATGGACGATCCACTTCCCCCACTTTCCCCCAATGTCTCACAGCCCCCCCCCTCGAGTCAAAGTTTACCAGGATGGATCCACTGGTCCTTGGGTGGTATACTTTCGGCCCAAAAATAAACCGTTAAACAGCATAACTATTGCACGGGAGCTGACAAAACGTTACTCGGCCGTAACCGAAATTAAAATTCGTTACTGACTTAAAACAGGCCAATGATATCCTTAGTAATAGCCTCTTTACGATGGAGTATCGCGTCTACATTCCTTCTCGTGATGTGGAGATCGACGGTGTGGTAAGTGATGCGGGTCTAACTGTCGATGATCTAATGAATGATGTGGTTGGCCGCTTTAATGACCCTAACCTTCAATCAGTTAAGATTTTGGAGTGCAAGCAAATGCACTCAAAGTCCATCGAAGATGGGAATTACTATCCATCACACTCGTTTCGCGTAACCTTCACTGGATCTGCACTTCCGAGCTACGTTGAAGTGGGAGGAGCTCGTCTATCTGTGCATCTGTTTGTACCGCGGGTCATGAATTGCAAGCACACAAGTAGGTCACACGGCCACCTACTGTAGCAACAAGCAACGGTGCGGTAAATGTGGAAAAGGCCATGCAGATGATACTTGCAGTAGGCCCGCTGAGAAGTGTGTAGTGTTGCCTTTGATATTGAGAGTTATATGCACGCCAGAAAATAAGCAATCAAATGAAAATTCAATTTCTTCAGATTTCCTAATGGAAACCGCTGAATATCTAATCTATAAAACTGTATATTACCCGACACTTGCCATTGCATTTCAATCTCAATACCCCGGCATTTTGACTCCGAAGTGTACTGCCGCTAGAAGCATAATTGTCCCATGTGTATAAGGATTCCCATAGCACATGTGACAGTTATGCTTCTAGCGGCAGTGTATTGCATATTCAAAAGCTAATTTTCAAAATCTTTCAGGCCAAAGTAAATATCACCTGTATTGACGCAATACACAAGAAATAAATTGTCTTCGTTTGGAGTGAATCTCAAAAATATTTGATTGGTATTTTTGCACTGTTAATATTCATGCCAACTGGAGAAAAATCGCCGTGAAAGCGCTAGGTATAGGACGTGTTTTGTCGGTGGAAAAACAAACCGCGTGTTTTATAGTTGTTGATAGATGTTTCCAGTGGAAAAAGTGCTCGATAATTGCATTTTGTTAATTGAGTGTTGTGTGGAATAAAAACAAGTCCTGAGAGGCTGTGATAAATGGCAGAAAATTGTGACAAAACTCACTTATCGGTTGGTCTTTCGATGACGCGTTGAAAAAAGTGTGAACTAGTGTGTGGATATATAGAGGCAGACATAGCAATCGTTTTAGGGTTGCAGTGTGAGTGAGATCCCAAGGTGTTTTTTCTACCTACAAGATGTTCATGTGAGCAACCAAAACATATGGTGAAAACTGACAAGGACTGGATTATTTACCCGGGTGAGCGCGTTCTAATACAGCAATACATATATTTTATTTTATTGAAATATCAGGCATTCCATTATAGAGTACCGAGTATTAAATTATTGCAATTCTTCAAAATTTCCAGAGATATGCATTGTTGCAATTCAGATTTTTTATGATCGACTCTGATTAATTGATGTTTATACAGCGCACATGGATGTAACGTATATGGGTGTGTTCTTCTACGGTATGGCAGTGTGCGATTACCGCATGGTTGCCTTCTACCACAACAGGCGTCACAAAGTTTCGCCTCGCCCATAGCACACATGGCTTGAGTAGAATATTTGCATGAATGAGACGAGGATATATCGATATGCCATTACTTTGTTGTTTACGTTTGGAGCGAGCGAGGGAATACAATCGCCAGACACAAAAAACTGGACGTTTCTCGCATTTTTGTACTACAGCTATTCCCCAGGCCCTGTTTGCCTTCCAATTCGCCGTGTAGAAGTTTTTTTGCCTACCAAATTGAGGGGGAGTCGGACGATATATCAGCTTCCGACAACGTCAACGGAACGTCACTGTTCCGTCAGGATGACTTGAATACATTTTTCTTGTGACCGTTCACCCGTGCCGTGCATCAGAACGTTCCGTGCCGTTGATGTTGTGCGTGAATGCCTCCATTTAACTGCATGTAACTAATCTTGACGTTCTGTACCGGTGACGGAAGCCTGATGTGTCGTGCAAATTGTACTTTATGTCGACTTCGTCAGCGTGCGCAGCCTAATACCAATCCAGCTGGATAAGTCTATTGCCTGGTCCTAAACGGGGAGCTGTGCTTAAGTAGTGGTGGCGTGTTTGCTTTTATATGCAGTTGCGTGTGTTGAGCAAGCTGGATCTGTCTGCTCATGAGTGCCCGAGAATGCAAGGGAAGATCTGGGTTTTTGGCAAAGTGGACAAGACCGTGGTGGAGGGTGTACGATATATGCTCGTATGAGTTTGTCATTATACATTGAGGAACTCAAATAAGCAGCGTTGTGTTGTATTATTGTGTCGTCTATTCTGCTATGATTTTTGTGCGTTTTTAGCGTATGTTTCGTGGGGGAGATCGGGTGGGTAGATGGATCGAGAATGTGTGCTGCATGAGATTTGCTGGTAAGAGGGGCGGATAGAGAATGGTGTTACCGATGTCCAAATGGAGGGCAGTATAGTAGCATGTGCTATGTTCTCTTTGATTTGCTTTTATTAATTTTACAATCATGAAAATGGGGCCTGTGATTCGGAACTTAGGGCTCGTTAAATGATAGCATTTCACACATATGATGTGCGCTTGTTGTATGCATGATTGAGTGTATAAGTTCTGGATTGCGTAACATTGACTGTATCATGTTGGTCTCGCTTTTTCGCAGGCGTAGGTGGCTGGGCCTGTTTCTTCGTTACCGATGCAGTCTTCAGCAGCGGTGCCCTGCGAGACTGAATTGGTTTGTTTTATGCGCATATTATTTCATGTTGATTTGTGTTTGCTTACGTTCAGCATAATTACTGCAGATTGTAGTAAATGTTGAGATGGCCGAGTAGTGAACAGAAGAGAAGGACCCCAAGGAGAGTCTCTCATTGTTGCTTGCGTCCTATTGTAGATTTTCTCTAAAAATATTCAAAGAGGCAACTATCACTATGCGACAGAAATGCGTTGAACATCTCCATCTTGTCTGTGCTTTCCCTCGGTGATCGGCGGTGTGGGCCGAAGCGAGTGCATCGAGATTGTTGTGAAAGTGGGTGCCTCTTTGAGAGTCTATGCATGTAGAAGTGCTAGTTAGGACTAATTGATGCATTCCTTGACATCTTCGATTGCTTGCTGCAGGAGTGAGCGTGAGGAGTGTTTAAGCGGGAGCTTCCGTATTGGAGAGCCGAGTGGCTCTATGCAGAGTGGAGCTGGAGGGTCGTACATCCTAAAGCACGATTCGGGCGATGCATCGGCTTCCGTAGACGTCAACTTAGCGTTACCGTTACGTCAGGATAGGTTGAATGCATTTCTCATGTGCCCGTTCATACGTGCCCTGTTGTTGATGTTGTGTGTGAGTGCCTCCATTTAGTTGCATGTGACTAGTCTTGACGTTCCGTAGCGGTCACGAAAGCATGATGTGTCGTGTGAGTCGTGCTTGATAATGAGATACAGAGAGTTCTTGTGGACGGTGTATGTGTTGGTTCTTAGGAGCGATTGCTTACCCACGGAGTGGGGGACTGGTAGAGAATGATTTGTGTGGTGTTGCATCGTTTGCTGTTGGGTCGAGCCGAAGTATTGACAATATATAAAGTGTTGACCCATTTATTGACGATGAAAGGGAAACTGGGAAATATTGATTCCATAGAAATCAAATCGGATTGACGTATTCAAGCAGCTGTCAATATTTTTATTGACAGTATCATTGTCTCGGGTGGGGTCCGCTTACGATATGAATATGCTAGTAAATATGAAAGGAAATACATGCATTCGGGTCATAACGATTATTCGATTACTGTACACACATCATTGACCATTGTGTATGTATGTGCTTAAGAAAATTTGGACACTTGATGCAGTCGCACGACCAGACAGAGGAAAGCGATCATTAAAGTAACGGATCCAAACGCAGATTTCCGCCGACCGGAACTTTTGTGAGTGATATACTAAAAGAAATAGCTTTCTATTCGAGTGTCAGGTAGCTTTGATGCATGTTTAGAATGAACGTGATGTTTCATTACTATATATTGTAGAGTTGGACGATAGCTAGTGGGCGACATATTGTAAGTCGACATGGAGAGGACAGGAAATAATAAGTATAGTCTGGTAATCGATCCCATGCCCGCCGACGGGAACTGTCTTTTCTCTTCTATCGTTCACCAATTAACGGGATTGCATCACACGCATGAAATATTCAAAGAGGCAACTATCACTATGCGACAGAAATGCGTTGAACATCTCCATCTTTTTATTGATACCTATCGCACCTAATTATTACTGAGGCAATAGGGAGGAACGCTCCATGGCCACAGGAGGATGGACAGGACACAATAATAATAGATTATTTTCAGAACCTTAGACATAACGGTGTATGGATAGGATCCGAAACTATAGCAGCGGTCCGCGATTTTCTTGGGGTAACAATAAGGATATTCTCAGCTCATTCAGATCCTTTAGTGTTTGAGGGAAGAGACGGCAATGGTTTGATTAATATATATTATGATGGAGTATCTCATTACGATAGTATACGTGAGGTGAGAGATTTGTCAGATCAGGTCACGGAGGCTCACAGGCTGTTGAGTTCTTGTCCGACAAACCAGATGGGTAGCGTTGAAAAAAATGCATGCGATGCTTCCAACAACAGCGATTTGGAGAATAGGAACGAGGAATATCGCATCTCTTTCCTAAAACTAACGAATAAGTCAGGCGTACCTATTTTGAAGTATTTAGTGTCGCCGGTCGCGACAGATTCTCTATTATTTTCAATCACTCATCAAATCGTAAGAATTGTGGAAAATAGGAAAGAGTTCGATAAAGAAATGAATAATATCAGGATTGCTTCAGCGGTCTACGCTCACAGAAACAAGGAGTTTACCAAAAAAAACGACATATATTAACTTAAGACGAAATAATTTAGCAGTATGTGTAGCAGTAGCTGATTTTGAGCAAATCATAGCTATTGTGAATACTTGCTCTGCAAAAATAGTAATATACGACCAAAAGGGTCGTATCTGAAACTGTGTAGTACCGGATGGTGTTGGAAGGAGTTATGTTAGGCAGGTGAACATATGCTATATACCCCATAATGAAACAGGGTCATACCATAGCGTGACGGAAATATACCAAGTTCAACACGGTCGCGAATTACTGCTTCCACTGCCTACGATCAGCATTTGCCAGGTTTATGTAGTTGGAATGTAAGAGGGTGCTGCCTCCCAACAAAGCGTGATTTGATCAATAACGAGTTAGCTCAACGAAACATACAGCTTGCATGCCTTCAAGAGGTAAGCGTAGACGCTGCAGAATTAGTGACCGGCGATTACACATGGTATATCTCAAAGAAAGGAGGGAATCGTATACGTGGTTTGGCGTTATTGATTCGAAGAGGAGTGGACATTTCAGTTGCAAGCATTGATAATACGTTTGAAAACATACAGTTGAGTGAAATCGTAATCTCGATAAAGGGAAAAACAACATTGCGAACATTGTGTAATTTGGTTAAGTACAATGAAAGTTACAAACTTTCCAAACTCGACCTTCTGTTCCTTCAGAAATATTGAAATGGGGTGTCTATATTAAACCGTTAGTCGTGGTCACAATAAAAAAAAGATGGGTGGGTAATGTCTGTCACATAACCGGAGCGTCGTGATTTCAATTCGAGACGTTAATTTAAATCTAATAATATTCAACAGAATCACGTTTGAATGGGAAATTTTCAAATAATTCTCTTTGGTAATAATGGTGGTTCTAAAAAGAACCTTTGGTATCGGCGTTGGTGTTGATGGTGATGCGCTGGATCGTTGGATATTTTTGGCATGATAGTTACGTGCCTGGCGAACTGTTTTGTGGCCTCGAACAAAACGACAAGACTGGCTTCTTCGGGTACCATTACGGCTGAACTTTATAAGCTAAGCTCGACTTTGAAATCTTGCACAATCTCACGAATCAGACACTGGTAGGGCCATTTTGTTTGCTACTAGCACGGAGCTGCACAAAAAAATCATTTAATGCAGTTAGTTCACAGAGGCTGCCAAAAAGCTCGAATAGAAGCATGCGACTTCAACATTTCTCTTAAACACATGCAACAACACATTCGTTTTGGTAATACTGATAATAACAGTAGAAAGGAATGGAAAAGCAGTGCACGAAACGAGCGAGAGGATAATTTAAATTTTTGTTCCGTGTGCAAGCTACTTCTTTCCACACAACGTATTATGTTGATTGTTGAAAATTTGTTACACACCTTAGAATGAAAGTTTCAGTTTAACTCTCACTAGAACACAATTGATTGGTCCTGAAAAGAACCGTTGCTTTTATTGTAATTTACGCCCACTCCCAGCGGACACTGTGAGCCAGTTTGATTTCTTTTGCGAGAAAGTTACATACTTGGCGCACTATTTTGTATCCTCAAATAAACCGACCAAGTAGGTATCACTGGCTTCATTACGGCTGAGTTTTGTAAGCGTAGCTCGACTTTGAAGTAAGTGGCCAGCGGATTAGTTTCTCCGTTGCCCTTTATTTGGGGCGAAATACTGGGATGGCGACAGTTCCTGATCGGTAGTTGGTTGCGATGGGCCACCAGTAGCTGGGGCACTTTTGCGGACCGTCATCATTGCCAACTGCTTTCCTCCGGTGGACTGGCTGCTTGCTAGTGCTTGAACGAATACGAATGATGAGAAAAACCGACCGAAAACACGAGAAAGCACTACTATCACTCTTTCGCTCGTTTTCGTGCCATTCCTGTGCCTTTCCTTTCCGTTCGGCTACCAATACTAGCATAACCAAAACGAATATTCTGTCTTTCCATCGCCTTCAATCTAGTGGCCAGTGCTAGCAAACTTGTATGTTCAGTTTTTCAATAACAACATTCTAACAATATTTTCAAAGAATGTTGCAGATTTGAAAAGAAGGAAAAGATTTTCACAAATTTAAATTCTTTTGTCTTTTTTTTTATCGGTGATACTGGCCATGGGATGGCGGGAGAATACGCACATTCGTTTTCGTTATGATGGTATTAGCAGCAGAAAGGAATGGAAATGCAGTGCACGAAAACGAGCGAGAGAGGATAATTTAAATTCTCTTTCTTTCCACACATCGTATTTCTTATATAGCTTTCTGAAAATTATTTGTTATACACCATAAAATGTAAATTTCAGTTTAACACTTATTAGAACACAATTAATTGGTCCTGTAAAGAACCGTTTATTGTTTTATTGCGGGAGCATAATTCAGACGCACTCCCCGCGGACACGGTGAGCCAGTTTAACTCTTATTAGAACACAGATTAGTTTCTCTGTTGCCCTTTAGTTGGGGCGAAATTCTTGCAGGGCGACAGTTCCTGATCGGATTGCGATGAGTCACCAGTAGCTGGGGCACTTTTTCCGACCGTCGTCATCGCCAACTGGTTTCCTTCGGTGGACTGGCTGCTTGCTACTTTGCTAGTGCTTGAACGAATACGAATGATGCGAAAAACCGACCGACCAATATTCATATATGAAAACACGAGAAAGCACTACTATCGCTCTCTCGCTCGTTTTCGTGCCATTCCTGTGCCTTTCCTTTCCGTTCGGCTACCAATACTAGCATAACCAAAACGAATATTCTGTCTTTCCATCGCCTTCAATCTAGTGGCCAGTGCTAGCAAACTTGCATGTTCAGTTTTTCAATAACAACATTCCAACAATATTTTCAAAGAATGTTGCAGATTTGAAAAGAAGGAAGGAAAAGATTTTCACAAATTTAAATTCTTTTGTGTTATTTGTTAGCGCTGATAAAGGATATTTAGTTTGCTACTAGCAGGGAGCTGCACAAACAAATCGATTTACGCAGTTAATCAACGGAAGCTGCCAAATAGTTCAATAAAATAATTCAAATTGTAATAGCGACATGCAATTGTGGCAACACTGGCCATGGGATGGCGGGAGAATACGCACATTCGTTTTCGTTATGATGGTATTAGCAGCAGAAAGGAATGGAAATGCAGTGCACGAAAACGAGCGAGAGAGGATAATTTAAATCTCTTTCTTTCCACACATCGTATTTCTTATATAGCTTTCTGAAAATTATTTGTTATACACCATAAAATGTAAATTTCAGTTTAACACTTATTAGAACACAATTAATTGGTCCTGTAAAGAACCGTTTATTGTTTTATTGCGGGAGCATAATTCAGACGCACTCCCCGCGGACACGGTGAGCCAGTTTAACTCTTATTAGAACACAGATTAGTTTCTCTGTTGCCCTTTAGTTGGGGCGAAATTCTTGCAGGGCGACAGTTCCTGATCGGATTGCGATGAGTCACCAGTAGCTGGGGCACTTTTTCCGACCGTCGTCATCGCCAACTGGTTTCCTTCGGTGGACTGGCTGCTTGCTACTTTGCTAGTGCTTGAACGAATACGAATGATGCGAAAAACCGACCGACCAATATTCATATATGAAAACACGAGAAAGCACTACTATCGCTCTCTCGCTCGTTTTCGTGCCATTCCTGTGCCTTTCCTTTCCGTTCGGCTACCAATACTAGCATAACCAAAACGAATATTCTGTCTTTCCATCGCCTTCAATCTAGTGGCCAGTGCTAGCAAACTTGCATGTTCAGTTTTTCAATAACAACATTCCAACAATATTTTCAAAGAATGTTGCAGATTTGAAAAGAAGGAAGGAAAAGATTTTCACAAATTTAAATTCTTTTGTGTTATTTGTTAGCGCTGATAAAGGATATTTAGTTTGCTACTAGCAGGGAGCTGCACAAACAAATCGATTTACGCAGTTAATCAACGGAAGCTGCCAAATAGTTCAATAAAATAATTCAAATTGTAATAGCGACATGCAATTGTGGCAACACTGGCCATGGGATGGCGGGAGAATACGCACATTCGTTTTCGTTATGATGGTATTAGCAGCAGAAAGGAATGGAAATGCAGTGCACGAAAACGAGCGAGAGAGGATAATTTAAATCTCTTTCTTTCCACACATCGTATTTCTTATATAGCTTTCTGAAAATTATTTGTTATACACCATAAAATGTAAATTTCAGTTTAACACTTATTAGAACACAATTAATTGGTCCTGTAAAGAACCGTTTATTGTTTTATTGCGGGAGCATAATTCAGACGCACTCCCCGCGGACACGGTGAACCAGTTTAACTCTTATTAGAACACAGATTAGTTTCTCTGTTGCCCTTTAGTTGGGGCGAAATTCTTGCAGGGCGACAGTTCCTGATCGGGTTGCGATGAGTCACCAGTAGCTGGGGCACTTTTTCCGACCGTCGTCATCGCCAACTGCTTTCCTTCGGTGGACTGGCTGCTTACTAGTGCTTGAACTTGAACGAATACGAATGATGAGAAAAACCGACCGACAGATATTTTTATAATCGCGCTAATATGCACTACTATCGCTTTCTCGCTCGTTCTCGTGCCGTGCATGAGCCTTTCCTTTCCGTCCGGCTTCTAATGGCCTAACCAAAGGAATATGCCGTCTTTCCCCCACCAACTGCTCTCGTCAAGCAACCCAATGCGAATAATCATAGGAACAAACATGTAGTGGACCTATATATAAACTTTTCATTATTTTATTGTTCGGTTGGTCTACCAAAGTGACGGCTCTGTGCGGGATGGGCTGAAAATTTTCACTTTTCCGAGTCGTTTTCGAAAGATTTTTCAAAACACAATTTTTTGTTATTAGTGCATGTTATACATACTTCAAATTTTAATACAGCATAGAGGAACATATTTTCAACAAATTGGCCTAAAAATCAAATCATTCTGTTAAGTATGATAAAAGTTATTAACGTTCAAAATCTGACGCGGTTCTGCAGCTGATATTTTGAAACGGGACCCCTATATTGAAAGCTTAAATGTATTCTACATTAAAAGCTGTAATTAGTTACAAAATGTTGATTTTCTGAATAAGATGGTATTATATCATCCCACAAGATGCAAAACGTCGTGTGGAATGCCTGAATATCGTGTATAGTGCCGAACACAATTCTTTGTTTGGGGCTTTATAGCTATAACGCCCCATATATGTTGGTCGCTGTCAAACTCCATATGATGGTATAGGGTTGCCAGGGGGCTGGTTAATACGGCATGCTCCTCCTAACTTGTAAGACATATTGTGACTCTAGTTCCTGAACAGAACAATGTACCATCAAGAGTCAAGAAATTTTTGTAACTGCTCCAACATCATCGACAATTAAGCCGCTCCTCACGCTGCCAACAATCAACAAAATTCCATAACTAATTTAGGAATCATATCCTGCCGGAAAATACTTTAATTCGAGGTCCGCCCTTCCTTGACCATGATGTACAATATATGCTCGTTTTGTGTAATATACATGTTCAAAGCAGAAATAAGAAATAGTACCCTTTTCTTATGAAAATAATATTTTTCTTATTGATTTCATTTTTCATACTTGTTTTATGATATTACGTAAGAAAAGACAAACCCTTCCTCCCTTTTAGATAAGAATTCGTAAGATATTTTGAAACTCCCCCTCCCTCCATATTCCCTTACGTAATTAGTGTATGGGCCCTTAAAACTCCCACATCTACTCTCCATACCTCAAAGCTTCATGTTGTGAATTTTTATAAGGAACAACTTAGTTGAAAATTGCATAATTATCGGAGGATTTCCAGTATTGTTATCATACTGCATATATTATTAAAACGACAATTATTGAGGTACCCCGACGATAAGCTTTACGATAACTATTACTTGAATGGTTAGTGTATAATGCTGAGTGCAACTAATGTTTTTTATGCGGGCATTTACTTTATTGGGGCTGAGCTCGGTTGTCAAGAATCAGATGCGAATTTTGTCGAAAGAAGATAGAAAGCAAAATTTCAATAGGGAAGACAACGGCCAGATGATATACAGGGCACGTTGGGCTTTCGAAGGAATTTCTGTTTAAATGACAAAACTGATTCCGACTCGGGTGGATGGATTGTTCTACAACATAATTTTGTACAGTTTCATTTGTATAAATAGTTACTTAACAATCAGCTTCACGCGACTTTTTACCAAGTTAGCCGGTTTGAGATCCAGATAGATGACACCGTGCTTGTGAATGTAGTGCACACACTGTACTATCTGATACCAAATTTGCATGAGCGTGTACAGCGGGATAGCTTTGCACGATTTTGTGCAGATCACTATTACCCTTTTCCATAACCAGGTAGAGTTGGTTGGACTCCGGAACATGACAACTAAAAGTTTATCGCTTCGATTAGATTACACGGAACTGATTTTCTTCTATAAATACTCACTAGTCATACAGCGCTACAACATTTTCATCCCCTTGCAATTTCGCCAACAGTTTCGTTTCGTTTAAGTAGCCTTCCACTATGCTGGAATCGCCTTCGAGATTCATCAACTGAAAACAATGGGTTTGAGGTATTTTTTTGAAATTATTCCTTCCCGAACACCTACCTTCAATGCACATTCAACGCCCGTCCCCATTTGTTTGGCCGAAAACACTGAACTGGAGCCAACGGAACCGAACTTTTTCAGAACCTGGTCTTGGTAATCCTTCCCGTTGATAGTGATAACTGTAGAGATCAGCAATAAGAGCGAGAAGAGAATAAATTGAAGGACAGAGAGAGGAGAGAAGTTTCGCCAATCAGCTTCGCATTTGAGGGCAGTTGATTCTAAACCTTGTATCTGAGTGATTGACAATAAAACTTTGTGAGTGAACTAAACCCGTGGTGTATATTTAAGCGCATTGAACCATCCAAGCTGTGAACTAATTGAAGGTAAGTTTATACAAATTTGGCGCAGTTGGTACGATATATGTATAGTAAATGTAGGGATTACCATCTGTTTTTTTTTTCTCGCCATGGATATTAATGGGTAATACATTCATTGTTTTGGGTTCTGCTGGCAAACTAATAAAAGCGAGGTTCTCATAGTAGAGGAACGTGGTGCTATGAAAAAGTGGGATAATACAAAACTTTAAGTTTCCAATATCGATTTTTCCACCATTTTGGCTAGAAAACTGATGGACGCCGTTTTAATTGGTAGGCAGGTACAAGGGAACCATGCAGAAAAAATAAAATTCACCACTACATTTGCACATTAGACGTCTCTTTGAAGCGCTCTTTGAGCAGCGAAACTAGAGGCAAACCGAAGCCTACCTCGACATGCAAATGCCAGATCAGTCGTCGATGGCAGAGCGAGAGCGAGTCCGGTTACTTTGAAGCGCATTATGAAAAGCGAGTCAAAAGGTAAACCGAAGTGCACACAATCAAACGCGTCGAGAGATAGTCCGGTTCCGAATGCTAACTTTAGCGCCAGAAAATGAGCGAGTCAAGCAGCAAACCGAAGCCTACCTCTACATGCAAATGCCAGACCAGTCGTCGATGACAGAGCGAGAGCGAGTCCGGTTACATTGAAGCGCATTATGAAAAGCGAGTCAAAAGGTAAACCGAAGTGCACACAATCAAACGTATAGAGAGAGAGAGTCAGGTTCCGAATGCTAACTTTAGCGCCAGAAAATGAGCGAGTCAAGCAGCAAACCGAAGCCTACCTCAGCCCGGGGACAACTTGACAGCTCCCATATAATGAACTCCTAAGCAAACTTTGTGGTGATTGGGTGATGTCATGGCGGCTCGAATGGAACAAAATTTAAAAAAGGCGCACCCCAACTATTATTTTCTATATCTGTAAAAAATTAACAATTTAGGCATTTCTATCACCAAATTTATTTCGCTCTTCAAATTAGAAACTGACCATACCTTAACAGAAACATAGATTCCATTTTTGATCTACAAATCCAAGAAAAATAAATCGATTTTCAGAAATACAAGAAGATGGCTTTCAAAATCGAGCCACTTCCACTTATATTGAAATTTCCGAAAATCTTCGGGATCGAACCAACATGAAATCCTCCGGTAGACGCCGTTCAATTAGTTTTCTGTCGGGCTGGAGCTGAGTAATATGCGAAATGAACTCTGAAGGGATCAGTACCAAAACCATCGCAAAATTTTTTGGAAAGAATTATTGAAAAAGTCGAACAAAACTCTGGCAAGAGTCGAACATAATTGTATATTCCTGGCAGTATTCTTGCTAAAACCGGGCACTACCGGTTTGCTGCCAGAATTCTGGTAAAAGCGCACAAATTATATCCAAAACCAATGTTGCTAACTGTGTACAAAATCCTGCATATTTCGTTTATATTCCCAAACGAAATTCTAGAATTCTTGACGTTCTTAATTAATTTGAAATAAGATGTCATATGTTCACGAATTGTTAGGCTTGGTGATTTACTTTTATTGGCCAAAATGCTTTTCATTTATATTTCTCGGGCAAAAAGCACAAATGATTTACCGATTACACACTTCACACAACAATAAAACAAAAAAACAACGACTTCCAGTAAAATTTATAATAAGATTTATGTACCTTGCTGACAGTTTCCAATACAGACACTTTATATAACTAGCGGAGAGAAAAACAGTAAAACTAGCAACCATGGATGTAAACTGGCATCAAGGAAGCTCTCATAAGCTTTGCATGGGCTTCCCCTTGCACTTCCCCTACAAAAACCCTCATGCTCGATTGGCTGCACTTTTTGACAGTCCGTTTGGCTGCAATTTTTGACACTTCGCTAGTCTGTGTATAAAGTGTCTGTAGTTTCCAGTTAGGGATAAATTTATTCTCTAATAATTGTTTTCTTTTTCCACATTTTGGAATACGCTTTTTCTAAATGTTGTTCTTGCTGCATTGACGGCGTTCATAACACACGTAACGAAAAACGCTTTTCTCTTACAACAATTTCGTTTCGTTGTTCGTGGTACTCGTACGGAGAAGGCATACTAGCGCCACCATCAAATTAGTGGTACATATATGAAACAAGCACTATGTGTCAAGTTGTCCCCGGGCTGGCCTACCTCTACATGCAAATGCCAGACCAGTCGTCGATGGCAGAGCGAGAGCGAGTCCGGTTACATTGAAGCGCATTATGAAAAGCGAGTCAAAAGGTAAACCGAAGTGCACACAATCAAACGTATAGAGAGAGAGTCAGGTTCCGAATGCTAACTTTAGCGCCAGAAAATGAGCGAGTCAAGCAGCAAACCGAAGTCTATCTCGACATGCAAATGCCACAAAAAAGTGAGTCTAAAGGTTCCCCCACACTGACGCGATTTTGTCGCAGCGACTGCGAAAATTTCGCGAAGCGACTTGTCGCTAGCAACTCTGCTCATGGCGACAGATGTGCGCTCCCATACTGACGCGAACTTTTCGCGTCGGTTGTTGCGAAATTGCAGCGATTTTTGAACAATCGCTGCGTGCGAGCATTGTGTCACAGTCGCTGGGTGTTCGCCAGATATTCAAGATGGCGCAGACTAATCAACTATTGTCATTTGGCGCATCTCAACTTTACATAAGTTGACCAGAATTCCGAAAAAAATGAATATAGTTATACGAAAAAAATCGCCTAAATTTCAAAACCAAACTGATGGACGCTTCTATACCACTACCAAGTCCAACAAAACTATTTGAAAACGAAGATTACATACCGTGTGAAAGCCAGGTAAATCGAATAAATACTGGAGCGGTAAAATTGAATTGAAAGTAGGGTGGTTAGAGCTATTTAGGGTAAGGTGGGGCAAATCCGACCTAGTAAATGGTTTTGGCTGTAAAATGCACATTTTACATCGGATCAAGTCGTTTTATATACCAAATTAAAGGTTAGACTTCTGGGCAACTTTCTGTATATAGCATTTTATTTATTTTTTCCCTTTTTTATTTCGACTATGTTAGTCACATTTTCTTTTTTACGTTTTAACGACATTCAATTAGCTAGAGATTACTGGGTAGGGAAAGTTATGAAACTTAGAGCCATAGTACTCAAGTGAGAGCAAGGATGTGAAGTAAACAGATCGGAAAACTAGAAGTGGCAGGGTCATTAGAACAGGCTTAATATCGTGCGGGCTTAATTTTTGCCTTCTGATAATGAGGGTCGAGCTTAGGCAGAATAACTACGAATCACCCGAGTTCACTATCATGTGTCCTTGATAAAGGTAGACGTATCTATCTTTACCGTGACAACCGGCAAAAATTAAGCCACGCAAGATCACCACTGAAAACCTGTCGACGATTAGCATCAATCTGAATGATGATTGCTGCTGTTCATCTCTGTATGCCTTTTGAATGCCGGGATAGATTTTTATTAGACTATTGTCACTGTTCTTACAGTCGTGGCGGGTTTGCTACATTGTGTAAGGAAATGGCTGTGTCTACAGCGGCTACCCACCGCTGCCGATGGATTCCCATCAGTTTCTTTTTCTTTTTTCCCTTTTTTATTTCGACTATGTTAGTCACATTTTCTTTTTACGTTTTAACGACATTCAATTAGCTAGAGATTACTGGGTAGGGAAAGTTATGAAACTTAGAGCCATAGTACTCAAGTGAGAGCAAGGATGTGAAGTAAACAGATCGGAAAACTAGAAGTGGCAGGGTCATTAGAACCCATTCCCTACCCAGTAATCTCTAGCTAATTGAATGTCGTTAAAACGTAAAAAAGAAAATGTGACTAACATAGTCGAAATAAAAAAGGGAAAAAAGAAAAAGAAACTGATGGGAATCCATCGGCAGCGGTGGGTAGCCGCTGTAGACACAGCCATTTCCTTACACAATGTAGCAAACCCGCCACGACTGTAAGAACAGTGACAATAGTCTAATAAAAATCTATCCCGGCATTCAAAAGGCATACAGAGATGAACAGCAGCAATCATCATTCAGATTGATGCTAATCGTCGACAGGTTTTCAGTGGTGATCTTGCGTGGCTTAATTTTTGCCGGTTGTCACGGTAAAGATAGATAGTCTACCTTTATCAAGGACACATGATAGTGAACTCGGGTGATTCGTAGTTATTCTGCCTAAGCTCGACCCTCATTATCAGAAGGCAAAAATTAAGCCCGCACGATATTAGGCCTGTTCTAATGACCCTGCCACTTCTAGTTTTCCGATCTGTTTACTTCACATCCTTGCTCTCACTTGAGTACTATGGCTCTAGGTTTCATAACTTTCCCTACCCAGTAATCTCTAGCTAATTGAATGTCGTTAAAACGTAAAAAAGCATTTTATTTAGATCTTCGGAATATCTTGAGATACAAGCGTTTTACAAAAATGTTCATTTTTGCTGCTTTCAAAAATGGTGGGGTAAATCCGACCCCCTATGTTTTTGGTTGATTTAGTGCGGATATTACTCAAATTTTATGGTTTTTCAATGATAGATAAATGAATGTTGTGTTATTGAATTGTAACATGAAGAAAATGGAGTTCAATATTAATGTTGGAATGCTAAAATCACGAGCAGTAGCACGTAATGATATTCCCATTTGCATCGGAGCAATTGCTTGACGAATACTATAATCATCACGTTTTTGTGTCTTTCGTTTGTTACTATGAACCATTTTGCATAAAAATAATAAATAATAACAATAAAAATATATTTCAATTTGATAAATAAAAATTTTCTTAGCAAAAAAGCGGTCGGATTTACCCCAATATTTTGAGGTCGGATTTGCCCCACCGTGTCATTTTTCTTTACGATGCAATTAAAAAATATATGAAAAAGGTTGAACTAAATTCATCTATGTACTTTGTAGGACTTAAATCAAAGATTTTAAATCCACTTACATTTATTATGTAATCACTTTAAGAATCAGAAATATCCTGTAGTCAATGATGCACAAAAGTCAAATAAAAAATTGTAAAAACACACTTTTTGTTGTATGAGCATCTTAATGTAGACTAATAAAATACTGTCATACCACCATTATGATTATTTTCGATGCACTACACGACAACATTGATATTAGTTCGCGTAGTGCTTCTGATTTTCGGTAACAGAGGGTGGTCGGGTTTACCCAACGGTCGGATTTGCCCCACCTTACCCTACTATAATCCAGTGCTTCAAGTCCTTCGAGAATAAAAAATATTCCAAAGCGGACTCATCTTTCCAAAGAGCTGATCGAAAAATAGTTCGACGAACCCAACGATTCCGCCGTAGAAGAATTAGTGAAAGCATTGGAAAAAAGAAACGTCGGTAATAATAGGGATGATGAGAAAGGCCTCCCGGAAAAGGACGATCATTTCTTGTTCAACGAAGATGTTTTAGCATTTTGTTTGAGGGAAGAAATTAACGCCAATGAACGGTTGAACATGTTATGCCAAAGATTCCATAACAATCTGAAAAATAAGAATATAAAATTCATACCGCAAATCGAGCGGGAGAATGAAGTTCCCCACAACATAAAGATAATCGATGAAATCTTGGGTACGGACTCGATCGGAATTCCCATGCGATCAGATGATAATCATGTTTCTTCAACTGGACGAATAAATAGCAACCTCTCGTCGAGCAAGTTCTGTATGTTGGTTAACGGTATAACCCAATAGAGCAAGTGCACATCAAGTCAAAATATACTCACACTAGCTTTGTTCCAGTACAAGGAAATCACTCCGGAGTAAACAGGAGCAAAAAATTCTTGCTCCTTTTTACTCCGGTTTGCTACCAGAAGAAGAAAAAAAAGAAGAAGAGAGTAAAGGAACGATTTTCTCCGGAGTACTTCCAGTTTCTCCTGGAACAGACCTACTGATAGCTGCTCAATTTCTCACGAGTATATGTACATGTATCTGTCTGCCTAGATTGAGAGAACATTCGAAATCAAAACCCCACTGCTTCTGGTCGGATATACGCGCAGCAACGACGAATCATCTGAATACACCTCTATCGAAGACTGCATATCAAGAAGACTGCTAACTCTGTCCAGAATCTGGAGACAGTAACAGCAACGCCACTTGCGGGTAAAGGTGGTACTTCCCATAGTGATGCACACACACATATACACTTTTACATTAAGCTTCCTACCTTCAGACAATAGAGGTGCTGTAACCTCTGTCGCTTCTCGTTTGTATGGGGGAAGGAAAGAGATATCAGTCTTCTTAATATGTAGTCTTCGCCTCTATGCTAACCGGATCTAATCTGTCGTATATGCGAGAGTTAACTTACATCTCCTTCCCTCTAAGAACGGTTGGTTTCAAAATCGTCCAATGAAGGACGTTCGTTGGACCAATTTGGACATCGTCCAAATAACCGTTCAACGAACGTCCATCGTTGGATCCGTGTTGAACGATTTTGAAACAATTTTTTGGACGTCTCAGTGGGCTGTTTATAATCCTGGTACCGAATGTGGAGACTCCCAAGTTCGGCACCAACGGGCTGGAGTGTGTGGTGTTGCAGCAGACTGGTGCGTATTTATCTGTGAGGAGAGGAGTACCGCAGCGAGTTTCCCAGGAGGGGATGCTACCGCTAGCAATGTTGATTAGTGGCGAAAGGGTCTGCGTTACAAGGCTGCTTGGTTCGATCAACGTTCCCTTTGTGATCGATGAAAACGTGAAGCTAATGATATATAGGCGATATGTTTCGCCAATTCCTAT
The DNA here is from genome assembly GCF_030247195.1 of Topomyia yanbarensis. Classification (NCBI taxonomy): domain Eukaryota; kingdom Metazoa; phylum Arthropoda; class Insecta; order Diptera; family Culicidae; genus Topomyia; species Topomyia yanbarensis. The sequence continues at coordinate 90,416,446 of NC_080670.1, read as the reverse complement.
TCACTACAACATGGACGCATGTTCACAAATTGGCGGAATTCGGTCCACTAACCGAGTAATTTTTAATCGGTTCCAAAGATAGACAATATTTATGAAGCCAAGCTTCGCCGAAGGATTAAGGTGTTTTATTACCTTGTTTTACATCTTTTTGGAGTACGATGTGTATCTTATCTTAGGACAAAGTCTCCTAACAGGCGATAGTACTTTTGTCATTATACGAGAGAACAACGATTTCTACTTTGTAGATCCAACCAGTGGTAAAAAATACTCCAGCTCCGATACGTACTGTCCTTTAAGTAGAATTTACTACTTTGTCAATGAGGACAACGTCTAGGGAAATATTCAAAAAGAGAACCGGGTGTTCCTGACGCAGCTAGATGTGAACAAATCAGCCTACTGAAGACCGCTATTCAATCGATCTCATGAAGCTCCCACCGGTTGTATTCACGATGGAATTTACTTGTACAAAAATGCACTGAATGTACGAGATTTGTAAAAAACTATTGAAAAAAAGATTGTTAAGAAGATTGCAATTTGGAGAACGCACCGTAAAATTACATGGAACCGGTTAGTTTATGAAGCTATCAATTGTGTATTCTCGGATGGTATGCTATAGCAAAAAAACGCAATAACTATATTCTAGTTTCAGCCATATAAGTAACCAACTTGCATACGCCCTTCCCAACTTTCAGTCGGACACTAGTCTGGAAACTAATACGAATGGCAATCTGGAACTGTTCAGTCAACTGTTATCCTTTCCTCAATAGTATATACAATATAAAGTATGCTACAATTTAAACTTTAAATTTGCCTTTCTCGAAATCAATATATTGTCACTTAGCCCGGTCTGACGTAACTCCGACCAGTTCGCTCTCAGCAAGACTTATTCATTACCAGCCATCGAAGTTCAGTCTTTGGTCGTGGTTGCCGAACGAACCATCGCAGATCCGGATCGCAAGAATCTGGGGGATTTGTGTAATCCTCTATTTTCTCCACAGTTATTTCCACCAAACCTTACGACACTGTTGCTATAATTTGTATTTTTCGTAATTTTGCAGTTTTATTACGTACGAAAATCTGTTAATTTACACTGTACATCAGGTCAAGGAAAAGCATTTTTGATTAAAGTTAACAATTAACATAAGGAGCGAATAATTATTTATAATCTTTTGCGCAGCGAATGCCTGCTCAGCTTTATACTCGTCGAAAGCCTCTGCGAGGACAACCCGCTTGATCTCGCTACATCTTACGACGTAAGATAGCTCATTTAGAATTTTATCCATGGTATTGCTCAATTGGGGGCTTCTGCAGATCATTGTTCTCGACAGTTTCACCGGGTGTCCGACGGTTCCATACAAATAGCTACATTGGACCCACAGTACGATGTACGGGTGATTGGTAGTTAGTTTGCACCGCTTCTCCTTCTATCGCTGTATTGTAGCACAATCTGTATCTGCTTCGTAAGCGGAACCACTCACAGGGGCAATGGTACTCACCCAGCCCAGGTAGTACTTTAATATCGCCGTTAGTAGTGCGCTGATGAAAAAATGTGTATCCTTAATGTCGGCCAGCAATAGCAGGTAACAAAGATCGTTCATAAAATTATTATCAATTTTAAGCGCAGCCCGATTAGAACATGTACTGCTTTGAGTTCCAAGAGTGCACGCACCACTGCTTAGCGTTAGCCACATGGGACTTACCAGTTTGGGTACAGTAAAAAAATCCACTGGGCACTGCTGCGTTATGCCGGCAGCCAGCATTATCTGTAGCAATAAATTAACACAACTGTTTGAACAGGTAAGTGAAGGGTTTCTATCAAGCCTACCTGGAGTAACTGCGGCTACCTGTAGCTTGCGTTTTCCGCCGCCATTCTTAAACGACACAGCATTGATTCAAATATACTCATGTGTTCCGAGCTGAATGCTTCAATTTCCTGCAGCATGTCATCGTTTAGTTGAACGCACAGCACAATTCCTAGACGTGCCTTTTTGTGCAAAGGTCTCCCGCGATAATTGGTTGCAGTGGAAAGAACTTCCCCGCTAAACGCTTTTTGTCTAGTCAGTACTATGGTTTCACTATTCCGTCGATTTTTACCACTGGCTCAATCAATACTGGTATCTAAACTAAGTCTTCGAAATCACTAGAAATTGATGCTAGACTGTTTTGGTGCGATGGCGTGGTTGACTTGATGAAAACGCCCAAGGTTCCGTTCCACCATACCCTGAGTCAAGGCCACTTTTGGTTGAAAGTCTCGGATCTGCCAGATGCTCCAAATGCGCAAACTCGATTGGCAGTGGTGGCCTTTGTCTGTGGTTGTACGAAGTATCATATTACGTCAAAGTGGACGAAGTAACAGTAAACGACCGTAGTGACGTTGTACCTATAGAGCTACGATCACTTTCCGACGTATGTCGGCCGTTGTATAGTGCATTCTGACCGATACTTGGCAGTTAATAGCCCAAGTAGGTGGAAGTGGATACTTTTTTACTGCTGTTGCTGCTACTGTTGGCTACTGAAACACGTAAGCATACTTAATGGTTTTTCGAGTTTTTAATCAATGTACCTTCAAACTGCTGTCCTGGAAGACTATAGGTGCAGAACCAAAAATCATTTCGGCCATCGACGTGGTATCGCTTTTGGTATAGCTGTTGTGCTGATATAAAATTTTGCGATGATAAAATTTCCCACGCTGTTAGATCGCTTTGTGGCTTTGTATTGCGGTACTGCAAGTGGACGTTGTTGCTGCATTGGATTCGCCGGAAATTTTCTCGACCGCACTGGAATCAAACAGTAGTTTACGACCTCGAATGTCACATTCGCGGATAAGAACACGAACCTGGTCAGCGGTGAAAGTTGATTCTTCTGAGGTATATTTCTGTGTTGCTGAACTAGCACTGCGCTTCTTGGTATACTATAGTTGAAAACAGATTGTTGAATAATGCAATATTTATAGTCAACTGATTTACTATCCTCTCTTCTTGTTTGTTTTCTTACTGTGTCTAGACTGTGTCGAGTAAACGACCTGCTTCACGCAAAGATGTTTTAAATATAAAGACACGCGGACAAATACACTATTCTCACTGAATGGCTGATAAAACAATCGAAAAATATTTTTTTTTTAATTTTAGGACAACATACGTCGTATTACCATGAGATTAAAATTGAGGTTGTCCCATCTAGCTACTATAGTTTGCAAATGTCACTTTGTGTCGCTTGTAATGCGAAATTCGCGCCGGTGTGGGCACACATGCGAATCGCACTGTCGCAGGAAGCGCGACGAAATCGCTAAGCGAAATTTTCGCAGTCGCTGCGACATAATCGCGTCAGTGTGGGGGAACCTTAAAGGAAAACCGAAGCGCACACAATAAAACGTATAGAGAGAGTCCGATATCGAAAGCTAGCTTTAGCACTCTGAAGGGAGCCAGTCAAGCAGCAAACCGAAACATACCACCACATGCAAAAGCAAAACCAATCGTTGACTGAAAAGTGAATCAGTTTGCTTCCTGGAAAACGAGCCCATTGCAAAAAAGCACGCTATAACAAAACGAACAAATTGCAATCCATTTGATCGGGTACAGAATTCGTTTGCCAACCGAAGCCTCACCGAAAATGACAAACGAGTGTTGTTTGCAATAATACGAGCGAGAGCATTGGTACTATTTCGAAAAAAAAGCGAGACTGGCAGCAAAGCGCTCCACTAATATTTACAATTGTAGTGTAAGATATGCGCATCGGAGCAAATCAATTTTTGGGTTAATTTAAGCATATTTTTTAACATTTTAAGCATATACTTTGTGAGTGAACGAAGTTACAAATAAGAGCTGAAAAAAGTCAGTTATTATTTTTTTCTCTTTCGTGAAAAAAACAAATGATTATTTTATTTTTCAACTTATGCGTTTTCATGTCTTCTACTTGATTCTAAAAATACGGTTCATATGCTGAAATTGTTGGTGATTTGCATTTTTCTGAATTTTGAGTGGTTTATCAGGCTTAAGCAATATTTTGTGATAAAGTAAAATTGGAGCGGTATGTTAAACGCACAATGGGGAAACGGTTGGTTTATACTTTTTGTGTTTATTTTGAAATCGTTACAGATGAGTTTTGAGTCAGCACAGCAGCGGTTCTCACTGGAACCGTTCAATGTCGCGGTGGATCAACAAGGCTTACGGCGCGAATGGGAAGAGTGGCTCCGCGCGTTTGAGCTGGTACTGGAATTAAAACATGTTGAATCGCAACATGATAAACTTGTTCTTTTACTGGCACATGGAGGTAGAGGTCTACAGAGAATATATTACAACCTTAGACCTACGAATGAAGAATATTATCCAGAAGCGGTGAGAGTACCGTTAATGCCACCAGAGGTACCGGAGTATGATAATGCCATCTTACGACTGAATAAGTTTTTTTTGCCGATAAATTCAAAAATAAATTACAATACCCACATACGATTTGTTTATGTCCATGTTATAATGATTTCAAGCTTATAAACTTTACAAGCTTTGTGTAAGTAACCAAAATGACCCTCGGACACGCTTCAACGAATTTAGGCATAATTCTAAAATTATGTGTATGATATATACATCCTATAAAATATGCAGGTGGTTTTATTTAAATCGGAGCGTCGAAAACGATTTTTGTCACGGGAACACAAAGGTTAAATTTCCGCCTCTGCAGATTATTAGCAGCAGCTATGTACTTGCTCATACCGATAAAAATCCCAGGTAAAAATAATCCGATCAAGGGCCCTATTCTCAGTCGCGTCACCTAGTGACGTGACTCGTCACCGAAAAAAAGCGATTCTCACAGTCACTTAAGTGACTGAAGTCACCAAAAGTGACAATTGTCACGGAAAATAGCGACTCTGAGAGTCACTTTTTGTGACGCTAGTCACCGTGACTCGCAAAAAATGTGACGAAATAGTCACCTTCCAAAATATTGGTGACTAGAACAAAAAGTGATTTATTTTTGGCAATATTGTGGGATGAGTAACGTTTACTGCGGGAAAAATATTTGGACAGTTCATACTTCTAGTAAATATTTTGGTTTTTGGGGAGTTACACCAATAAAGCAATAAAGAGATGAATCGAGATCCTGTAATGGAATGTATTACACTAATTGTGCAGAACAAAAAAACCGCAACACGGTAGTCCCAAAACTAAATAAGACGGCCTCTTAAAAAAACCATTTTGGTTAAATTTTTAGACAATTTCTTTAAATTATAGCAGAAGCTAAAAATGGTTTAAATTTACGCAGAATTAATGGTTGAATTTTACAACACTTAAGTGCAGCAAAAGAAAATGGTTAAAAATGAGCCATATGATTTGAACGAAATGACAGTCGCAGTGAGTTTTATTGTTGGTGGATAAGTTCTGATTTTTCTCCATCGTTGAGATGGGTCAGCAAAGTTGAACACGCAAAGAATCTACTACCGATACATTAAGGTTGAAAGACTAGTGCACCAGGGGAAGGTGCTACTATTTTGCGGTTAGATTGTAAGTGCATCTTAATAACTTTAAATCTTAGGTGTAACTCACAGGCATGTCCAAATATTGATGCCCAAGCTACCACCGTCATTAAATTTGAGGTAGAAGAAAACTTATTCATTGCTTCCAGAAGGTAAGTGCTGTTAAATCACGCATTAATTCTAAGAGAACTGCAGGTGTATTCAAAACATTCTAAGAGCGTATTTTATAATTTTTTCAGGGAATCAGCTTACTGGAAAGGGAATAGGCATAACGTCGTTTGTAAGTTTCTACTCCTCCTTTTCAACTTCCGCAATGTGGTTTTGGTGATCATCCGCGGACGACCCCACAGCAAAGCCAACATTTTGATACAAGATCTGGCATAATTATGTGCCGCTTATTGAACGCCAATTCTAGATTAAATTCCTTATACCAAGTTGCTCCGGTTAGGGAAAAAACAATAGCACGCATTTAAAATTCTAAATTTGAGCAATCCAACTACCAATTTCTTCACTATGGATGAAAACCGGTTTTCGCTGAAAAACAGTTTTCCGGTGGTTGGTTACCAGTTGGCCATAAAAACCAGATTTCATCCAAGTGAAGAAAATGACCATTGCAGTTGCGACGCGGAAAGTGACAACCGGCTGTTATTGTTGAAGTTTCACAGATACAGTATGATTTTGACCGGGTAAATATACTGAACTGTTATTAGCTTCATCCACACAAGTAACGGGTAAGACTTTTTTGTTTTCCGTCCAGATTATCAACAACAAACTGATCCATTTTTGCTCAGGAAAAAACAACCGCGCAACGATGAATGTATTTAATTACGCCACTTTAGTTTATCATAAAAGGTTCAATTTAACAATCGAAATATGCATTTGAGCAAAGCGCTCTATTATCCGTCCAATAAGGACCTATAATTCGCGCAACTTCTGTACAAATAAAATACCAGCTATTTCGATTTCAACCTGAATACTAGAATTTATACTAGAATTTAACTAACAACCTCTTCTTATTGCATTACAGCTAAACCGACATTGCCAAACAACTACCAAAGAAACGCCGCGAGGTCGTGATCGCCATTCTGACGTCCAAGAGAATCGAATAGTTGCTGGAAGAGTTCTAGCCGGTGACAGAAAACTTGTACAATTACAAAATATACTCTCCTCTGTACGATAATTTGAAGGCCTTAGCCGAGTTGCTTACATCTGCCAGATCATGTACATGGATAGAAAGTACATTTTTATAAACCGACCGTCTATTATCTGGGACATGGGACGAAATCTGTTCAGCGAACAGTGGAGTGAGTATTGAATTTAAATGGAAACAAAATTTATTAGAAAATGGTGAATAGGATCTTGTTAAAAGATTTACTCAGAATACCAGATTTGCAAATTCACATGGAAGCCTTTCTGTTCAAAAATTTCTTGTAGCCACGAAGATCCTGTTATCTGAGATGGAAGAGTTAGAGGTTCCTGATTATTGTCAAACCGTTGCAGGGGGAAACGAACGTTCCCTTTATTATGTGTACATTTGTAAAATACATCAGAGGTTGAAGGTCAACTTCTAACGCAACAAGTAACCGGAATCCTGCAAACGGGTTTCAATCAGTTATTGGAAGGAAATCGTTTCTTATACTGCACCCCGCTATACTTTCTCATTTAGTTGAGTTGGAAACCGAAAATTGCAGGTGATCCAACGTCTATATCAAGGAGGAAAGGCACAGTCATCATTCCGGAGGATTTTATAAATTTCAAAAACAAACTGGACAACATTTTCACTCATGCTTCGCTCGGAATGAAAAATTCTCCAACACTCAGGAAAACATTCGAGTTCTTCGCCAATCAGCGAATTAACAAACTTGCGGAATAGATTGTCAAGTGTGTGAACATGAAACTGCGTCAATAAGAAAGCGACAAGCGAAACATTCTGGTCAAGAACGTTTCCGTTTTTCACGGTAACGATGTGTTCAGCGTGTTTTACTAGAAGGAGCTGACCAACTGTTTACTGATCGGCATGTCGAACTTGGTAGAAGCCTTGAGCATGATATTCAAGTTAAAACAGGAGTACGGCGGCGGGTTCACTTCCAAGTTGGAGAAAATGTTCAAGGATGTCTAACTGAGTAGAGACATTAACACTCGGAATACCAAGGGGGTAAAAAGTTACGCGGACTACCAAGGGGGTCTAAAAAAATGGGAACGCTTACTTTGACCGGTCATATCTCAGCCGTTACATAATCGATTTTAAATCTGTCTTCACAAATAGAAAGGTATGTCTTTTGCGAACACGTCGAATAAATAGAATAAATAAAGGAATAGAGTTGTCTACCGTAAGTTAGAGTAAAAAGAGTATAACACAGTCAGTGAGAAAAAAAATGGGAACGCTTCTTTGATTTGCCATATCTTAGCTATTTGCTCACCAATTTTAATTCTTTCTTCACCATTGGATAGGTAAATCTTTTATAAAAACAGTGAACAAAGAATGATGGAAGAAAAATTTGTATATCTGAAGTAATTGTAAAAACAGTAATTGAGAGTCAGTATAGACGAAATGAGTTTTTCTGTTCAAACAATCGTATCACGACCGTTTGTCAACCAATTTCAATTTTCCTTACACCAATGCAATCCTTAGAGTTTCTAGACTTGTAATATATGCAATAAATAGTAGATTTTCAAAAAATACTATACTTTTTCGAGTTTTTAGGAGATAGGATTTTTACAATGTACGTGGCATACGGTTGATTGAAATTCTTTGCGACTTGTTAGTTTTACGGTTTGAAAATTACCTGTTTACTCAATAGCCCTACATATTATACATGGATATTATTATGTCAAAATGTTTGCACAAACGTGGAGAAACACAATATTGTATGTAAGTTACTAAATAATAGAGTGTGTTAGGACGATTCAGTAAATACGAAGAAGTTCAGAATTTTAAAATTTTCGTCATATAACTCTAAATTTGAAGCGATGACCTATACATTTTAATACACCAATCGATTGTAATTGATGGCGGCTACAATTTCTGAAAAAACAGATTTTTATATTTTCTCAAAAAAATAGCCAAAAGTACGTAGAAGTACAGAAATTTTATTTAGTTGACAAATAACTTCAAGTATTCAAAGCTATCACCTATGCAATTTATACACCAATCGATTGTAATTGATTTTGGTTACAATTTCTGAAAGAACAAATTTTTTAAAGAACACATATTTATATTTTCTCAATAAATAGACAAAATAGGTAGAAGTACGGAAATTTGATGTAGTTGGCAAATAAGGTCAAATTCAAAGTGATGGCCTACACTTTTATATATACCAATCGATTGTAATTGATTTCGGCAACAATTGTTGCAAGATAAACTTTTCATATTTTCCCAAAAAAAAACGACAAAAATACGTAGAAGTACAGTATTTTCGTCTGATTGGCACATAACTGCAAATTCAAAGGGATGACCTACACTTTTTTATACACCAACCTATTGTAATTGATAGCGGCTACAACTTCTGAAAAACACATTTTTATATTTTCTCAAAAAATAGCCAAAAGTACGTAGAAGTACGAAAATTTCATTTAGTTGACAAATAACGTCAAATTCAAAGTGATGAACTATACTTTTTTATATACCAATCGATTATAATTGATTTTGGTTACAATTTCTGGAAGAACGATTTTTATATTTTCCCAAAAAATAGACAAAAGTACGTACAACTACAGTAATTTCATTTAGTTGACAAATAACTTCAAGTATTTAAAGCTATCACCTATGCAATTTATACACCCATTGGTTGTAATTGATTTTGGCTACAATTTCTGAAAGAACAATTTTTTATATTTTTTCAAAAAATAGCCAAAAATACGTATAAGCACAGAAATTTCATTTAGTGGGTAAATAACGTCGAATTCTAAGGGATGATTTATACTGTTTTATACACCAATCGATTGTAAGTGATGGCGGCTACAGTTTGTGAGAAAACAATTTTTATATTTTATCCAAAAATTGACAAAATACAAAGAAGTACAGCAATTTCAAATAGTTGGCATATAACTTTGAATTCATGTAACATAATTTGGGAAATGCTGTCTTAATCACTATTCTCATCAGACCTTACTCCCTCCGATTTTTGATCACTGTAGTCATTTCTAAGAGGAAAAAATTCATCGGAATAATACCCTCCATATGGTCGCCGATGGGTCTTCGGTCTTCAAGAATGAGAAGTATCATATCAACTGGATTGAAAAATTATGCGTTTCATCCAAGACGAAGAGAAACAAAAGTGGGAGCATTTGTCACTTTTAAGTGCATTAGTTTTTTTAGTTGTTAAATTAAACATGGTGTCCGGGACCCTGGAAGTAAACATAAACATCCGGACGAGTATGTGTAAAAAATTTCTGACGTCAGGATCGGTAACAAAGCCAATTATGTCATTTGTTTATGTTTTTCCTCTTCATGTTCTCCGATAAAGCAGTTTTATCGAAGGAAAATGATAACCGTACTCATACATAGAAAAATGTGGCCACCTGGCAGTCTTGCATTTCATAGATGTTATATTATTCGGTTGTATTTGTGGCATCGCCATTTTTCAGTAGTGTGATTCTGGGTTAAATTTTCAATAGAACATCATGGCGGGATTTTTTTTTGTTTATAGAGGTTTTAACTTTAGAATCATTCGCCTCTGTTATCGGGTTAGAAGATTCAATTTTTAAAAGATCTCAAAGCCTATGTACGGGGTGCGGAATCGATCCCAGTTGAGCTACGTACAAGGCATTCTATCCCCATGATGAGATTCTCTTTGCCTACTGTTCGACAATCGTCTTAGGGCGCCAGCGGGTGCTCGTTCAGTGAGCCATTTGCGCGACTTCCCGAGGGTTAACTATCAACAGCTGAGATAACAGTAGGCGAGACTGAGGAGACTTGATCCCCGGGGAGACTTGATCCCATCATTGTAACTCAAAGGCGGATCAGAATACATTAATCGAATATACTAGAAAGTTGCGTAGTTTTATCTAAACATAAGTTTCTTTAACACAAAAAAATAAATTGGACATGTGTTACCGAATTTTTACCGATTTAAAGAAAAAAATCTCAGAAGAACTGAAGAAGATTTATTTTCCAAATTTTCAAACTTTTATACAATTGATAAAGTCACCCACTACATACTATACTTTTGCATACAGAATTATAGGAGGATGTCAATTATATGAATACGTTATGATTGAGCTGATTTTTTTGTTCAACTATATTTGTACTAAAGTTTGCTGAAATAGATGCTATGGGTTCACTTGATCCCTTCAAATTCGTGGAGATTTGATCCCCTTCGCCATGCTTCATACACACCACTGAAAATAACCAAATTCACACCAGAATAATTGAAGTCATTGTTGCCATAAAATAACAAAAAAACTGTCAAAAATGAACGCTTTATCATACAAAAACTTAACTGTAATTGTTTACTACAGTATACGTAGCAACCATGCATCCCACATGTGACGTTCCTCAACCATAATAACGACAGCTTTCAAATAATTGCACAGAGATTTGGGGAATTCGTAATAAAAATCAGGTGAGAGATGCGTAATATGTGGTAACAAAAATAGTAATATGTAATCACAACAATTTAATCAATACCACAATACATTTATAACATTGAATAAGGCTAGGTAACTGTTTTTGCCCTATTAGGAAGGGTACCATATTATTTCATTATTAATTTTATTATTTCAGCTTGTCAACAGTTTTTTCGGCATTTAATTAGCAAGGGACTGGAAGGTGAAGTATATTTTTCAATATTTAGAGCCATAGTACTCAAGGGAGAGCAAGGTGTTGAAAGGAGAAAGTTTAGAAAAGCGTGGAAGGATCATATATGCAAGCTTAGAGCTCACCGGCGACTTAACCCTTTGTCTGCTACCGTAGTGGTCAAGGTCTTTTGGCATTAGAAATGCGAATCACCTGAGTCTACGGCATGTCCGAACAAGCGCAAAGTAACTTGTTACTTCATGCTGTCGGTTCCGACAGCATGAAGTAACAAGTTACTTTGCGCTTGTTCGGACATGCCGTAGACTCAGGTGATTCGCATTTCTAATGCCAAAAGACCTTGACCACTACGGTAGCAGACAAAGGGTTAAGTCGCCGGTGAGCTCTAAGCTTGCATATATGATCCTTCCACGCTTTTCTAAACTTTCTCCTTTCAACACCTTGCTCTCCCTTGAGTACTATGGCTCTAAATATTGAAAAATATACTTCACCTTCCAGTCCCTTGCTAATTAAATGCCGAAAAAACTGTTGACAAATTAACTCAATAGGTCGTTAACAAAAATGGTTAACAAAAAAATGGTAAAAATTATTTCAGCTTCTTTGCTTTGTTATTAGGAGCAATTTTTAATTCCGATTATGGAGGTTTTAGCCTTAATGTCATTTGCCTCTTATTAAGAGCCAATATAATAACAAAATTGTCTTGAGAATGGTGCAAATCTTCTGTTTGAGCGCAGCAAAAACTCTAATCGAGTACCCCAATTATCGCAACACCATTTGAGCCAATGCGTTGAGCAAAGATGGCAGACGCTGCTCTAACCAAAGGCTTCCGATGGGTAGGATGATAATAGAAACAGGGCAAAAATAGGCTTATTACCCTAAATGCTCTTTTAAACACGTTTTCAAAAAATAATCAACTGTCCCCAAATTAGGGATCGAGTCTCCACTAATCAAAGAATTTTCCATTTTTTTGATGTGTTCCAAAAATGCTCATAGCTCATGTCCAGTATAATATTTCCATGAATTTTTTTTATGATTATCAGTCAACCCTAGAAACAATATAAAACTACAAAAAATACATAATTTTTTAATCATTCCACGGAGTAGGATTGAAAAATAAAAAAGGGGATCAAGTCTCCTCAGTCTCCCCTATGTCCAGATTTTCCCCTCAAATACACTAAATGAAATTTCTGTACTTCTACGTATTTTTGGCTATTTTTGAGAAAATATAGGGTAAGGTGGGGCAAATCCGACCTAGTAAATGGTTTTGGCTGTAAAATGCTCATTTTACATCGGATCAAGTCGTTTTATACACCAAATTAAAGGTTAGACTTCTGGGCAACTTTCTGTATATAGCATTTTCTTCGTATATTTTAGAAAATTTGAAAATACCAGAATTTTACGAAAAAGTTCATTTTTGCTGTTTTCAAAATGGTGGGGTAAACCCGACCGCCTATGTTTTTGGTTGATTTAGTACAAATATTACCCAAATTTTATGGTTGTTCAATGATAAATAGATGAATGTTATGTTATTCAATTGTAACATGAAGAAAATGGAATTCAATGTCAATCTTGGAATGTCAAAATCACGAGCAGTAGCACGTAAAAATATTCCCATTTTCATCGGAGTAATTGTTCGATGAATACTATATTCATCACGTTTTTGTGTTTTTCGTTTGTAATTATGAACCATTGTGCAAAACAAAAATAAATAATGATAAAAAAATATTTTTCAAATTGATTAATAAACATTTTCTTTGCAAAAAAGCGGTCGGATTTACCCCATTATTTAGAGGTCGGATTTGCCCCACCGCATCATTTTTCGTTACGACGCAATTAAAAAAAATAATAAAAAAAGTTGGACTAAATTAATCTATGCATTTTGTAGGACTTAAATCAAAGAACTTAAATCCACTTACATTTTTTATGCTATCACTTTAACAATCAGAAATATCTTGAAGGCAATGATGCACAAAAATCAAATCAAAAGTTGTAAAAACACACTTATTGTCGTTTGAGCTTCTCAATGTAGACTAATAAAATGCTGTCATACCACCATTATGATTATTTTCGATGCTCTACACGACAACATTGATATTAGTTCTGGTAGTGCTTCCGATTTTCGATAACAGAGGAAGGTCGGGTTTACCCAACGGTCGGATTTGCCCCACCTTACCCTAATAATTTGTTCTTTTAGAAATTGTAGCCAAAATCCATTACAATCGATTGGTGTATAAATTGCATAGGTGATAGCTTTGAATACTTGAAGTTATTTGTCAACTAAATGAAATTACTGTAGTTCTACGTACTTTTGTCTATTTTTGAGAAAATATAAAAATTGTTCTTCCAGAAATTGTAACCAAAAGCAATTATAATCGATTGGTATATAAAAAGGTATAGGCCATTGCTTTGAATTCGACGTTATTTGCCAACTAAATGAAATTTCTGTACTTCTACGTACTTTTGGATATTTTTTGAGAAAATATAAAAATGTGTTTTTTTCAGAAATTGTAGCCGCCATCAATTACAATCGATTGGTGTATTAAAATGTATAGGTTATCGCTTCAAATTTAAAGTTATATGACGAATATTTTAAAATTCTGAACTTCTGTATTTACTGAATCGTCCCAACACACTCTATTATTTAGTAACTTACATACAATATTGTGTTTCTCCACGTTTGTGCAAACATTTTGACATAATAATATCCATGTATAATATGTAGGGCTATTGAGTAAACAGGTAATTTTCAAACCGTAAAACTAACAAGTCGCAAAGAATTTCAATCAACCGTATGCCACGTACATTGTAAAAATATATCTCCTAAAATCTCGAAAAACTTTAGTATTTTTCGAAAATCTACTATTTATTGCATATATTACAAGTCTAGAAGCTCTAAGGATTGCATTGGTGTAAGGAAAATTGAAATTGGTTGACAAACGGTCGAGATACGATTGTTTGAACAGAAAAACTCATTTCGTCTGTACTGACTCTCAGTTACTGTTTTTACAATTTCTTCGGTTATAAAATTTGTCTTCCATCATTCTTTGTTCACTGATTTTATAAAAGATTTACCTATCTAATGGTGGAGAAAGAATTAAAATTGGTGAGCAAACAGCTAAGATATGGCAAGTCAAAGAAGCGTTCCCATTTTTTTTTCTTACTGACTTTGTTATACTCTTTTTACTTTAACTTACGATAGACAACTCTATTCTTTTATTTTTTTCATTCGACGTATTCACAAAAGACATACCTTTCTATTTGTGAAGACAGATTTAAAATCGATTATGTAACGGCTGAGAAATGTCCGGTCAAAGTAAGCGATCCCATTTTTTTTACCCCCTTGGTATTCCGAGTGTTAACATTGAATGTAGGTAGTTGGGTCATTGATGCTAGTTCAATAATAATTGTTTTATGTTATGTTAATGTTCGTGTTTTTTCAGGACATGACAAAGACTCAGACAGCAAAGAACTACAGGGTATTAATCTGAACGTAAACATCCCAACGATGGAGTTCTAGCTAACCTACACGGTGATTGAGGTGACGTTGCCACAAGAATAGCTTCAATACCAACATTGCGATCGAAGGCAGATAACAGTGGACGCAAGGGTACTAAGTGTTGTAGGTACGGGTCGATGCAGTAAATTTGCATTTCTTTGCATTACAATTATTTCGGATAATGACGGAGAATTCTTTTACCACATGAACTGAAAGCTCTGCAGGTTTCCCGGTTCCAAAGATTGGTGCCATTGCTATTTTTCACTTCAGGCCGAGTATGACGTCCAAGGACATTAAAGTGGGTGTTAACATTGAATGTCGGTAAATGATCAGCCAGTTAAATGCTGCAAAAAATTAAGCCCTTCCTCTAAGTTGATATGATTGAAGGTATTGTTGTGGTGATAAGCTTGTGGATGTGCGTTTGTTACTTTGTCAACACCCATTAAACATATCTGACTTGCTTAGTTGAGAGGCCTTTATGTGATGTGGTACTTTTTAGAATTTTAAGCTTCAACTTAACTACTAAGTCCAGTACTTTTGGTTAAGAATGTGTAGAACCGAAATATCCACACCCCTAGCAGAACCAATAGAAAAAAAAATGAAAATATTTAAATTACTTTTCTCAATATTTTATTTCACAGAACGGTGAACTACGTCGCACACTGTAATCTTTGGCTCGCGGCAGTCTGTGTATTCACAATGATTTCAAAGGAACATAGAGTAGTGAGGAATGGCACCTCGAATCCTTAAACGTCTGCCGCATGTCTATCTCTTGCGATTGCAAACAGCCAGCGAGTGTGGAGCATGCCCCAATATCCTCGTACCGTACCATATCGATTTCCACCCGGAAACAAAAAACTTTCGGACTGCCTTATGTGTATTAACGTCCGAAAACAATCCGGAATTATATGCATTTATAGTTTCGGAAACTATGACGCATAGAAACCGCTTCATATCGTCCCAAACAGTGAGCGGCACAACGGTCTGGGACATTACGAAAAGCATCGTCTCATGACGTGCGTCACAACGTCTGAGACATAAAGAAGGGGAAGAGGGTGTCAAAATGGATGCGACGTTATGACACACTAGACTGCGTCATAACATCTGCAAACTGGGGAGTTTAAAGCATACATTTATTTTCGGAGCTTATAACTTGTGTTCGGATCTTATGTTGCAGTCGAAATATTGGACACTATGATGCAATAAAATTTTTAAGGGCGTATAAGAATCGCGTCAAAACATTCCAGGAGACTATCAGCCTTATTCTGAATTAAAACGGATCACATTTTCGAACGAATCTGGTTCGATCGAAGTAGGCTCCCGTTAAGTTTTGCTGTCGTTATTGGGAATGCAGATCAAATTCGTTCGAAAAAGCAATCCATCGTAATAGAGAATAAGGCCAACGTTGATAAGGCTGTATGACTCAAACTCGCCGTCGTGCAAGCAAACCTGTGTTGTACTCGTTTGTCCGGTCGATTTAACATAGGGGCTATTACTCCGACTGAAAGCCAGCGAAATCAGACAGCACTCGCATAAAGCGAAATGGGGTAGTATTGACAATATTATTTTATTGTTTCTAAACAGAATACTACTATTACATAATGTGGCTTCTCCACATCGCTTTTTCCATTATCCCGTATAACGAGGAACCAAGTGGATCACAGATTTGTCTGTGTTTCCGCTGATGGGATTCGTACGGCGAATTCTCTGCGTTTTGCGTTACTTCGGATCCTTGAACTCGGCTATTCGGCCAAGCGTAGCATACTACCCTAGCCTTAACTGATTTGTTTTTCGAATACAATACTACTGTTAGGTTGATTGACACACGTTATTTTTTAGTTTGGTGCTTCCCCGCGATTTTTTCAAAAAGGTTACGTAAAATAAGCCATTTAAAACAATTACAAGAAACAATTTTCAACCCTTAAATGCATGAATTAATTTTTCCTTGGTACTCGTTTTTCGGGTTGGATACGATATATACCTCTCGTGGAGGCTTTTTATCACAAAATTCTGTATGTTGCCAAACGGCAACAGTATGCATTTAAGGGTTAAAAAGGCGCCATTCGGAAAAAATCACCCTCGAGTACGTCATACTATCTCAAACTCAGTTACGTAATACTTCTGAACCATAACGTAATTATAAGCCGTTTTTCGTAAGGGTGTTTTGAAACGCGAGAACGTTTCTCCCTTTTTTGTTTTTTCTTGATTCCCAGATGAACCGAAGTTATACAATACGGAGCTGAATACAAAATGTATGCAACTGCAAGGAGGCATGCGCTTAATCAACATACTTTAATCATATATACCTAATTAAAGGATCTATACCAGCTTGATGGACAAGCCGACGGGAGTGAAACCACATTTCCACGTATTATCGTTAAAGTTGAAATGTGGAAAAACCATCCAATCGTTTTTTTTCTCTTGTTCAGTGCTAATTTATAATATCGGAAGTAGTGCGTATTTCAGCGCACTACTTCCTTCGTGGTTCCTGGTTGGATTTTACAGTTTTCGACTGCAACCAGATTATCAACTTCCTTTGACATTGCGTGGGAGTACAACAAGTTATTCTAAACACTTGTTGGTCAATAGAAAAGAAAAAAACGCTTTAAATCCACCTAACAGTGTGATGAGACATTTCTTATAACTCTTATCACTCTCTTCGGATATTGTATCGTTTGAGAACATTTAGATCTTGATGCTTCGCGATGTTTTTGGTAACACATACTACATGGGATAGTGGCAGGACTCAGAGAATCGCTCAAATCAGCATAGGACAACATCAGTGCTAGAAATCTCAAACCAAATCAATGGGAAAGCGAAAAATGGCCCATAAAATAGACATACCAACGAATTATTGTTAATGCTCTGTTAATAAAATATCTAAATTGTGGTGGGAAAACTGAATTTTCCTAAAGGGGTTATATATTGTACTGAGCCAAAAAATTCGAATTTTTTTTTGAATCGATTTGAAGTTTATACTTTACTCAAATTTCCAACGCGACTGAGAACTAAGAAATCAACGCTTTTTCTTGAAAACTACTAGCAGTGACACCATTCAAAGAAAATCAACAGTGAATATTTCCAGTGTTTTATATTCTGGATTGCATGATTCAGTGATCGAAACCCAAAACTTCATAAAGTATTTGAAATTATTAAATTAAAATTTGTTTTTGCTATTGAAATTGACAAAATTATAGTATCGCCCCTTTGGCGATTGTTTACATTTTCGGTCCCACCTATCAGCATTGAAGTATCGCCCTTACGTTTTTTACAATAACTACAGTTTTACACCACCGATTTCGTCCGGGTTTTTTCAATAGCGATCATTGTTACTATTTACAGCTGGTATCAGCTTGATAATTCTAAAAAATACGAAAAAACAGTTTCGCCTCTAAACTGCTAACAAAAAAAGTATCGCCCTGATTGTTTGCATGGAGCGTGGAGGGCGAAACTTTAAATAAACAAACAAAAATACAGTTTCGCCCGTTGTATTTTTTGCTGTAGTTTAAGAAAGCAAAATCGTAGAATCCAAACTTTTAGGTTAATTTGTTGCGTTTCAAAGCCCTCATTCGCATGTATGAAAAAAAAACCTTATGTTTATATTTGTAAGTATCGCCCTTTTCACAAAAAAGCGTTGAAATGGAATCGCAGATCCTGATATCACGCTATCTCTGAAGTGCATGCGTGCATAGTTCCAAATTTTACTTCGACTTCGACTTTTTCTAAAGGTGACTTCCCAGTAGTATCCTTGATTTGAATTATTATCGCTAATCCTAATGCCAAAGAACAAATAAAAATCTCTCGAAAACGAACCATTTGGGAAAATCATCATCATTACTGGAATTTTCATTTTCACAAAACTTTTCGATAACCTTCCGTCACTTGCGTTAATGCACTGGGTGCACAGTGCTCTGAAAACCTAGCGAAATCGTCTTAGGGTACCAGCGGGTCTAATTCAGAGCTATCTGCGCGGCGAGTTAAATCTGCAAAGAATACTAAAAATTAATTTCTCTTCCATCATTTTCAGTTCAGCAATTCGAGAGATCGTGCTCATCGCAAGCCATGAAAAATAGACTACGTTGTGAAGCGATGGTCACTATTTATTAAAAAATCACGGTTAAATAAAAAATTAAACTATTAAAAAATTTCAAATAGTTTTTAATTTTCACAAACTTATTAGGAAAAATTGTTTAATAAGCTTACGTAATATTGTGTAGGAAAAAAGCTGAAAGTTTCAGTATGTTCTCCATCTGCAACATATAAACCCTTAAGTATATCAATTAATTGGTATACGAATTGGAATAAGTTCGCCAAATTTTGGAAGAAGTCTATAAAATAACCCCTTGAAAGCTACCTAAAAATTGTTGTAGTTCGATGCAATAAAAAAATCCCCAAAAATGAAATGTACCTATTAATGTGAAATAATACATACAATAAAGAATAATACATACAATAAAGACCCATTTTTATCTATCTCATGGTGTATTTTAGGCTGACAAAATGGGAACATTGACTAAATCGGGTAATTTTTTTTCTTTATAATAAACTGAAGCTGTTAAAATATTCTTCTCGTCCCTTGATGTAGTCTGATAACTATTTCTGATTATGATGAACTTTTTATTTTTATATATTTCCATCTTCATGATAAGGAAAACATGCGCAAGAAAGGATTTACTCCAATTCAGTCTTGTTCGTCTGCTAGAGCCCATCAAACATATGTTCATATTTGGCTGATAAAATCGGGGTTTCAATGTATTATAATAGATATTCAGCATTCGAAGAAGTTTCTTGTGAACGAGTGTAGAACGACTATGTTTCTACTTGCTTGCCAGAAATTCGGTTTGGTGAAAATCGATCATACTGTCCAAACGGCATAATTCCGAAACCGTAATTTTTGAAGCTTTAAAATTATGCAGAATTAATTTTTCAGAAAATATTAACAAAGTTCGTGTTGTCTTTAGCGAATTTGTTGAGACTTTATTATAATCATGAGAAAATTCACCATAAATACTTCTTGGACGATATACCGTCAAAATTATTTTATCAAATGATGCGCTGTTTAACGTTTGTAAAACTCATTGAAGAAACTAAACCCCCGAAATTGGCGGTTTAAAAATGATGCTATCTTAACCTTAAATTACTGTTTTTAAACATTTGACCTATACATATAATTGGTCATGCAACAAAAATCAAATGCTCATCAAAATCGATCAGAACCTGCTAGAGTCGAATGGAAATCGTCATTTTTCATAAATTTCTCTCTACATTCGGAAAGTGTTATCCTCGTTATTAATCATATTACGTTTTCGTCTCAACTCGACGCATTCCACAAAAAACCTGTTTTAGGTGGGTGCAATTGTGCTTTTCTCATTTGTCCAGACTACGATTCCATGGCTGGTTATGTTCAATACAATGGTGGAAATGAATATTACATGTTCAGTACGATTTGCACATACATACAACGGATCGACAGCCACGATCTTGAGATACTATGTGATACTGAAACATCGCTTGAAACCAGCGGCGGATCATGGAGAAAGATCCGGAAGGTCCAGGCCCTGCCGAACATTTTCAACTTGTTAAGAAATTTTAAACTAGTTTTAATTTTAAAGTAGCAACCCCTCACTGCATACTCCCTCCGGGCCGGTATGATTGACGATTTTTAGAGTGATTGCATAACCTTTCTATATTAGAAAGGCAAAAATGTACCAAAGTCCAAAAAAGTCAATTTTTGTCAAACATCTCATAAAGTCATTTGGCATCAAAAATACAAATTTGATTTTGAAATTTTTCATTTCATTTGTGCAAATCGATCCAGCCATCTCTGATTAACAAAGGTTACATTTTTTTTCCACATATACACATACACACACATACATACACACACAGACATTTTCCGATCTCGACGAACTCAGTCGATTGGCATATGACACTCGGCCCTCCGGGTCGGGATTAGATTGACGAATTTTAGAGTGAATGAGAAAGACAAAAACATTTTTAGCAAATGTTGAAAGTTATGCATTTTTTTTGGTGAGCAGTTCTATGTTTCATAGACATTAAATCAATTTGAACTTCGCTTCCTATTAACTAAAGACCCTTATTACAGTACATTTCTACAAAAACGAGCTCAATTTGAAAATAAATCTGAGGATTATGATTGATTACAGAACTCTGGAATTTTCTATTGGAATGTTTCCAGGCAAGAATTTGATATTGATGCTATTAGACAACTGTGAAATCAAGACCAATAGATCAGTTACATATCAGGACCCCATTCCGACAATTTATCAAAAGTCCTCATGATGTTTACAACAACAGGTTGTCAATGTATGGATCAGATAATTGTTATTGTAATATTGAATTAAAACAGCCTGCATCAATAAATTTTCAACTTCAATCCAATATTTTTTTGGGTCTGGTGGGGGGGGGGGTGGTTGTATGGTGTTAAACCCCAAAACCTTCTCTTGGCTACGCCGTTGCTTGGAGTTATTTATTTCGCTTTTCATTTTCCGATATGTTTCAGATCGATCCGATGGTTATAAGTTAGAAAAAATGCAGTCAGAAGGTTCGCACAAATGAACATTTTTGTACTGATAAGTTATCAAGTTCCTTCCAGACAACTTGGAAGTGTTCGGTGATTATTTCTAGCGGTTGTAGATAGAAAAATGAAATACAAAATTCGATTTATCGAAATAATGTTTGGCTTATTTCAATGGATTATTACTATATTGAACAATTAATAGGCGACAAAGAGTAATCCACAAACAACAAGCCATAACTTTTAAAGTATTCAAAATATATATTTGAAGTCTTCAGTAAAGTTAATCGCAAAAGTAAGAGCTACAAATTTGCTGAAGGCATCATTTCGATATAATCACTTCCAAGAAAATTTGTGAAAATATCTCACTCATAGAGGGATTAATCAGCAAAAGCACAATAGCAAAAGAAAGGTCATATTGCTTCCATTAAATTCTCCGAAGATACTATTGACCTAAAATAAGCCGTTTTGGCGTTAATAATAGATTACATGTTTTTGGTCATATTTCTGGCAATGGGAAATGATAAAAATCTTTCGTCCGCATTTAATGTTAAATATCTCTTTTGATAATAGTCCGATTTCAACAATCTATAGCTTGTTCGAAAGATATTCGTTAAACCTGTCTAACATATAACATATAAATTGTTAATCTATATTGTGAATTTTGGCAGATAATTCAAAAAAACTGCAAAAAACGCCATTTTTACGCATTCAAACATTCATATCTTGGAAACTAAACATCAGAATCAAAAACAAATTAATAGCGCTCATACTGTTTTTTAGTTCTTTCATTTAGAATTGGTTTGGATAAGATCGGTTCAGCCATTGCTGAGAAACACGAATGAGAATTTGTCCGCTACATACACACACACACACAGACACACACAGAGACATTGTCCCAAATCGTCGAGCTGAGTCAATTGGTATATAAGACTCGGCCCTCCGGGCCTCGGAAAAGATCTTGAAAGTTTGAGCGAATTCTATACATTTCTTTTATAAGAAATGTAAAAAACGCGTTTGTTGAAAAATCCACCTAAATAACTTAATTGGAAAATCAAAGTAAAAAGCAGATACAACACTTCCCGTAAGTGTTCGATTTTTATGATGCTATAAGGATGTAGCGATTTGAAAGAGGGATGTAAAAATAAAAGATATTTAATAACCTCAAAACACCTATTATTGGAAGTACAATGTCTAGTCTGATTTGCAAACGCAAAATAAACAAAAGTTATAAGTTCATCTGTTTCCCGTGACGTGAATCATGAAAATGCGATTCTCACAGTCACTTTGGTGACATTTGTCACAAAAATGTCACCTTACCTAAAGTGACTCTCGGAATACCCCTCCGTGAGTGACGTGACTGTTAAGTGACGGGACGGCGACTCAAGTGACGTGAGTGTGAGAATAGGGCCCCAAATAGCAACACAACCGCCGTGACATTTTGAAGTACACAGTTGGTTGAAGCCGAAAATCATCGCTATGGATATTGGGCAAGCGCCATGCAGCAGTTTCTGGAAACAGTTACAAGATTTTATTCGCTGTTGTCCAACAGCAGCACCAGCATTACTTACCTTATTATTGCCATGTTTCGGAATACATCAAAAATCTTGCAGAATCTGGCAAATAATACATCACATTTCTGCGGAGAAAACCTTTTAAACAAAAAAGTTTTGCGTTGCGTTGCGTAAGCACGGTATACTTCGTAGATTGCAGACTGATGACTCTCATTTCCAGCCAGACTACTTGAGGAGCATTGTATGGGAATAACAATTGATCCAGTCCAAGCGAGAATTTCGCCTGAGAACCACCATTGCTGGCCACGACCATCTTTACCGTAGCTTGGGATATGAGAAAGGAAGTGTTGATGTGGTACTTACTTATCGGAAGGCCCCGACTCAGTGACGCTCCCATAAGTACCACGGATTGGGTAGTGGGTGGGTTGTTAGTCAGGATTCGCCTCAAGCAAGCGATGCAACTGAGAATTTATTTTCGTGCATAAGAAGTTTGAATAGTTTATTGATTAGGATACGTAAATGTTCGCGATGCGAAGGTGTTTAACCTCCGGATAACCGTTTATCGAGAGTTTGTTTCATCGAAAACAACTTGAACTCCGGACAGCCGGCTGTCGGGAGTGTTGTCGACAATATAAAATGGACCATAAATTGATTTAATTTAATTGATGTATTGCGTTACTAAAATCTTAAACTAATGAATTTTATCATTTTAAACAAAAAAGTTGTGAAGTGAAAAAGTATAAACATCAGCTGATAACTGACAGCTGGGGGAACTACACGCACACATTCATGCCTGCACTCGATTTGCACTGAAGTGTTCTATTGACACCGTGCCAGTGCAGAACACCGGCGCGGTGTCAGTGCCATCAATCGAAAAACCTAATAATAAAAAACTTTGTAACAAAATTAACGAAATTTGTCTAAATACAAACAAGGAGCACTTTAGTTTGCATCAAAATAGAGAAAGTGTGCATTGTTTTCTATTGTTTTCTACTACTGCTGTTTGTTGATAACATTTCAAGCAGGCATTGAAATTCTCTCACTCATGCGAGAAGAAGCTTATCCGATGTCCAACTTTTCCGAGATAAGATGAGTCGCAAAATTTTCCGTCTCCACAAATCACGTGAGAATAATTTTCCGGATAAAATTTATTCGATTTTTTCAACAACAATTTGTTTTTTCGTATTTCGAAATAGCGACAGCAAGGCAGCGAGCACACGTGATCCGTGATAAACTCATTCGCTCATTCTCCGGTGGTTTTATTTATCTGGAGAAATAACACGTTGTATTTATCCGGAGAAGTTGTGTGAGTGCCAATAACTTTTCGTGTGAAAATGTTAGTTTTACATTTCTTACAAAAGAAATGTATAGGATTCGCTCAAACTTTGAAAACTTTTTCCGAGGCCCAGAGGGCCGAGTCTCGTACACCAATCGACTCAGCTCGACAAATTGAGACAATGTCTGTATGTGTGTGTGTGTATGTGTGTATGTATGTATGTACAAAATGTCATGTAATTATCTCAGCAATGGCTGAACCGATCTTAATGAAATTAGTTTCAAATGAAAGGCCTAACGTTGCCATTTGACACTATTATTTTTGATTTTCGATATGTTGTTTACTTTCTGAGATATGGGCAATTTTGTCAAAACACAGCAGGTTTTTTACGAATAACTTTTGAACATAAAAATATTGTCCAGCAAACTGCACATAAATAGAAAGCTTGTTAAAATACCTTTCTAACAAGCTATAGTTTGTCTAAATCCGTGCATGAGCGGCGGAGATATTAAACATTTTGTATTTTTAGTCCTCGCTTACCAATTTCCACTAGCTAAAAATGAGATTGTTTCATACAGAGTATTGCTTTACTGGTGTTTTAGGGGCAAAACTAAACCGATTTTGAATATCGGGGTATGAAAACACATCTACGTGATTCAAGGAATTCGATGTTGAGAACATTTTGTGAATTACCTTTACAATAAATTAACTATTTTTCAAAAATCAATATATAAGTTCACTTCAAAGACAAAATAATGTGTTGTAAAAGAAACAGTGAGTTCTAGCATTTATCCCTTGGATTAGGCATTGCGTTCAATCATGAGATAAATGTTGGATGGTATATCAATACACAGATCAACAAGTAATTCACCTAGTAGTGAGATAAAAGATTTCTCATATAATTATACTCGTGGCGTCACCGAAAACAACTGTATGTTTGAAGTCCAAAAATCTAGCGAAAATTTAAATTTAGGTTATACTGGTTATGGCGCAAAAATTACTACTCACATTAATTATGAAAAGAATGAAAGAAATCAATATATCATAATAATATACCTATAAAAATAACGTCACTGCATTAACCATCATTTGCCTTTCCTCACACGCCCACCCTCCATCTCTCTCTCTCTCTCACTCTTTCTCAATCTGAAATATTTATTAATTGTAATTGCGAAGGTTTGAGAAAACAAAACTATTTTTTTCTGTTGCTACATCAATTCAACTTTAATTCAATCGTATTCAAAGCCTGTATCTACACTATAATTAAGGAAATTCATGGCTATATCAGAAAAATATTTGGCTTAACTGGGAATATTAAAGTTTGACGATGGAAATTTTCAAAAGAGACATTCCACGTGCGATATTTAAATTATTCGTATCTCTATTGAATTTTGAATGAAATATATGCTCAAAGACTGAAAGCTGAAGCCAGCAGAATTGGACTTGCCATCAACGTTTCGAAGACAAAATACATGAGAGGAAGAGGTTCTAGAGACGACAATGTGAACCTCCCACCCGAGTTCGGATTGACGGTGACGAAATCGAGATGGTCGACGAACTCATGTATTTGGGCTCACTGGTAACCGACGACAATGATAACAGCAGAGAAATTCAGAGACGGATCTTGGCGGGAAATCGTGCCTACTTTGGACTCCGGAGAACGCTCCAGTCGAACAAAATTCGCCGCCGCACGAAGTTGATTATCTACAAGACGCTGATTAGATCGGTGGTCCTCTACGGCCACGAGACCTGGACTATGCTCGTGGAGGACCAACGCGCCCTTGGAGTTTTCGAACGAAAGGTGTTGCGTACCATCTATGATGGCGTGCAGATGGAAGACGGAACGTTGCGCAGGCGAATGAACCATGAGTTGTATCAGCTGCACATTCGTTGTATTGGTACGAGCTTTCATGAGAAAAACGGATCAAAGATATTTTTCTACAAATCAGATCCAGGAAAAGTAGTCTCCCAAAGTACCCACTCTCGATGGGGGATGCAACTGCAATGTGTCTTCTAACTTATCGTCGTCCATATCTGTATATACTGAGTAGTTTGAACCATTTCTTTTATGCTATCGACATAGCCTAGACATTTCACACTATTTACTTCAATGTAAATAAAAATTTTGAAATATGTACCTGTCTCATTCACGAATCGCATTCTCCCTGTCGTTCTCTGTTCAAGGGGCTTGAAAGCACATGTGACCTTGTCTCACTTTACTATATTCAATTGCGCGTTAAAATACTGGACCAGTAAATTCTATTCTGTACATAAATCTTTTTTTCGGGAATATGTGGCCAAAAAGTAAACTTCGAATTCCAAAGCACATTGAACGTTCCAGGTTCCTGATAAATAATTAAGGTCCAACAATAAAGTAGAAACACGAGATAATCTTAAAACGACGCCGTCAAATAAAGAAGCATGAAAACAAAAAGAAAAAAACCAGAAAAAGATGGAAGCCCTAGAAAGTCCATTGCATATTTATTAGCCTTTTCTCAGAAGATGGTATTTTCAAAACATTTCAAAACATTCTCAAATTCGTACAATTCAGTTTATTCATTTTCTTAATTCAAAAATGTTTTTAGCTTCAAATATATGACCATTTCATTTTAATTAATTGTTTCATTCCGCATCTTTTTATTCGTTTTATTCATCTGCGTTCATTTTACTTATTTTATTCGGTTCATTCTTTGGATTCACTCTGATCAGTTTATTCTTTTTGTGCATTTTACTCATATCATTCATTTAACTTACTTTATTCATTGTTTTCATTGTATGCATTTTATTCATTTTGTTCAGTTTCTTCATTTTAATAATCTGACTATTTTTTGAGTTTCAATCATTTTATCCAAATAATTTATTTGATTCAATTTATTTCTTTATATTAATTTATAACCTTTTATCATTGTTCAATTTTTAATTTTAATCAATGCATTTAATTCTACTAATTTTCTTCTTTTAATTTATTTTATAATTTCAGCTGATTTTGTTTATTTGGTTCGTTTGTTTCATTTATGCATTTCATTTATTTTTTACTTTATTCATTTTGTTCATCCATTCTTTTTATTCATTTGATCCATTTCATTAATTTGATTTATTGTATTCACTGGATGAATTAAATCAATTTGTATCATTTGATTCATTTGATTTATTTGATTCATTTAATTCATTTGATTCATTTGATTCATTTTACTCAGATCTTTAATTTTATGCATTTCATGTTGTTATTCGTTTTATTTAATTCAATTTGTTAGTATGAGTCAATTTATTCTATTAATCTTATAACTATTTCTAAATATAATCTTAATTTTTATTTAATAACCTAATCTAATTTGATTCGTGTATATTATAATTTTGATTTACATTAATTTTTCTACTCATTTCACGAATTTAAAAACCTATTATTTCATTTTTTGCTTTACTTTTTTATTTCGTTCGTTTTGTTTATTTCTATAATTTATTCAGTTTATTCGAGATTTTATTCGTGCAAGACTAAAAATTATTTTCATCCCACCTCTAGTTGGGTGCCTACTTCTCGTGAGTTCTGCAAACTAATGCAATAGTGAAATGTGTAAGAAATGTCTCATCTCACTGCTAGGTGGATTTAAGTTTTTATTGTCGCAGTAGCTAATTTTCCGGACGCATTCACTCATATGAGCGATAATTGCAATGCCCGATTTCAAGCGATTTTGACGTTGTCAAATTGACCCCCATAGATCGGTGGAAAAACGATGTTGCCTATTGTCAAACTCTGTATGTAGAGATAGGGACGCCAGTTGCCTGGTTCTTATATAAAGCGCAGTATAGCTCTTACGTCGAACCTCATCGGCCTGATCATTAGCGCGATTGTCAGGCCGACTCGGCCCGACAAATTTCACTGGTGTATTTCTTCTTCGAAAGCTAGGATGCTACACGCTCAAAAATTATAACCATAAATGATCAATTTTTAACCACTTTGAAGTAAACCCGGGGAAAGTCATTGGGCCCTATTCTCACAGTCACGTCACTCACGTCACTTGAGTCACCGTCGCGTCACTTGCCAGTCACGTCACTCACGGAGAGGTATTCCGAGAGTCACTTTGGGAGAGGTGACATTTTTGTGACAAACGTCACCAAAGTGACTGTGAGAATCGCAATTTTCTGAGTCACGTCACGGAAGAAAATAAATTCATAAAATTTGTTTACGTTTGCCTTCGCAAACCAACTAGCTACGATACGTCCAATAGTAGGTGTTTTAAGGTTGCTAAACATTAACCATTTTTACATCTTCTGTGCCAAACCGCTAGATCCTCATATGCCATTGTAAAGAATTCAATTGTGTCAATTAGTCAACTATTATCAACATTCAACCGATACAACAGCTATGACAAAAACAAAAGCAACTTAAAATCCAGCAGCATCCAATAACCTTAATTATATCCCAGAAACCACAAACCAACAACATTACAGCCACGACGGTTGCTCGGATCCTGCAGCGGCGGATGGTGCAGCATCAGCAACAGCAACATGTGTGAATGCTAAAACAGTTTACAACGAGCTCAGCCAACACTTCCAATATGTTGAATCAAAACAGAATATTTTTTGAATGGTGTATTTCCGGGGAGTTAATCCCTTTGCAAAACGTTCCTGAAATAGATAAGTTTGCAATTCTCTGCAGTGAGTGCCTTCCTGGTTTATTGATATCGGAGCCAGACAAAAGCGCAGCTTGGTCCCAGATGTAGTTCCTAGCAGTTCCTTACATCAAAATATCTCTACCTTGACACCGGTCCAACAGTAGTAACGGCATCAAGCATCAACTATTCAAGCGCTTATCATCAACATTTCACAGAAAGATCAGCAGCACCACCTGCAACAATAACAGCAGCAAATAAGACCTCCCAGATGACAAACAATGGCCTCGTTCAGGAATCGACCTCAACCCAATGATCCGACAAACCACAACCAGCGTAAACAGCCCAAGACAATCAGGGTCATACGCAGATGGCCAACAGCAGAAGCAGCAGACTCCGCATCAGCATACACAGCAACAACACCTTCACAAACCGCAGCAACAGCACACGTTCACAGTTCCAGACAGCGGGACCAACGCAAGTAGAAGGAACCACTACTCGGCCGGTGCAGCAGTCGCAGTACGGTGAGTAGTTTTTGGGTAGTTCCATCCATCTCGAAGCGACCAGTACCGTGTCTCCCACTCCCACTTCCTTGAAGAAGAAAAAATCGGGTTCGCAAAATTCACAGCTTGTTTAGGGATAATTACCAACGTGTATTGGGATTTCTGTAGTAAAACAAGTATTCGTCTGTCAGATCGCACGGACCAGCAGACACGGATCCAGCCAGCGAACACAAATCGCCTTACAGCAGCAACAAAGCACCACGCTCACCACTCAGCAGCAGAGCGCGACGGCAAAGGATCAGTAGAAAAACAACAGTAAGGTACTTAGTCTTTCAGTAATTTTTGATCACAAACATCCCTCACTAATCGTTCCTTTCGATTTACAGATTTACAAAACAATTTCTATGTTGATGTACAGAACAAACAAAATAATAAAATGATCCAACGATTATGCTGAACTAGTGCTAGGTAACGTCACAAACTAATGTTCAATATCAATCAACCTACTCCATACCCGTACTGATTTCGAATTTTCTTCTTTTCCAGGCAGACGACACGCAGATGCAGGTGTTGATGTTAGTACTGTTCCGAAAGTTCAGTGAGCTCGATCCAATGCTATCAGCAGCACGAAATGATACCGGGCAAGACCGATGAGCACAAGGACCTGGTGAACCAACGACAACCCTGCAGAATTCAGTACTTATTGAATGATTAGCATAGGGCAAAAAGCACGATAGCAAGCAGGTAGAACATTGGGAGACTAGACCAGGCTTTCGTAAATCTCCAAAAATGTTTTCAATCCTCCGAAACTGGTTGAAATGTAATGTGCAAAAATATTGTGCGTATTGATGCTTTTTGGCAGAATTATTAATTTACTTTTTCAAAAGTTATAAAAGTTTTTCTGTGATCGTTTTTCCCCGCGGTGGGGAGACTGTACCAAGAGAATTTTGAACATAAAACATGCTGTAATCATGTTTTTCCATATTGTCGAGGTCATTTAATGCATTTCCTTTTTGGGATTAACAGTACATTGTTTACACATCTTGAAATAACTGCTAGCTTTGTTGGCTAGTACTATAAAGATAAAGAATGGCGTTTAAGGTGGGATTTTTTGTGACGCGATTCACAATAGGTACTACAGAATAGTCAATATCAGAAATTTTGCATCTTTCTTCAGCTTATTGCTACTTGGTCAAGTCTACCCATAAAATCTTTGTCAAGTCTCCCCAAATTTATTTTTAATTACTCTAGTAGATATGTCCATACAAGGTTTAATAAAATATTATATGATTTAACGCAAATTCATGAATTACGAAATATTTTCTACGAGGAAAGAATTTTTTACTCCAAACTTTTAATATGACCTGATGGGATCGAAACAAGTATAAAATATTAAAAAAAAGAACCAAATAGAACACGTTATTGATAATCGTTAAATCTCGCGCTTGGTCAAGTCTCTCAATGTTCCCCTGTTTCATTGCTTGGCCGTCTACCTGCTTACTATCGTGCTTTCTGCCCTATGCTAGTTGTTGAATAAGTGCTGAGTTCTGTAGGGTTGTTGTTGGTTCGCCGGGTCCTTGTCTTAATCGGTCTTGCCGGGTATCGTTTTGTGCTGCTGGCAGCATTGAATCGGGCTCACTGCGCTTTCGGGATCGTGCCGGCATCGGCACCTGCATATCGTCTGCCTGGATGACCTTTTTCTGTGCAAAGGAGGAGGGTTCGAGGTCGGTACGGATATGGAGTGGGTTGATTGATGTTGAACGTTGGTTTGCGACGTTGCCTGGTGCTAGTTTAGCATAATCGTTGGATCTTTCGGCATGCGCATGTTTGTTCTGTGCATCGACATGGAGGTTGTTTGTGGGTATGTGGGGCGAAGGGAGAGATTGGTGGCGGATGTTTGTGATCAAGCGTTGCTGAAAGACTGAATCTCTTCCAAGTGGCTTGCTGCTGTTTTTCTGTTTATCCATTGCCGTCGAGCTCTGCTGCTGAGTGGTGACCGTGGTGCTTTGTTGCTGCTGTAAGGCGATTTGTGTTCGCTGGCTGGATCCGTGTCTGCTGGTCCGTGCGATCTGAAAGACGAATACTTGTTTTACTACAGAAATCCCAATACACGTTGGGAATTATCCCTAAACAAGCTGTGAATTTTGCGAACTCGACTTTTCTTCTTCAAGGAAGTGGGGGTGGGAGACACGGTACTGGTCGCTTCGAGATGGATGGAACTACCCAAAAACTACTCACCGTACTGCGACTGCTGCACCGGCCGCGTAATGGTTCCTTCTACTTGCGTTGGTCCCGCTGTTTGGAACTGTATCGTGTGCTGTTGCTGCTGTTTGTGAACGTGTTGTTGCTGTGTATGCTGCTGCGGAGTCTGCTGCTTCTGCTGTTGGCCATCTGCGTATGACCCTGATTGTCTTGGGCTGTTTACACTGGTTGTGGTTTGTCGGATCATTGGGTTGAGGTCGATTCCTGGACGAGGCCATTGTTTGTCGAGCGGTCGGATTTTGCTGTGAAGTGCTGATGTTGAGCGCTTGAGTGGTGGATGCTTAATGCCGTTGCCACTGTTGGGACCGGGATCCGGGCGGGGATATTTCGATGTGGGGAACTGGTGGGAGCTGCGGCTGGGGCTTAACCGGGCTGTACTTTTGTCTGGCTCCGATGTCAGTGAACCGGGAGGGCACTCACTGCAGAGTTGTAGGCTTGTCTATTTCGGGAACGTTTTGCAAGGGGATTTTCTCTCCGGAAATCCACCATTCAGGGAGTATTCTGTTTTGATTCAACATATTGGAGGTGTTGGCTGGGTTCGTTGTGGATTGCTTTAGCTTTCACGTCTGTTGCTGTTGCATTTTCTGTGGCTGGATCTGAGCAACGTACGTGCCAATTCGGCGTCTATAATACACATATCCCTCCGTATAGTGGTCCCTTGATAAACTCGGAAATTAGTTTGGAACGCGATTTTTTTTACGTCGCCGGAAAGTGTTTATACTACTGATTATTTTGACTCAACGAAAACATAACGAGAACAACTGCATAAATAAATGATATTCATCAAAATAATTACTGCTAACAATTTGCATAGTTTCTCCGAACCGACGTTTCTATCTACACATTCAAACTTTTGTTTGTTAGAGAATTTATTTTAAATCGCAGGGCGAGTTAGTTTGTGAACTACAACTCTTACCTAAAACAAGAAACAATTTCATTAATGGTATTTTTTTCCTATAAGTATCAATTGTCAAATCAATATTTTTCCCAAAGCAAGCTTTTCCGATAGTCTCAAAATATCGCCATAAAGAAAAACCACGCTTTTTTGTTCAAGTCACCAACATTTTGGAAGGTGACTCTTTCGTCACTTTTTTGGCGAGTCACAAAAAGTGACTGTCGGAATCGCTATTTTTCGTGACAATTGTCACTTTTGGTGACTTCGGTCACTTAAGTGACTGTGAGAATCGTTTTTTTCGGTGACGAGTCATGTCACTAGGTGACGTGACTGTGAGAATAGGGCCCAAAATGACTAAACGCACTTTAGTCATAAAATGACTAAACGAGGTTTACTCACAAAATGGTTAATTTTTAACCATTTCTAAAAATTCAAAAAAAGGATAAATGGTTAAAAATTAACCATTATTAATAAAAATCGACGACGCAGAAAACGCAAAAAGAAGGAATTCTTTGGATAAACAAATCTCTTGGCTTCTAAACATTTATTTAACGACTTAAACTAGTTTAACATGGTATCATCAAATATACATCAGCTCATTTTCTTAAACCTTTAAAGGATTGTGTATTTCTTAAAGGAGTGCGTATTTCATTCATATGTAAAACTTATAAATTAACTTAATAGTAACATATCAGTCAGCCTTCTAATCCTAATCTTCATCATCTGAGCTTGCAATAGCTCTTTCGTAGTCAGAGATAGAATTACAAAACTCATTCACTACGCTTCGCTTGCTGGATACCATTACCCTGTAACCCAGTATTGAAATTAAATCGATTAACTTGTACAACTGAGCCGGCGGTTTTACATTGAGTACGTCAAAAGATTTAATCAATACATCGATGCAGTTAATCATGCCGTCCTTACATCTAATAACTTCTCCTTCAAGGTATACATATAAGGAACCTAACTTGAATGTTTCTGCTCTACAAATAATATGCGCTGGAGGATAACGACCGTTAACGATGTAGGATGTAGCGTATCGTCCCAACTGTTCTTGGTATGCTTCATCTATATCCTGAAAATATACGGAAAATAAATTAAGAGTTATAACATGTTTACTTCCTTGCAAGCAATCACAAATATTGTCACGCTTAAATCTAATAATTTTAATTTCGCTTGTTTTTTTTTGCCAAAAATCCCATCTTTTGCAAAAGGCGCAACATTTTTTATAGAATTAACTCTAACAAATTTTGGCTCCTCAGTCACGCATGCAAAATGAGATGTATATATATATATATATATATATATATATATATATATATATATATATATATATATATA
This sequence comes from Topomyia yanbarensis, assembly GCF_030247195.1. Lineage (NCBI taxonomy): Eukaryota > Metazoa > Arthropoda > Insecta > Diptera > Culicidae > Topomyia > Topomyia yanbarensis. The sequence continues at coordinate 90,382,792 of NC_080670.1, read as the reverse complement.
TATATATATATATATATATATATATATATATATATATATATATATATATATATATATATATATATATATATATATATATATATATATATATATATATATATATATATATATATATATATATATATACTTTTGGATGGGAGTCGACTGTAATAACTATGAGGTTATGTGTTTCGACTATGCAGTCTGCGGTTTACAAAAACACTATTTTGTCTTTATCCGACGTTTCGGTCCGTTTGGGACCTTTTTCAAGGATTCTAGAAAGGAAGTTTATTATGCTGTTGTTACATTGTTTTTTTAATGTTTTTTACCGATAATGTGTGTTCTGTGGTCCGATGTCTTGTTTTGCACCAAGCAATTGTCATTTGTCTATCCAACTGTTGAAATCAAAACTACCCGTTTAGAAAATCATTTTTTCACAGAACGCTTCTTTCCGTGTACTTACATTTCGCCGTTTCGATCGTGTCCACATCGATTTTCAGATCGAAACGCTTATTCTTCTACCTCGGAATTCGGACTGAACAGATTTCAACCAGCTGACAGAGTACATACAATATGACAGTTGTTTGAGCTCGTATGGAGTATGGCTGTATGGTGGTGTGTGTTTAAACTTACTGTTCGTGTACCTATATGCGATTTGTTTTAGCTTTCTGAGTTCCTGTCGATAGTCGTTGCTGACTGTGCATTTACATTTGATTTGTTTTGATTCTCTCTTTTCGTCTTGCTCTCGTTGATCCTATGAAGAATCCTAGCATATACTACATGCAGATTGTCTGTGTATGTACGCTTGTTTACTGTGTGTTGTGTGTTCCTAATGTGGCAACTTTCTAAGATTGGCAGATTATTAGTTTTGAATGAACGGTCGATAATTTTTGGGTTGTCTAGCCGGAAGGTGTGTCCCGTTTCTGCTGCGTGATCTACCAGTGCTGTTTTCTCTCATACGCATGCTGTCGCTGTATCTTCGTTGGTGTACCCCGCATCCCGAAGCGTTGTTAGTTTTTTCATGTTGGACCGATGCCCACTGATGCGATTTTTTAACTTTGTGCTAGTCATCAGTGATGGCATTTCACCCTAGTGATGCACTGGCGCGTAAGTGTGATGCCTACACAGAGGATACAATGATCACACACCACAGAAAAAAGCAGAACGCTCTTTCTTTCGGAGCTGTATAGACCGATTTCAAGTGTGCGCTGGTGTTGAGGTAGTTGGATGCGAGATAACCGTGCTCTCTTGCTCTTTAAATTCTCTGTGGCGCGCTCAGATAAAGTCACCACCGCGCGCGCCCCAGTGTCGCTGTGGTGTATTCACTGGCGTGGTTTCACTGGCGTGTGATCTTTGGTTTGTTTTCGTCTTACAAGCGACATTGCGAGTGAGATTGATTTGATTTGCACAGGTTGTTGCGTTGTATTGTGTGGATGGTGGTGGTTTATTTCAAGCTTATATTATTTTCTACTGAAGATTTCATACAAGTTGCTTGGTAAATCGAACGAGTTTATAAAATATTGTTACACTACCTGCAAAACTAAAAGTACTCGGTCCTCGGAGCAAATTGGGAAAACTTTTTACGTATCATCGTTTAGAGAGTTTTATAATGACCAGAGGCACCTGATATGCAAACTCGTGTTATAAGTATTAATAGTTTTATTATAACTTAATCCTACAAGTTTAAACGAAATCTTAGATTTCGTCGACAGGCTTGACATATTCAGTAAAATTAGGTATACGATAATTAATTTACATACAACATCACAATTACACCGTTATGCATTTGTTTATTTGTCTATTATTTTGCGTGGAAATCGTTTAAACAGCAGGCGAAAGCGAATGTTTCAAGAGCATGGGAGCTAGGACCGGGATTCTGCGCGTCAATGAGCGAAATAAATTGGCTCAGTTTCGGGGTCAAGAAAAAAGGCCACTAGTGTTCACGCTTATTTTAAATGAACAATGAATCTTGTGTTCCATAAAAGTATGTTATAAATGGGTCAGCAGCAACAATGTTTATTATACGTATTCTAGATTTTTGCGTCAGTTAGTATTTTAGACCGTAATTATAATGCACGGATTCATTGCACGTAATATCAACAGCAAAACAAAATATTAGATATCTGGTAGTATCTGTCGGAATCTCTGTCAATCTCTATGAAATTTTCGTATTTTCAAGTAACAAGTAAGGTGTTTCCTCAAGTTTAAACCAGCGATTTTTGTGTGATAAATTATTCCTCATTATAACTTTCTTGAATGAGGTGTTTTATCAAAAAGGTAGTGTTGGGAAAATATCAAAATATCAATGTTCACAACAGAATCTTTTCATCGCCGATTTTCTAATAAAAAGTTCACTGATATAAAATATCGCTACGGAAAAAATCATCAGTGAACTTCAAGAGTGCCGATGTTTGGGAACATTATTCGGTTCAAGAAAATATCGGAAGAAGAAAAGATCGCTTGCGAACTTTTATATCAACGAATATATAGAAAAAAATTCGCCTTATGAAAACATCTTGCACGATCTTCGAACAGGGGATTTCCGAGGGATTTTCAAAGATTCCAAAAACCTGTAGATTACACCGGATTCTGTTTTTGCACGCACTTTTTTTGCACGGATTTTTTTTGCACGACTTTTTTTGCACGGTTTTGCAAAATAACACGATTTTTATGTATAAAATACCTATTTCGATATACCAGTTTAATGATTTGATCATCCCGTGAAAAAAAAACGTGCAAAAAAAATCCGTGCTATTTCGAGAAACCGTGTAAAAAAAATCCGTGTTATTTCGAGAAACCGTGCAAAAAAAATCCGTGTTATTTCAAGAAACCGTGTAAAAAAAATCCGTGTTATTTCGAGAAACCGTGCAAAAAAAATCCGTGGTATTTTGAGAAACCGTGCAAAAAAAATCCGTGTTATTTCGAGAAACCGTGCAAAAAAAATATTTTTTTTTAATAGGCATTTAGTAACGGCAGCTGAAAATTAATGGCATTGGATATTTGCAATACAAATGGGGATGATCTGCCAATGTGTAAAAATCACGTATTTTTCAATTTTAGGAAAAGAGTTGTTAATCAAAATTCAAGTTATGGTAGTTGAAAATCAATAATGTTGGGCTATGGTTTGTATAGGATTGTATGTTTTTAGATATCATCAAATAATATTCCGGTTCATATATCACATCGCATTGGCAATGGAGCAATTGGTATTTGGCCAAGTTCCCCGGGTAGTGCCACTACACAAAGTATATTAATTTTGCTTGTTCAGTTTGATAAGCTAGAAACTGATAGCGGAGATTTTAATATGCAGGGATACGCAATACGTATTGTTTGGTCTGAGTAGATAACGACTGATGTTTCTTTTTATCAACCAATTAGTGATCTCTGATTAAATAGAGCTTTCAAAGAGTTAGGAACAGGCACAAGTCTATTTTTTTACTGAGATGGGACAAGTTGGTGCTGGACCTGTGGCCTTCGTCTGGTATGATCCATTCTCGTTGGTACGGATGTGTTCATGACTGGTTTGTAGATGAGTGGTCCTACTTACAAGCGAATTGATCACTTCGCTTGGGTGGAGATATATGTGACTTCAGCTAGCTGTCGAGCTTGGATATGTTAGCTGGTTCCAAGAAGATGTGCAGGACTGGCACCTACGAGAATGTTGATTGTTTCACTCGAGCTTTGGTTCTTGGAAATAACAAATCGCTTCCTCGGTGTGATATGCTCGAGTTGAATGCTCAGTGGTTGAAATGTGTTTGGAGGATTGGTGGTCTCCGAGAGCAGATGCGAATAACTCTGAAGTATCCAATAAAGGGAGATTGTATCTGTGGAACTGAAAAATATTGTCACTACTTTAGCATATTTTCCTAATGTATTGTACATCATAACAACTACCAATATCGACTATTTAGAACAGAGATTTTCAAATTCTGTTATATGATCGAGAAGAAATATAGCACAGTTGTAGTGAATAAAGTATTTGCGAATAAGGGCCAATACTGCTGGCATCTTTTATCATATTTATTAATAGTCGATTGATCCGCTTCAGACCTAGGAGACGAAAGAAAAGAATAGAAACAAAGGCGGTTCTAATTCTAAATTGGTTTAGTATAGATATAGACGACTCAAACGCACTGGCAGGAGAATATTTTTTAGAAGTAGACAAATTAGAGGACATCACACTTTTTGAGACACACATGCACAAAACTTTATCGTCCTCCTGAAGATCGGTGTTTAATTGGCAGATAGTCGCAATTTCGTACGATTTTGCAAAGTTTGCCTCGCGGGACGGACCGATATCCACCAAGGCATAGGTTGCAGTCGTTAAAAAAACTAGATTCGCTAAGTGAAAAATAGCGAATTTTTCAACTTCAACTATATAGAATTTTTAATCAAACATTGCAAAATGGCAAATGTCAACATTGCAAAATGGCAAATGCTGCCTCTTTCCAGGAAAGAGTATTTAATTAAGTAAAAGCCAATCAATAGGCCGTTGAAAATTGACAATTTCTGACATTTCAATTGCGCAAGAGTCTTTGCATCAAAATGATTTTTTTACTTTTCATGAAAATTCTTTTAATGAGAAGATAACCATTTACATGAAAAAATCGCAAAAAAATACAATTTTGATATTGTTGTCCCAGAATCAAACAATGTTTCTTACCAAACTGTATATGACCGCATACTGTTCGAAAGGTCTAGTTTTCTTCGTTCAAAAAATGTTACAAAACCGAAAATCGGCTGAAAATGACAACGCAGCTAATTTTGTTGTGGCAAAGGTCCCAAAAAATGTTTGTTTGCTTCAAATTTTCGTGTGTACATTACTTTGTATCGCATTTGTTATACTAGTTCATTTTAAAAGTTTAAAATCACTGTAGCACAGTGTAATCTACAAAAAGTTAACAAACTCTAAATAGTTGAAACATTTTACCATTTTAATTATTGCTTTTCAAAGGACAATAACTTCTTTTAACGAATAAAAAAACTTACATTTTTCTAACAAAAACCTCGAAAAATTAAAAAACTTCTACTGGGCACACTGACAGCCCCCTTGTGCATTTAAAATGTCCAACAGTATTCATTGTTAAATACCATTAGAAAATAGCTGTTAAATAAAAAAAATCAGATTTTTTTTACACGGTTTCTCAAAATAGCACGGATTTTTTTTACACGGTTTCTCAAAATAACACGGATTTTTTTTGCACGGTTTCTCAAAATAGCACGGATTTTTTTTGCACGGTTTCTCGCAATAACACGGATTTTTTTTGCACGGTTTCTCGAAATAGCACGGATTTTTTTTGCACGGTTTCTCGAAATAGCACGGATTTTTTTTACACGGTTTCTCGAAATAACACGGATTTTTTTTACACGGTTTTTTTTTGCACGGAACGCATCCCCCGTGCAAAAAAAGAATTTTTTTATAAAAAACTACGTTCTATAATATTACGGCGATAGCTCAATAGGATAAAGCGTCAGGCTACTTTAGTGTCAACGAAGCTTTCTTTAGAAGCCATCGTATAAAAAAAATTCATCAATCGACAGAATTAAAATGGGAAAGAATTAAAATGGTGCTTGAATGGTATGTTGTCAAAATATATACATGGAAAAAAGCAGATTCTGGTATGGTGGCCGGTTCTTAACAACCCGTTGTTTGTATGACCGAGTATGAAAGTTATATATAGTTGAGCTAATGTATCTATAGTTGCATGTCCCATAGGAGCCGTAATTAGCAATGGCTATATTAATGATACATGGTAGTGGTAATGGTACAAGAAGTTTCACATACATAAATTGGTTAATAAACAATCTTAACATTTTTTATCATTTTTGGGATTAAACGTTCAATATATTGACATCGCCCATAGAACTTTTCATCGATTTTTTAGCAGAATTTTCACTCAAATATTCTAGTTCTTTGCACACATACCAAAGATACGTTGAACGATTTCCCATATTTGCAATTAAAATTCTAGGGCAGTTCATAAGACACGTAGAACAACTTTCAACATTCTGCTTTTATTGCACTATATTATTAGTCTAACTAATGCTATCGTTGTAATGCAGTACAAGTGCAGATTTTCAAAAATTTTATATTAGAATTAGAACGAAATATTTTTTTGTATCTCTACGTCGCTCGAGAATAGCCAAAAAAGCGTAAAATATTTGGCTTTTACTGACCCAAGCATGACTAAAATGCGACTTACAGCTTAAGTGCGGAACTATTAAACTAATATGTATATACTTTGTTAGCATTACTAGAGCATTCGAAATTGATAAATTTTGAGAAGAATATGGAATATGTTGAGGATAATTAGTATTGTCTGATATAATATTACTAAATATCCATAAAAACTTATTTCATCAGGAATCAAATCCTATATTTCTGCTTATCATAAAATTTTAATCACCTAATTGGACTAAGAATAAATATCACGGAAGTGTACTCGATTCGAAGTGTATGTATGAATACTTACAGGTGAATTGATTAATATATGTATAGAATACGAAGTTTACGTTATTTTTTGGGATAAACGTAGATCGTATTCCTTTTTCGGATCGAAATGAAAACAAAAGCACATCCTCATGTCACGAAATCAACTATAGGTTCAAGGTTTACACAAGAAGATTTTTATTCGGTGGGGTCATAAACATCCTCTGATACATAAACTAAATATTATAAGTTTTACAAATTATAAAATCACGGCAAACAGATAAACGTTCTTTGGAACAATTTAGTATGTACTGCAAAGACGGTGGATTTGCCATTTTGAACTTCTTTGCTATACTCGTACCCGAACATGTTAGGTTTCAATTTTAATTCTCTCTCTTATTATACCATCGCATGGAAATTCGAGAGAAAACCAGCTAATTTATTTAAATGATGGCACAGAAGAAAAATGCCGTCAAATGATTCCGGAACTAATTATTGAGGGGTTACACTACTATAGAGCACGAAAAATAGGCATATTTCGGGAATGTATCTTGACGCAATAATGAGATGAATCGAGATCTTGTTTAACTTTCCGGCAGTGCACGCTGCTCTGAAAATCTAGCGAACCCGTCTTAAAGCATCAGCGGCTGCTCGTTCAGTGGGCCATAAGCGCGACTTCCAGAGGGTTAATGAGATATATAACATTACTTTATTGCAAAAAAATGATTTATTCGAGTAATTTCGTCACAAGATGGCGGATGTGCAGCACTTTCCCGTCGGGGATTTTTTTTGGAAAGGGTCCACGGCCGGAGCTCCATGTCCCGTAATTTTTGATCCAGAGCCAAAAACCAAAGCTTTTTAAACTTCTTAGAACGACAGCAAACAGCATACGTAAGATTTTTTCTATGTCTTGATTTTTCGCGAAATGGCACATTTTTAGTCGAAAAACGCTAAAAATGTGTTAAAAGTGTCGATTTTTAAAATTTGCATATTAAGAAATTATGCAATGAAAAAATTAAATCCCACGTACATCGCTGGAGAAAGTAATCTTGAACATGCTGTAAAAATTTTAGGCTGATCAAAAATCATTTGTTCGAGTTACATTTCCGGCCAGATTAAAAAAAAAATATTTCGAGAAAAACACGGTTAACGTTTTCAGTATACTCGAGGTATACATAAGAGGCGTTGCGAAAAAACTTGAATATTTATTTAATGTTTTCGCGATTCATTTTTTGGAATATCATTTTCAGCATCCTAAAGCACCAGTAAACAAAATTCAACTAATAAATAAAAATTAAATGCTTTAAAAAATCTACAGTGCTGTAACCCCTTGAAAGCACTGTACCGGTCAAATAGAAGCGCTTCTAAATTGGCACGTCATTATTTTTAATAACGCGCTACAGAAAAAACGCTTTTAATCCACCTAACAGTGTGATGAGACATTTCTTATAACTCTTATCACTCGCTTCGGATATTATATCGTTTGAGAACATTTAGAACTTGATGCTTCGCGATGTTTATGATAACACATACTACATGGCATAGTGGCAGGACTCAGAGAATCGCTCAAATCAGCATAGGACAACATCAGTGCTAGAAATCTCAAACAAATCAATAGGAAAGCAAAAAAATGGCCCATAAAATAGACATACCATCGAATTATTGTTAATGCTCTGTTAATAAAATATCTATATTGTGGTGGGAAACTGAATTTTCCTAAAGGGATTATTTATTAATCATTCGCATGTATGTAAAAAGCCTTATGTTTACATTTGTGAGTATCGCCCTTTTCACAAAAAAGCGTTGAAATGAAATCGCAGCTCCTGATATCACGCTATCTCTGAAGTGCATGCGTGCATAGTTCCAAATTTTACTTCGACATCGACTTTTTCTAAAGGTGACTTCCCAGTAGTATCCTTGATTTGAATTATTATCGTTAATCCTAATGCCAAAGAACAAATAAAAACCTCTCGAAAACGAACCGTTTGGGGAAATCATCATCATTACTGGAATTTTCATTTTCACGAAACTTTTCGATAGCCTTCCGTCACTTGCGTTAATGCACTGGGTGCACAGTGCTCCGAAAATCTAGCGAAATCGTCTTAGGGCACCAGCGGGTCTAATTCAGAGCTATCTGCGCGGCGAGTTAAATCTGTAAAGAACACTAAAAATTAATTTCTATTATTAATTTTCAGTTCAGCAATTCGAGAGATCGTGCTCACCGCAAGCCATGAAAAATAGACTACGTTGTGAAGCGATGGTCACTATTTATTAAAAAATCACGGTTAAATAAAAAATTAAAGTATTAAAAAATTTCAAATAGTTTATAATTTTCACAAACTTATTAGGAAAAATTATTTAATAAGCTTTCGTAATATTGTGTAGGAAAAAAGCTGAAAATTTCAGTATTTTCTCTATCTGCAACATATAAACCCTTAAGTATTCCAATTAATTGGTATACGAATTGGAATAGGTTCGCCAAATTTTGGAAGAAGTCTATAAAATAACCCCTTGAAAGCTACCTAATAATTGTTGTAGTTCGATGCAATAAAAAATCATATTTGGCAATTCATATTTGGATGATAAAATTGGGGTGTCAATGTATTATAATAGATATTCAGCATTCGAAGAAGTTTCTTGTGAACGAGTGTAGAACGACTTTGTTTCTACTTACTTGAAGTCAGCGGCGTAGCCAGAAATTCGGTTTGGTGAAAATCGATCTTACTGTCCAAACGGCATAATTCCGAAACCATAATTTTTAAAGTTTTAAAATTATGCAGAATTATTTTCCAGAAAATAGTAACAAGGTTCGTGTCTTTAGAGAACTTGTTGAGACTTTATTGTAGTCATGAATATTAACCTGAGAAAATTCACCATAAATACTTCTTGGACGATATACCGTCAAAATTATTTTATCAAATGATGCGCTGTTTAACGTTTGTAAAACTCATTGAAGATACTAAACTTCCGAAATTGACGGTTTCAAAATGATGCTATCTTGACCTTAAATTACTGTTTTTAAACATTTGAATTATACTTATAATTGGTCATACAACAAAAATCAAATGTTCATCAAAATTGATCAGAACCTGCTAGAGTCGAATGGAAATCGTCATTTTTCATAAATTTCTCTCTACATTCGGAAAGTGTTATCCTCGTTATTAATCATATTACGTTTTCGTCTCAACTCGATGCATTCCCAAAATTAAAACCTGTTTTAATCCACCTAGTGGTGCAATTAGGGATGTCCGATTTTTCCAATTAATCGATTAGTATCTAATCGATTATTTTTTACATCGCTATTAATCGTAATCGATTAAAACCAAGAAATAATCGATTAATCGAAGTAATCGATTAGTTTAAAAGTTTTACTGAGAGCAGTCCCAGAAATCAAAAACTTCCATCTCGAGCGTTAAAGTTGTGCAGAAGTTAGCGTCTAATTTGAAAGTGAATGGAATGTCTCTGTCAGGTGAGCTAGTGAACTTGATTGAATTCGCAGCTGATCGCATAGAGATTAAAAAACATTAAGCTAATAGCGATATGATGATATGGCAGCGCTACTGTTTTAACGGATGTTCATTCAATTGTTTACACAAATATTAAAAACTTATTTATACGAACATGAATGTTTTCTGTAACTAGGATTTTGTTATTGTTGAGTGATTGTGATTATGACGATCGTATTGAATTCGGTATATAGTAGAATTTCGGCGAATGGATGACGCTGGCTTCACAATATTCTGCCCAGGGCCGTCTTTAGACTATTCGGGGGTCCTGGGCACTATTGAGCTAAGAAGCCCCTTTTATTGAATAGGTAAAAAAAACTGTCGAGAATGAGTATGATCCAAAACTGAGCAAACGGCCGAACACACTATATGCGATGGTGGGAGTTCGAACTCGGGTGAGCCGCGTACAGTGTAGTTGACATACCAACTACGCTATAGTCTTCCCAGACGGTGTAATCTGAGCATCCAACCAGAATTCCACGTCGTTTACAGATAGCCGAATGTTATATACTAATAACAGTATCTCTATTCAACAAACTGTTGTGTCGAAGACAGCCATAACATGATCACTATTCGATATTAGAAGAAGTCAATACTGTAGTTGTCGCGTAAAGTTTGTTTAAAATTACTTTTAAAACGAAACATAAAAATTACTCGAATCTATCAGTATGATCGGTATCATTCCCTTCAATGCCAGTCATGTAAAACAGTCGGAATATAAGAGATGTCGAGTGTCCATAAACGGAGGTTTTGAATTTAGCAAGGGAACCTAAATTAAATACATTTTATTTGAGCACTACAAGAATATTTTGCTTGTGTGAAGCATACTTTCAATATTTATAAAAATATTTATGCTATCAAATGACCAAGGTTCTTCAAATATCCTCAAAATGCACGTACATTTGTCAAGACCTATTTAGTCAAATCTAGGGTAAAGCTAAGGTAGATACGTGAAGACGCTTTCACAAGGGCTCTATTTAACTTCTTTTTTGGGATTTCAACCTTCATGACGGCTTTTTGTACGGCAGCGTTGCACAAAAATAACAGTAGTGGTTCTGTACCAGTCTAAGACTGACCGGGCAGAGTGAAACATGCCAAATCCGTCCAAAAAGTGTCGAGTCTTCGTAAGACCTCAATGGATGGTTTGCCACATCCGCAGTTCGCTTGCCAAGCAAGGTTTTTTGTTGGTTGGCTAAGGTCCGGTTACTTTCAATCTTTGTATACGTGTTGTTCCAAACGTTGCATTTTCATTAAAAATAAATTGAAACTGATTTAAGTGAGACGTTTTTTTAAATAAAGTCTTTAGAATGATTTTATATTCATGCTAGGTGTGGGCCCCCCAAATCCCGGGGTCCCTGGCCTTGACCCAGTGTGCCCACGCGTAAAGACGGTACTGCTTCTACCAAGTTTACCAGAATTCATAGAACTGCTCATAGATATAGCGTCTGCTGGAAAACGCATATAGTGTATCTAAACCTCTCCTTCTCCTCAGACCGTTTGCTGGCGATACTGTTTTAAGCCTTTCCTTGCTTGAACTCAAGACAACCTAAGAGTAATTATAGAGCGAATCCGGCGCGAATGCCAACGTTCAATTCGTAATCCCGCGATTGCTCTAATCTTTCCAACGGATTTGTTCAAATTATTCAAAGATATGATCGTGAATGTAAAACGTCATTATAAATCCGTAAGTTTGGTTTAGTAAGTTTTTTTTCAAAACCCCCTAGAAGTGAAATTAAAAGTTATAATTGGCAGCACAATATTGATATTTTACACGCATTAAAAAAAGTAATCGACCAATAATCGACGCTAACTAATCGATTATCCGATAATCTTTAAATGCGTTAATCGATTAATAATTAATCGATTAGTTTCCATAATAATCGATTAGTTCGATTAATCGAGAACTAATCGGACATCCCTAGGTGCAATTGTACTTGTCTCATTTGTCCAGACTACGATTCCATGGCTGGTTATGTTCAATACAATGGTGGAAATGAATATTACATGTTCAGTACGATTTGCACATACATACAATGGATCGACAGCCACGATCTTGAGATACTATGTGATACTGAAACATCGCTTGAAACCAGCGGCGGATCATGGAGAAAGATCCGGGAGGTCCAGGTCCTGCCGAAAATTTTCAACTTGTTAAGAAATTTTAAACTAGTTTTAATTTTAAAGTAGCAACCCCTCACTGCATACTCCCTCCGGGCTGGTATGATTGACGATTTTTAGAGTAATTGCATAAATGTTCTATATGAGAAAGGCAAAACTGTACTAAAGTCCAAAAAAGTCCATTTTTGCCAAACTTCTCAATGTTTCATGAATTTTAAAGGCTTTTGGAATCAAAAATACAAATTTGATTTGAAAATTTTTCATTTCAGTTTATATGGGAATGGGAGACATTTTCCGATCTCGACGAACTCAGTCGATTGGCATATGACACTCGGCCCTCCGGGACGGGATTAGATTGATGAATTTTAGAGTGAATGAGAAAGGCAAAAACATTTTTAGAAAATGTTGAAAGTTATGCATTTTTTTGGTGAGCAGTACTATGTTTCATTAAATCAATTTTAACTTCGCTTCCTATTAAATAAAGACCCTTATTATAGTACATCTCTACAAAAACGAGCTCAATTTGAAAATTAATCTGAGGATTATGATTGATTACAGAACTCTGGAATTTTCTATTGGAATGTTTTCAGGCAGGAATTTGATATTGATGCTATTAGACAACTGTGAAATCAAGACCAATAGATCAGTTACATATCAGGACCCCATTCCGACAATTTATCAAAAGTCCTCATGATGTTTACAACAACAGGTTATCAATCTACGGATCAGATAATTGTTATTGTAATATTGAATTAAATCAGTCAGCATCAATACATTTTCAACTTCAATCCAATTTTTTTTGTTGGGTGTGGTGGGGGGGGGGGGGGTTGTATGGTGGTAAACCCCAAAACTTTCTCTTGGCTATGCCGTTGCTTCTAGCTATTTATTTCGCTTTTTATTTTCCGATATTTTTCAGATCGATCCGATGGTTATAAGTTAGAAAAATTGCAGTCAGAAGGTTCGTACAAATGAACATTTTTGCACTGATAAGTTATCAAGTTCCTTCCAGACAACTTGGAAGTGTTCGGTGATTATTTCTAGCGGTTGTAGATAGAAAAATGAAATACAAAATTGGTTTTATTGAAATAATGTTTGGCTTAGTTCAATGGATTATTACTATATTGAACAATAAATAGGCGACAAAGAGTAATCCACAAACAACAAGCCATAACTTTCAAAGTATTCAAAATAGATATTTGAAGTCTTCAGTAAAGTTATTCGCAAAAGTAAGAGCTACAAATTTGCTGAAGACATCATTTCGATATAATCACTTCCAAGAAAATTTGTGAAAATATCTCACTCATAGGGGGATTAATCAGCAAAAGCACAATACCAAAAGAAAGGGCATATTGCCTTCATTAAATTCTCCGAAGATACTATTGACCTAAAATAGCCGTTTTGGCGTTAATAATAGATTACATGTTTTTGGTCATATTTCTGGCAATGGGAAATGATAAAAATCTTTCGTCGGCATTTAATGTTAAATATCTCTTTTGATAATAGTTCGATTTCAACAATCTATAGCTTTTTCTAAAGGTATTCGTTAAAGCTGTCAAAAAACATATAAAGTGTTAATCTATATTGTCAATTTCGGCAGATAATTAAAAAAAACTGCAAAAAACGCCATTTTTACGCATTCAAACATTCATATCTTGGAAGCTAAACATCAGAATCAAACAATTAATAGCGTTCATACTGTTTTTTAGTTCTTTCATTTAAAATTGGTTTGGATAAGATCGGTTCAGCCATTGCTGAGAAACTCGAATGAGAATTTGTCCGTTACACACACACACACACACACACACACACACACACACACACACACACACACACACACACACACACACACACACACACACACACACACACACACACACACACACAGAGAGACATTGTCTCAAATCGTCGAGCTGAGTCGATTGGTTTATAAGACTCGGCCCTCCGGGCCTCGGAAAAAATCTTGAAAGTTTGAGCGAATTCTATACATTTCTTTTATAAGAAATGTAAAAAACAAGTAACAATGTGAATTCTCGTGAACGTTATCTTGTTTTATGTGGACTTTATCTCGGAAAAGTTGGACATCGGATAAGCCTTTTCTCGCGTGAGTGAGAGAGAATTACAATGCCTGCGTATGATAATAATCGAAAACGTGTGTAATACCAGGACATTACTTGTAATGGATCACTTTACTTTTTGGCGTCGCCAAATTCGCAATCAAAATAAGTTAACTTACCATTGAGTTATTCAGTCGAACAAAAAATAGGCCGTACCTAATGTGGATGTACAAATCCCGTCTTACATCTGTTATACGATTAATCTGATACTACAGATCATTATAAAACTTTGTTTATACCAGCCGATACATTGATACGTAAAACGTTTTCCTTGTTTGCCCCTAGGCTCGAATACTTCAGGTTTCCCACGGTAGTGTAACAACACTCTATAAACTCGCAAGCTTTACCAAGCAACTATGAAATCTTCAGTAGAAAATATATAAGCTTGAAATAAGCCACCGCCATCCACACAACACAACGCAATAACCTGTGCAAATTAAATCACTCACCCGCAATGCCGCTTGTAAGACGAAAACAAACCAAAGATCACACGCCAGTGAATACACGCCAGTGAAACCACGCCAGTGAATACACCACAGCGACTCTGGGGCGCGCGCGGTGGCGAATTTATCTGAGCGCGCCACAGAGAATTTCAAGAGCTCTTCTCCACACTCTAGCTCGTTCCAGTGTTGGGTGTATGAAAATTTACCTCTGCCATCAACGTGCGCTTACACATATCAAATACGGTGGTGTATATGAACGAAAGAGAAGCGCTCTCGTTTTGCTTGCCAGAGCGTGGGGAGTAATTTCAATTTCTCTTTACTGCACAGAGGATAGGGACATCACTGCTAGTCATGCCTATGTATGAGCACATACAATCAGAACAGTTTATCTGGTAAATCATGTTGCTGTGGTCCTCCTTTGCTGTTTTGTCTTTGGCCGATGATAGCAATGAACCGACAGTTTTTAGGTTTTAGCAGTTATTTTAACTTGTGGATATTCTTGTCGCAATGTTTTGGTTATTCGCTGTGTTAGTCCATCCACATTGGTGAGTGAGCAGTAAATTTTAGTTTCATCCGTTTGACTGCTCACCTCCATAGCTGTATTGCTGTTCAGTGTCTTGCATGTGCGGTTTATGATTCTGTTTATGAGTGTTTTCGGGTAATCGTTCTGCGTGAGATGATGGTGAATAACTGTGTTGATTGTGCATTTTTCCCAATTCGTCGAGAGATTTTTTGCTCTGTGTGCAAAGTTGGAAGCCACATTCATCTTTTGGTGCATAGGATGACAGGAATGGTAGTTCAAAAACCTTCCTGATGCGATCGGTTTTATGTGCCATTCTGTTTTGACTGTTTGATCCTCATTTCGAACTACCAGCATGTCTAAGAAGGGAAGGCGGTTGTTTTCTTTTACTTCTGTGGTGAACTGGAGGTACTGGTTTACGTCGTTGAAGGCAGCTTTTACGGTATCGATTTCGTTTGGTGGTAGTGCCAGGAATAAGTCATCAACGTACTTTTTCAAAATCGGTATTGGAATGTTTACTGCTTTGATTGCTTCGTCAAGAAGGTCTTTGAGAACCATATCGGCGACAATGGGCGATAATGGGTTTCCCATGGCTGTGCCGAAGTTTTGTTTGTAATACTCTCCTTGAAAAGAAAAGTAACTGCAGTCGATACAGAACTCTGTTACTTCCCAAAATAGATCTAGGCATATTTGTGTGTTTGCTTCAATTTTGTTCCAATGTTTGAAGACACTTTTCCGAACCAATTCTTTTGGAATGGACGTAAAGAGGGAAACTACGTCGAATGATACAAGTACATGTCCGTCGGGTAGTTTTATGCTGTTAATGTACTCGCAAAACTCAAAAGAGTTTCGTATATTGTACTTGCTGACTGCTGACGCTTGAAGAATTCTTGCCACGTATTTCGACAAGTCGTAAGCAGGTGATGTCATGCACGGTACCACAGGTCGTAACGGCAATCCTGGTTTGTGGGCTTTGGGTTGGCCATATATCTTTGGACATACCGCTTTGTATGTCTGCATTTTGGATGCGGTGATTCTATCGAGGACACCGAGGTTTTCAAGCCTTTTGATAATAAGGTTGTTTTTTGCCTGAAAACTTGAGGTGGGGTCTTTTTTAATGTTCTCGTAGGTTTGATCATTTTCAACCAGCATCTTCATTTTTGTCATGTATTCATCCTTCTTCATGATCACGGTCTTGTTTCCCTTGTCGGACTGTAAATCCAGTAGCTCTGGGTTTTGTTTTGTGAACATCCTGGTTTGTTTTTCAGCTATTTTGTATAGTTTAGCTTGTGGGTGTGGTGGATTCTTTCCCGCATGTGAATTGTACAAGAAATTTTGCATGTTGTTTGCAATCGCGCATCGTGTTCTTTCTTGTACGTCGGTGTCGCTGTGTGTTTTAATTATGTTTTCGACATCTGCAATAATGTGGTAAAACGGTATTTCGGCGAAGTTGACGTATGGGAGAGCAAACTTCGGGCCTAAGCTAAGTAGCATTTCTGTCTCTCTGGGAATGATTACCTCTGTAGCATTGAACAGAGCTTTGCTGTTTACCGTCGGTTGAGAATGTTCCCCCCCCCCCCCCTCAGTCGATTTGTTTAATAGTGCTTGGTATTTCTTTTTTATCGAACTTCTGCCTTTCTCGACACTATGCTGATGGAAGCTATATTGGCTGTCGAAGAAAGCTTGATATATAGGGATTGGTATCAGTGCTTCAATTGTAGTCCGTAGTTCCTTACATGTAGACTGATAGACTTTAAGCTTGTAGTACGTCTGTTTGATTTCCAGGTTCAGGATAGTCCTCTTGAACCTTGTGACACAGTTTTCTAATTTTCGTAGGTACGGACTGCGTTCTTCCATGAGTTCGAACAAAGCACAAAGTTAAAAAACCGCATCAGTGGGCATCGGTCCAACATGAAAAAACTAACAACGCTTCGGGATGCGGGGTACACCAACGAAGATACAGCGATAGCATGCGTAAGAGAGAAAACAGCACTGGTAGATCACGCAGCAGAAACGGGACACACCTTCCGGCTAGACAACCCAAAAATTATCGACCGTTCATTCAAAACTAATAATCTGCCAATCTTAGAAAGTTGGCCACATTAGGAACACACAGTAAACAAGCGTACAGACACAGACAATCTGCATGTAGTTTATGCTAGGATTCTTCATACGATCAACGAGAGCAAGACGAAAAGAGAGAATCAAAACAAATCAAATGTAAATGCACAGTCAGCAACGACTATCGACAGGAACTCAGAAAGCTAAAACAAATTGCATATTGGCTCTCAAACGTGAAACTTTTTCGCTCGATGCGCCAACTGGATTTCATTTTCGGTACTAGTCAAATGATGATGAAAACATTTTCTTGCATTGATGGTATAGGATGGTATCACATAGTTTCACAAAAAGCTTGATTACAGGTGATAAGAAAACACTCGTTCTTTCGTTTGACACCAAAAAATTCAGTTGAACTCAATATTTTATTACGAATTATTGAGATCCGGAATTATTTTTGTATTGTTGAGGTTAGGTTAGTAGTTTTAGATATGGAAAATGTTTATCTAGAAATTGGACTTATCAGTGGATAACCTCGACTACCAACAATTACACTCTTTAATCCAGTGATTTTTGCCGACCTTCGTGTTTTCTATCAAAATTTCAATCTCTGAATTTCATTTTAGTATAAATTGAAACCGGAAGAACAAATGTGATTGAAGTAACAAGAAATTTACCATCTGGATATTTTTCAGAGGTAGGAAACATATTTTCTTCACCAATATTACTTTTCATTAGAAGAAATAACGTTTAATTATAATATTAATTGAATTTAAAAAATTCAGAATTTACTTTCCAATGCGTTTTGACAGATGAAAATAAAAACATCATCATTGAACTTCCGTGCCCTCTGGCGGTCGACATCTAGCGTTAGATCACGAATATGTATGTACTCTGTCAGCTGGTTGAAATCTGTTCAGCCCGAATTCCGAGGTAGAAGAATAAGCGTTTCGATCTGAAAATCGATGTGGATCGAAACGGCGAAATGTAAGTACACGGAAAGAAGTGTTCTGTGAAAAAATGATTTTCTAAACGGGTAGTTTTGATTTCAACAGTTGGATAGACAAATGACAATTGCTTGGTGCAAAACAAGACATCGGACCACAGAACACACATTATCGGTAAAAAACATTAAAAAACAATGTAACAACAGCATAATAAACTTCCTTTCTAGAATCCTTGAAAAAGGTCCCAAACGGACCGAAACGTCGGATAAAGACAAAATAGTGTTTTTGTAAACCGCAGACTGCATAGCCGAAACACATAACCTTATATATATATATATATATATATATATATATATATATATATATATATATATATATATATATATATATATATATATATATATATATATATATATATATATATATATATATATATATATATATATATATATATATATATATATATATATATATATATATATATATATATATATATATATATATATATATATATATATATATATATATATATATAAACACTGTAAATAATCCGCACATTGAACTTAAGTGTTTTACACTTAATTTTGCCGCAACTGACTTAACACTTAAACTTTATGTGTCAAACAATTGATAACGCACTTCTTTGAAGAAACGTTAATATCAATAGCAGCCACACTTAGGTTTCATATGCATGGAGTATTCTAATTAATTACAAATGGGTTTTAAATGTAATCCATATACAATTTAAGTTTGATTCAACTTAAAAATCATATTATTCCTTATAAAAGACATGTGCAAAAATGTTTATTTTCAAATGGGGAGAACATTTGTATGTACATAACATAAAAGAGTTTTCAGTTCAATAAAATATTTTATTTGAATTTAAAAAATACAACTTGATTCATCACTAAATATATTCTCTTAAAAGAAAGAACAAATAAGTTAGTGTGTTATTCCTAAATATTAAAAGAAATAAAAATGGTTTACCCGTAACGCGTCTCTTCTTTGGTCCTGTTTATATGAAGTCCGTCAATAGACCTTTCTCGTCCGACCTAAACCCCTTTTTTCTTATTTTTAATCGAAAGATTACACATTTTTAAGAATATTTCCGTTAAAATCAGACTTTTTAGAGCTATCGTGATTTTTTAACGATTTTTTAAAGTTTGAAAAATGCAAGAATGTTGAATATTTTTTTCACCTTTGCAAGAATGGTGAGACTCAAAAAGTGTGTTTGGGCAGCACTGGTATGTATATTATTTCTTGAGTTCTTGGCAACGCGGCAAATGAAGTGGTGAGTTGCGGTACAAAATTCATTGGCAATGTAAACAAAATAAAGTGAACCTCTCGCTGTAGAGCATTGCATGAAAATGTTTAACCTCACCTATTTGACAGTTCAGAGAGTTTGTTTACATGGTATTCAAATGTTTTGTTGATTCGATCATAGTAGGAGAAGCTTGGTTCGGTTCGATGCTAAATATTAACACCTTGTAAACTAGCTCGCTCAGTTGTAATTTGTCATCATCATACAATGTTCCGTTAAATTTGGCATTCCGACTTTTGTTGTACATGATTCGTTGAAGTGAGCCATTTCTAGCCAAACATTTGAAAAAGGCTTGCTCCAAAATGCAAGTTGATAGTGGATGCAAAAATGGAAATTAAAAGTATTTTTTCTAATTTGATGCGAATTTGTTATACATTCCTAGCATCGTCTGCCCCTAGTTCTGTGCTCCTGTGCTACCCGAACAGGGTATTTGATACAAAAACATATGCACATGTTTGCCTGTACAGCCTCACCATTTCTCATTCTCACTCTTATCAAAACTAGCGTGGATTCTTTTTGCCTTGTGCGAATGGTTCTCGTGTACGCACCCGGTGTACGTACACGGATGCTTGAACTAGAGTTTTTACACCGTTCGCTTGGGTTCGAGGCGAACCTGTACTTCGAGACGAAGCATGTTTAAGGTTGAACGCATGCACGAAATTTTGTACATAGTTACAAACCTGTCAATGTTCATGGGAGATCTTGTTCCAAGAGCAGATGTCCATGATAACTCTTGATAAAATTGTCTGAAACAGAAAATTTAGTAAGATTTATAAAGCTTAGACTTGTAGTTCTTCGATAAACCAAAAAAGAAAATAGAAAAAAAGTTTTAATTTCGGAAAATGGCATCAAAAAAACTGAAAAAGCTTATATTTTAATGTTAAATTCGCTTACTTTTCTTCAAAATAATGTGGAGAATTTTTTTAATTCAGTTTTCCGTGGCTCAGCGACTGGCTACACATATGCACTCTCATTAAAATATGAAGTCAATCAGCTGATAAGTTTTTGAGTTATCGCGTCTGCCAATTTGAAAAATGCGGTTTCGTGAAAAATCCCTATTAAAGTCTGGTCATCAAATTAGATTTAACCTGAGACGAGACATGCAAATAGCAAAAAATCGAAAGTCAAATGCAGCCAGTCTATTTAAACTATGTGAAGCAGAAAGAGAGGCTATGTGAGACGAACTATAGAATGAACAGAAAAAAGAAAAAGAAAACATCTATACGCAAGTCACGT
The DNA here is from genome assembly GCF_030247195.1 of Topomyia yanbarensis. NCBI lineage: Eukaryota > Metazoa > Arthropoda > Insecta > Diptera > Culicidae > Topomyia > Topomyia yanbarensis. The sequence continues at coordinate 90,362,120 of NC_080670.1, read as the reverse complement.
TTCAGGATTTAACTTATTTTTTCTACCTTTTGGTGTAATATCAGGCCTTAACCCATTATTGCCCAACCTACTATATATAGTAGGTGCTAAGAATGACTCCTATTACACAATTAATAACGCAGAACAGGCATTATCAACGAGTTAATATTGTTCATATACTCTTGCAGAATATGTTTAGAGAAGTTAGAGTGGTTAAACCGGTGTTTATGTTTTGTTTTTAATCAATTTTTACTTAAGGGGTTACACATTTTTGTTAGGTTGAAAAAAATCGAATTTTTGTAAATTAGATATTCTGAAACTACATACGCTGAGGAAAATTTTCTCAAAGTTTCATTAAGATCGGAATACTACAACTTAAGTTACAGCTATTCATAGACCGCTACCCATTCACCACTTGTAGGCGGTACGTAGTGTTTGATACGCTAGACCGTTGACTCGCTGCACCAACAGTAAAACTCGATTATCTCGGAGTTGTGTTTTGTTGAAAAGTTCATCCGCGGCGATCACGATATCTCAGCAACCGATTAACCGATCAATCTTAAATTTTCACTGGTTGTTCCTTATAATATCAGCTACTTTGAGTACAAAAATAATTTTACTGGAATGACCACATCATTTTTCTTCGATCGGAAAACACAATTTGTGATGCGCGTGAAAAATAAGTTGGGCAATAATGGGTTAAAAGAATTTGCTTGCGTTTGGTGTCCAAGTAGAAACAATATGCGCAATCATACGAAATAAAACTATCAAATTTTTAAATATAATGAATTTGACCAAAACTTTTTCTCAATGTTTACGTTTGGCAGTTAGACCCTCTTCAAATTTTTGGGTAGAATTTAGTTTAATTGTTGCAATCAATTTCATTTGGTTTGCTTTTCTGCTAAATCACAACGTTAGTCACAACACATTTTGACCATCTTTGGTAATTGATGACCATTACAACCCATTCTAGGTCCGCTCCAGTTGCAGCTGTTTCATCCCGTCCGGAACCGAGTCAACCGATGGTCTAGCCTGCGACGCGCTCGGCTGTTGCTACGTCAATGGCGCAGCCACCAGCCAGGGACTTGGATTAAAGTCAAAAATATCAGGTACGCCAGGTGGTGTTGCTGCAATCGGTTTGCCGTCGGACATTCCCCTAACCAGAATATTCAGCGGTTCCGATTCGAAGGAGGCAGCCACAGAAGCACAGACTGCTTTGGTTCAGCAATACGCTCCGGCAGGACGATGCTCATGGAAGATCACGCAGTTCCGGTCCTGTGCACAAGAACAGGCCGATTTGACCCTGTGCGAAGGTTTCAACGAGTCGCTCAGGCATTAGTAGCAGAGTCCTTGCACCTACAGCTTCTCGAGTGAGCAATTCCGACGAAACCACACCGTTCGCACCAAGTTGGATCACAATAATAAGTGCGACGTCGAGAAGAAGACTTCCCGAGAGCTACAAGCAATGCTACAAGATTAAATAGCAGGGTATTTTTAACGTGACCATGGTATAACGTAGCAGATCTAGACAGATTTATCCCGTAGAATAAGATAGCAAAATTACCCAAAAACTAACAGCTGCTCTCGTTAGATTAAATCCCAGGAAGTATAATTTTCATTGCATTATTTAGTCAACCGTAATTGAAGCTAGGAATTAACTTTCGAAAGCTAGCCGCGGTTTCACGTATTCTGGCACTAAGTAGAGTGTGCTAAGTTATTACAAATATCGGTTCTCAATGGTAGACTATTACAAAGTTCTGGTCGTGACCAGAACCACCACCGATGCGGAAATCATCGCATCTATGACCAGTACGACAAGGAGGGTCTGATGACTAACAGTTTCCGAGCGGCACCACCATAACACACGGCACCGGCGACACATGTATATCCACAACATACTAATGACTTATCCTTCCGAAAAAGTGAATAAAAATCTACTCTATCTAAGCAACAAACGTTTTGACTATGAGGTTTATCATTCGCTGCCTAATTATTTCCTGCCAATTTGAACAAGACAACAATTGCAGATAGCTTTATTGCGGTGCCAAAATGATGCCAACTCGGGATGGAATATAACAAATAATTTCACCTTCCCAAAATTCTTCCGGAATGTACAATCCTCTCCATTCTTATCAATCCTTCAAACTCCTTATCGTCAGTACTGAGCACTGTTTTGCACTTGCCCGCTACATCAACGACAATGCGATAATCGGTGAAACTTTTGCTTTAATGTAACTTGAACACGAATAAAAAATTGTTGAACTTGTTACCTATAAAGTTCAGGTAAACTTCATCTAAAAAATGAGATCAATCGGGTCATATTGTTGGGACTTATCCCATGATCGAACAAACAACTGTGTACAAATCCTTATCCTTCATCCAGAAATCAATCGTTTTGGTTTAGCTTGATCTTGTGATTCAGCATATGCCAACGGAGTTTCCATCCAGCGTCGATTGGTCAGTGTATGAACCAGGTTCCCAATGTACCAATCCTTATCCTTCTTGAGTTGATTTTCTTCAAAGAGCATCGAAAGTGTTCACCCAAGTGGAATCAAAAGTTTTGCAAGTCCATGTAAACAAACTCTCTGAACTGTCAGAATAGTTAGGTTATACACTTTCGTGCAGTGTTCTATGTTTTTGACAGGTATATGAATGAATTATTTTAGCATCAGTGATGCCAGGTCTATTTAAACAATAGCTTGCAGTAAAAATATAAAAGTCTGCAGATTTCCACAAAAATCTTCAATAAATTTGACATAGAAATGTAGTGTGTTGATATTTTCAATGATCAGAAACGTTGAAGGCTGGGTAAAATTAGTTGACTTAGGCTTTGTTCTGCTAAATATTCGTAATCTGCAAAAATCTGCAGCGAAACTGCAAAATCCGCAGATTTAGTAATATATATGCAGATCTGGCATCGTTTTAGTATTCCCCACAGGAAATTCATCCAAATGGTGTAAAAATACGGGGAAACAAGGCAAGATAGGTATTCAGAATATGGGGTTAAATGAGCAGCTCGCACAATTTTTGATTTTTTCAATAGTTAGAGGTACCAAATCATCGCGGCAATATGCAGTAACGCATCGGGGATAAAAAAGGAAGCATTCTAGCGTATAAAATTTTTTGACGAGAAAGGTCTATTAAATTACCTGCAAGCACAAAATTATTTATCAATCATGCAATCATTTTTTATAAATTTACTTTCCATGCAAAACATTCTGAATACGCTATGCAAACCTCGATTTAAATATTAATTTCTGCATATTTTTTGCCGCCATGTTTCCCCAAATCAATGTTGTGAAAAATCAACTTGTCTCTAAGTGTTTTCACACTTGATGTTGCCAAAATAGTCAAAAATAATGAATTTCATGAGCAAAACATATATGATTAAATAATCTGACTCTTAACATTCATATGTAATGAGAGTCAATAATACTATCACGTAGGACGCTTGAATTTTAAGTGTTATTTTATTAAAGGACAAAAGAAAAATTCTTGAGTTTTCAATGTGGTTCGAAACTTAAATCTTATGTGCCAAATAACTTCGTAAATAAGTGTACATTATTCGCAGTGATGGGCAAAACATTTACTATTTAATTTGCTGACACCCGAAATTCAATTGACGTGACACTTAATGTTGCCGCAATTGTTATAAACATGGATCTCATGGACAACACATTTATGATTTATAGCGCTCACACTTAAAATTTAAACGCGATGACACTCGATCATGTCATAGGGTGGCACACTTAGTTTTGAAGTGTAATTTTATTGAGAGTTAAATGGAAAGTTCTTGAATTCTCAGTGTGGCTTGAAACTTAAATCTTATGTGTCAAATCTCTTCAAAATAAAATGCAAATTATTTACAGTGTATATATATATATATATATATATATATATATATATATATATATATATATATATATATATATATATATATATATATATATATATATACATATATATATATATATATATATATATATATATATATATATATATATATATATATATATATATATATATATATATATATATATATATATATATATATATATATATATATATATATATATATATATATATATATATATATATATATATATATATATATATAGTAAGATTCTGTTTTTGGCATGCTCCATTTTTGGCAACATTTTTTTTGTTCATAGTAAATCTTTAAAAAATGTTCAATACACATTTTGTTGTAATAATGGATATCACTTTTGACTTTATTTCCAAACATAGGAGTCATATTTACTATATTTTATGGAGGCGGGCATAGCGAATAAAATTAAATTTGCTGATTTTTTTGTATTATTTCATTCCATTTCACATATTATTATATAATTAATGTTCTTGTAACATTTATGAAGTCCCAAATTGAAAATAAAAGCTTTTAAGGTATGGTTCCATTTTTGGCACGGTTCCAGTTTTGGCAACTGAAAAAAAATATTGTTGCCACAAATGGAATCCTACTGTATATATATACATTGAATTTATATGCCAGCAAATAATGTCCATACTGTCCTTGCATGCAAAAGTGACGTAAACGACATCGAGTATATCTTTCAGGAAATCAATTTTTGTCTTGCATGGTACGGGTAAAGGCATCTATTCGTCACTTTGTTTTTCGCGTTTTAAAAGGCAATTTAAAACGCACTTGCACTAGCTTGCTTGCACTAAAATATGCGGATCTTCGTAGCGAACTTAAAAATACGAAAAAGTGAAATTTGACCAAAGTGGCGTTTACGTCACTTTTGCATACAAGGGCAGTATATGTCACAGCTAATTGCAAAAATCTATGTGTAAAATCAATAGGCGTTACGTTTACATTTTTATCAGTGGATAGAAATGGTACAGGTTGTTTTACGATTGCATTCCACCTAATAAGCGGCGCAGCAAGATCCACGTCAATCGATACTCCGCTGGAATTTCGTTTGATGCCCTTATTATTAAGCTTGAGCATTACACGAAGACATCCCCTTAGATTATCTGGAATACATGTGAGAACATTTGTGAAATTGGTGATTTAATTTTCTTGAAGATTTTACTTACCATCCTATACCCTCTCGAACGCACTTTTACCGAGCAATAGTCCTTTAGCAAAAATGTTTTTGAGGTCTATGTTCTTGCTGTAGTTGTCGTGCATTCCCTCGTAAAATATTTGAATCTGAAAAATTGTTGAATTTTTTTTTGTAACAATCATTATTATTCAGTTGTCAAGTCCAGTTTCCCAGTTGTCTAAGCCCAGTTTCCCAGGAAACATGGACGAAGCGTTGCTGATTATGTACAAATTTTAACATTTAATGAGAATTTTCTCTTCAATCTTCTCAAGGGATCTACACTTGGCGGTTCATTTGTCCCTAATTGAGTTCTACAAGATGACCACACGAATAAACTCATGATGAATGACGTTCATGTTTGACAATTCTCGGTGGTTTGTTTACTTTATCAGTTGCATGAGTCGAGTGCAACGGGTGTCCATCTATTACATTCAAACTAATGTAATTCCCATGTAAACAAACCACCGACAATAGGGATCTTTAGGGGTGTGCGGGTTAAGGCATATTCTGATGCAGATTAGTACCGTGAGTTAATATCTCAGTCCTTTTCCAATTTTTAGGCCCGAAACTATTGAAAAAAACATTTTTTAGTTTCTTTCCTTTTAGGACAATAACACATCCATCTCAAGGGTAATTTTTGCTGTTGATTTTTTGTCTACTAAAAATGCTCGAAAAATGTCAGCCATGTTTTATTTTTTATATAAATGCACAATAATATCCATAAATAAAAAACTTATGGCATTCATTCGAATATTGTGATGAATTTATAAGACTGTTCTATGGAAATCATTATTTCTACTATGTTTTCTACTTATAAATGTAAGCACTTTTCATAAATGGGCACCTATGGCGTTCATTCGGACATTTTCATAAATTTCATAAGACTGTCTTCTGAAAATAATAAGAGATGGATTTGGAAAATGTTCCCTCCAAATCATAAGACAGACTTATAAAATCCATTTAAAATCCTTATGTCTGAAAGTCATAAGACATTTATATGGAAATTCAATGTAAATTTTGCTCGGTGTACATTCCACAAAACGTCGAACAAAGTGAATCAGCGTAGGACGTTTTTTGAACTAACTTTTCTGCGAGGGAGTGCAAAGTTGATGCAAAAATGGAAATTAAATGCATTTTTTATAACCTGATGCAAATTTTTTATACATTCCTAGAGTGATCTACTCCTAGAGTCATAAATAATAATAATAATAATAATACTCCTAGAGTTAATCTCACTTGGAAACTTAGATTGAATGAATACTACTATAGTTAGACATTCAACAAAGCACAGTTCAAATAAGTATAAACACAGAGAGCAGACGTCCATCTTCAGCATTCAACTTGTGTAAAATCTCTAACGGTTTCGAAGGTAGTTTGGATATCTAAACCAGGTGCGCTACTGTCGTCATGTTTTTTTGTGGCTGAGTGCGACAGAATTGACAGCGGTTATTCCTCTACCCAGTCAAACTAGTCCGGAACCGATTCAGACCTCCAGCATGAATTCCAGCTCAAATGCGTCAACCGATAGAGTCGGAATCGGTTGTTTTCTTTGAGCTAGATTCCATGCAGAATCCATCCAGGATTTCGAACCGGTTCCGGAATCGATTTGACGGATAGTTGGGATAGGTTGGTGTGGCGGCGCTAGTGTTTTTAGTATATTAATTCAAATGTTTACACACGTTTTTTAAATATTTTTGTTCGATCATGGATGTCTGTTCTCTGTGGTATAAATGTATTTTTAATTATTCCAGTAATGAGTGTCTATTTATTTGATGTTTTGGAACTTACCAGTTTGCCACTATACGAACGAAAATGAGAAAAAACAGCCATGATCTCGTTGGCACTTTTTTTCGATCAATCAGCGTCAAGTGCAGTTTACTACATTCGACAATAGTATCTCGAATAAATGTGTAGTTGGCAGTCGATGCTTCCTTTTTGGCACATTTTTCAGCGGCCCTGACCATTTCAGGATCTTCCACCTGGGGTACCTTACGCCGCTTATACTTTTTAAGCTCAGACGGTACTTTGTTAGCCAAGTTTCGAATGTGTCTCTGGATATAACCGGTATGCTCATGTCCACTTCCCTTACCGCCATTCTCGTAAAAAAACAGTCAACAAAAAGAAGAGAATAATTTTTTTTATTTCGATTATAGAGGTTTTAACTTTAAGGCCATATGAAGAATTTCTAACCCTATGTGCGGGGTCGGGACTCAAATCCAGGTGCGCTGCGTACAAGGCAATCGATTTATCAACTACGCTACGCCCACCCCAAGAGAACTATACAAATATGAAAAGTTGTTATGTGTCTTTTTACTTTTTAACGACATTCAATTAGAGGTTACTAAGTAGGGAAAACAACGGAAATTTAAAGCTATAGTACTCAAGTGAGATCAAGGATGTGAAATATACAAACCGGAAAACTAATTGTGGAATGGTCATTAGTAACACACTTTAAAATCTTACGAACTAATCTTTTGTCTTCTGCTGGAAGGAGTCGAGCTTAGGCAGAATTACTACGAACCGCTCTAGTCTACCAACATGTCTCACGACAAAGGCAGACTTGTCCCTCTTGATTATGAGAACCGACTTTCCCTACTTAGTTATTTCTAGCTAATTGAATGTCGTTAAAGTAAAAAAGTGACAACATATTACTAAAAAAATAAAAAAGTTATTGTTCATAATTCATTATTTGAGATAATATCCACATACCTCTTCGCTTCCACCTTCAACCGCAGTTGTTTTCAAATGTGGAAAGGCATGTATAATCATCAAAGCTAAGTCTTTCTTTTCTTGAACTGACGGGTATCTGGAATGAATTAAAAAATTTACTTGTACATACACAAAACCTGTAAAAATATAAAGTGTACTTCAGCAAAAATGCTAATAAATAGCATAGATTAAAACAATAACTATCTGCGCACAATCATTCAATGATAATTCAGTTTTTCTATTCAGAATATTAATTAAATTGGCTATAATAGCAATATTATTTTTGCGAAAGTTTTTGCCACCAATCTGTTTCTTGTATACCTTACCTTTTTTCCTCGAGAATCGTGTCGTACCATGGACGACATAAGACTCTTACCATCCAACAAAGGTGTTCTCTTTTAGGAACCTGCTGTCGATCGAGCTGACGATAAAGTATCTTCTGCGCGAAAAGTTTGTCAGATTGAAGTAGTTCACGAATCTATGAAAATTGAAGTTCAAATAAAAATGCGTTTTTAATTAACCTCTGAATTACCGAGAGTTTAGAAGCATTCGAAGGAGCAAACACTGTGGAAGTGGATGGCCTGTTTGCAAATTCAATCTGTTTTTTCTTTCTCTGAATAACACCAAGGATTATCAGACGCGGACCATGTCTTGTGATTCCCATACTGGTTGGGTGCGATTGATTCAGTTCCAGCAAAGAGTGATCGTTAATCTGTTCATCTAAAAATGTTGTTGTTTTAATAAATATTTTCAAATAAAAGGATTAGGTTAAGTTGAGTTAGTCTATTTTGAAGTGAATATAAAACTGATCTATTATTCACCATTATCACTAGTAGTATCATGCTTTATTCAAATTTGATATTTTCTAATTAATTTGTCACTTTTTCCATCTATCTAGCACAGTATTTCTTTCTCATTCTTTATTTATTCCTTGAACAGTGATTCATTATTTCCAACTCACCGCAAAATTAATTTTCTACCGTTCAAGAGTGATTAGCCATAAAAGCATGGAATTTTTTAAAAGGTATGCGAAAGAGATAGTTAAATGCTCCATTCGTGCTGTTATGGGTTGTAATTTGTTAGAGATAAATGTTTACCGATATAACTAACCTACCTTTTAAATTATTAAACTCTACTTTGCGATGGAACTCGAAGATGTAAGGCTTCGTTAACAAAGAACGATTTGGAAGAATATTTATTCATCGACATATTTTACGCTAATATAAAAGAATTCCTCTTCTCTGTCAAAACACCGCCATAAGCTGTAAGTCTTGCGAGTAAGTAATTTTGCACATGAAACACGAATATTTTGTTCTTCCACTTCTACAATGGAACTAAAATAATTAGAACAAAAATGTAAACAGTTTAACTTTTGAAGTATGCAAATTTTATCATCGTTTGATAGAATAATTGCTTTTAACAGCCCAAATTCATTTTGTTCACAAATATTATATTTGACAACTAGACCTGATTTAAAACTGGTGCCATTTATTTTCATATGTCTGATTGTTGATACCGTTTTTGGAAGATCAAATATAAGCAGGGCGTAATCCAAGGAATCTTTCTCTATTTCAGCCATCGAAAAAATATCAGTTTTTCTCAAAACGTAATTGTGATTATGTATACCATAAATTTGCCGCAAATTCAAACGATTTGTCAAACTGTATGTCAAATTTTTAAAGTTGTTGCATGTCTTTGACTGATTCTTAGACTCTTTAAATTTGGCTTCAAACTGTATGCAACTAAAATTGGCAATTGGACCACATTAATCAATAACTCGTTTATAATGCGCAAGATGATGCACTTTATTGATAGGGTCTGATAAAGGAAAACAAGTTTTAAATAAGACGAAAAAATTGCAAATTGCATCGTCTAGATCGCTTAGCATAGATTGCTTCAGTTTATACGAGAAACAATAGTACACCCAAAACTCGGCCGTAATACCTTTACGGGAATAAGAAAAAAAAAATGCTCTAATAGCAAGTCGTTTCATGCTAAAACGGTCACAACAAAAAATTCTTCAAACGGCAATACATTCAAATCTTCTCTGCGTCGCACTCATGTTTCAACAATTCTTATTCAATAAATATTATCGCGTCGGATTGTCTGGAAGTGTGTAGCACTTCGCTTGTCATTGTATTGCGCATCAAGTGAAGTGAACACTATGTGGACAAAGACGAGATTCGATTTTCTCTACACGACACATTCCGTATTTGAAGATCGGCTCACACTCGGCTAGCTTCAAAGCACAGTCAGAAAAAACGACTCGGAATAGTGGTGGGGTATTTCGGCTGGTGTTAAATTGAAATTTCTTTTCTATCACGGACGTTAACAGCAAGGTAGTGACTGCATAAAACATGAACAGTCCTTCCCGTCATGTACGGGAAGCAAGACCTATGGTTTGGATCCACGTATCCGAACCGAGGGTCCGGATCCAGACACTTGTCTGGATCTAAGCATCAGGTCTGGGTCTGGTTCAGGTCCGGACTTGGTAAGGGGAAAAGGGGATGGGCTAGATCCGGGTACTGGTCCGGATCCGAGTACTGGTCCAGATCCGGGAGCTGGTTCGGATCTGGGCACGTGTCTGGATCCGGGAGGACTGGATTTGGAGACTGGTCCGGATCTGGCAGCTAGGCCGGATCCCGAAACCGCCTAAACTATTTATTCCACTATCCAACCTACCTAGTAAAAATCCGTAATTCTGGCTGGTTTCTGCCAATATTGGGGCAGATTCCAGCCTAAATTTGGTCAGAGATCCGCCAGGATTCCGGTTGGTTTGACTCGGTACTAATACTATCATAGCAATCGACCGAATTATCCTACATCCGAACAGAGCCGAGGTTGACACATACTGAAAAAGTATTTGTTTGTTTGTGATGCGCATACATGAACAGCAACCGAAATTCGTCATTCCACCGTTTACTACCTTTGCGGGAATATGAGTTTAATACCGCAATGCGCAATTGCGTGGTCTGTTACCGAAAACACAATAGAATCTTACCCAAAAGTAATAGAAACATACCCGTCGGATTTTGGGTGTACGTTATTTTTAAAAGATGACCTATTATTTGTACATATTGCTCGGCAATGTTAAGCACATCCCAAAACAAAAATGGAAATGAACGCAAGTGTCCAAGAGTGAGCCGCTGATTGTCCTATTGCATTTGATCTAGCTTTGAGTTTGTCTATTGTAAAATTTGATGATGGTTTGTCGCTAGATTCTGCATCTCCATAATGGAATTGCTTTATTCTATTGTTAACGTCAGAAATGGAAATTAACTTTTTAACATGTAAAATTAATTTTATCACCATACTAACAACACCTTCCAACAAATCATGCATGGGGTCGAAAGTGTAATTATTTGCAATGTGAAAAAATGGAATATCATGCAAGCTTGACCTTTGCTTTATTCCAACTTCATTTGGTTTTTTGGTTTTGTTGCATATTTCAAGAAGATCTGGTGCAATGCTCTCAGGAGTTCTAATTGTAGCAACTTCACCATATGATCCGGATAGAAAAAAGTTCCATTCAATGTAGCAGATCTTGCAAAATAATGATGATTGTGGAGGTATAAGTTCAAATACATCATGAATAGCCATAGTGTCACCAAGCACATTGACTACCAAAGCTCGTAATGTGTATGCGGCCTCAGATCCTGTTTCAATAACAACTCCATTCTCGGCAGATAACATTTTCAGATCTTCAACAAGAGGTCCCAATACTTTTTTGTATCCATACTTTTTAATTACTTTTGATTGAACCATTAATGCAATGTAAACGCGATCCGATGATGAATTAATAATCGGATCAAAGTTTTGGATTTTAAAAGTTATATTTGTCGATTTATTATTACTTTTACGCGAGCCTAAAGGGTTTAAATATTCGCATTCTTCAATGTGCATAGATAGTCTGATAGTATTGGGATATTTCGTTAAAACTCATGACTTCCAAAACGTTTTTCATCTTTAAACCCACGCAGAGTTCCATCCAGTCTAGAATGCTCATCCTCGACAGATGCAAGCTGTTGTATTTTGCATAATAAACGCTTATATCTCTCGGATCGATATGTAGTGTGCCCGGTCTTTAGATATACTAATATTTTTTTTAACAAGCGGTGCCTTTCGGCATGATCGTCCAAAACGCCGTACCGTTGTTCCTAGCCTTACTATTGTTGTTTTTTTTTGTTTTTCCCAAAACAATTTCTCGTGGTTCGGGTATGGCGCATTTTCCCGATAGAAATGCCAGGTTTCGCTCAAAGGATTGAACATCAACAAAAAGATTGGGAAGTTCACAACCATTAATCAAATTGATAACAGCTTCATCGTTGCAATTCAAGCCTTTCAAAAGAACAAAATTGTTGATTAACCCAATGATGAATCGATTATATTTATCCATCATGTTTTTGCTGCACGTCATAAAAGACTGTATTTTGGTTTCTGTGATAAAATCTGATACCGATTCGTACATTTCCTCTAATGAAACAGGCTTTAAGAAAAAACCAGAGTTAGTAATTTTCTCTATACCCATGGCTCTGGAACCTCCTTCGATTGCAACATCATTTGTATCATCGTGTCTCCAAACATTAGTTCCCATATCAACTTCATGACTTATTGGATGAAATTGTATCAAATGTTTTCGTAAATCTTTGAAATAGGTATTCGTTTTTCCACAAACTGAGCATCGAAATGGTAGATCATTAGGAACTGTAGTTTTCAGTTTATGAATTGTTATGAAATGCTGTTTCAATTCGTCTACGTGACCTGAGATGAGAAGATTGCATTCCGGAATATGGCATCGAAAACTTTTCGTTTGATGGATTTTGTTTTTAAGTTGTAGATCAATATGGTTTTATGAACATTAACATTACCTTCCAATACGCGAAGGGTCTCCTGATCCAGTTTCTCCACTAATTCTTCCATCTGTAGTAAGTAGCCTTCAGTAGTATTACTACTGCTCAGTACACTGGCTAGAGGAAGTTCCGAAAAACTCTGGAAACTGAAACATACAATGCAAAAAAAAATACAATTTAACAACACCCACACAATAATCCCTAGCAATAACAGAAAATATCGCAAATAGGTTTAATAGTGAATATGGAGCCTAATGTGGCAGATGTTTGCACCCTGTCATTCAAGCATATTAGACACAATGCACTGATTATGTTCAGAACCACTATCCAAGCAGAATTTTTTGTTCCGTGAAACAACATGCAGCATTTTCGTATACAATGTGTCCCACATTTATACGTTTACTTTATTTTTTCAGGAGAGGTTTGTCTCTATTCAAACAAACTGCAGTAAATTTTCAGAGCTTAAGATAATCGCTGAGGGTATTTATGGGGTAAGTTGGCGGAATGCCTGAAAATAAGCAATCAAATAGAAATTCGATTACATCAGTGGTCCTTATGAAATGTGCCGATTGTCTTTTCAATAAAGTGTTAAGTGGTAAGGAAAATACTTAGAGGAATTTCTTCCCAGGACTTCGAAATGCCGTTGGTGTACTAAGAATGCGGCCGGCAAAACCTACTTGACCATCTCAGGTAGATCACCTCAAGGTATTGCATATTCTCAACGAACAATAGTCACGTTCCCAGGGCAGATTCCTACGTGCCAATATTGCGATCAGCCGCTACACCACGGAAAACCTTGCGCAGAGGCTGTTAAGGAAATTCCCTCGGCTGCAACCAAACCCAGTATACAGTCATCGTATATTAAACTACAACCGGTTGGTAAACCAACGACTGCGGACCAGGCAGTAACAAACACCAACTCAACAACTATCGGGCCCAGTACCACTAAATCAACTGCCATTACCAACATCGAAGTAACAACGATTACACCAAATGTCTCCAAACCAACAACCAACATCACCAATAGAATCAAACACCGATGAAGAAAGATTTACAATAGCGACCCGGAAGTACAAGAATCAAACAAGAACATCCGACCGTGAGCATCATGAATGCAGTACCTATGACGACATGGACGTGAACGAAAACGCGAAAGAAGACGGACCGAATGATCCCAAGGTGCGGCAGACAACGCACTTAATGTCTAACCACCAAGGAAGTGACCTCAACACGCAGCAGCAAGCTGCGTCAACAAATCCCTATGGACAGTTGAAAGTTAATGTTAATTTCTACATATTGTAAAAATCGAAAAAGACTCACGGCTCAGTTATGCTAACGCATTGAGCCGTGTCAAATAAACAAAAAAAATTAAAAAAATGCAATTAATTTATTTTTACATCAACTTTGCATTGCCTCGCAAAAAAAGTTTGTTTAACAAACGTTCTACGCTAATTCACTTTGTTCGACATTTTATTGAATAGCCCTACAGTTTTTTGTAGGGTTTTGACGTCTTACTCGCAACGCAAAATACATTATGAATTTCTATTTTGATGGAAATAAATGCATTTAATTTCGCTGATTTTTAAAAATGCAGACAGACATATAAGTACAAGTTGAATTTCAATGGTATATTGCTATTTTTGTTCTTAAGGGAGTGGTAAGGGTTTCAGCGCGCAAAAAAAAACTTATTTTTAGAAGAACTGCTATGCAGCTAGTTGTGTTCTAGGAGATTTTACCTACTTTAGAACATGAAAAGTTGTTTGAAAATATTTTAAATTTTTTTTTTGATCGAGTGGTTATTGCGGTAAAAAAACAAGATAGCGATAAGCTTGCAAAACTGTTATTTTAAAGATTTAATCTTTTCGATTCCGCAATGTTAGGAAAAATTATTTTAATAAATCATTATATGAACAGCTTACGGACGGCTTTTGGTTTTGAACCAAGAAGAAACTTGGGAGGATTTAAAAAAATCGTGTGGGGAATAAAAAGCACCCCAATGGATGGGATATCAATGAATTAAATGGGTACCACAATAGTAACAAATACCTTCCAATTTTCCCACCGCTGGTAGTGAAAGGGTGAATAAATTCATGACTATCTAATTCCTGACTAACAGGCCCTATATTTTGCCTGATATTTGTTCCAAATTTTGCGGATTTAGTTAAAATGGTATATTTTCAATTCTTTTACTATTTTGAATCGATTCCGTCGAGTGGTAATCTTCGGTGAAAAGCATAATACACCACTGTAGAATTTTTAAGATTTGAAAATTTTGTTATTGAAATAAAATGATATAAAAGAAAATGGAAGGCGAACAGAATACCTAATTGTATATATTATCAATTCTGTCCTATCGTTTTTAGGTAAACTCCAAGCGGACTAAAAACTTCAAACGCGTTTTTTTTTAAATCCGCGTCAAACCACGAGCTTTGAAATATTCACAGCATATTCTAAATTAATTTCTCCAGCAACGTACGAAGGATTTTAGTTAATAAATTATGTCTGTATCGATTTTCTTGGCTATTTTCGGTAAATTTAAGACTAAGAAAAACGAAAGCAATGAAATTGATTGTTGATTTTAATGATATTTTCAGCGTTTCGCGTAAAATTAAAATAGCGAAAAAAATCCTACGTAAGTCACTTTCTATAGTTCTAAGGAATCGAAAAAAAACTTTAGTTTTTGACACTAGGTCAAACATTACCGGATATAGATAATAATTTTAGAATTTTATTGATTTCAATACAATAAATACATTTGCCTTCATTAAAATTTTCGTAATATATTTTTGAAATGCTATTCATTTTAAATTAAATTACGACTTTGATATCGCCTTCCTTTAGCATAAGCTATTTTCTGGACCTTCGATTGATTGATAATGATTTCAAATAAAATTACATATGCATGAGAATTAGTTTTTTTTTAAATTCCCTAACATGATCAGCGAGCAAAGACAAGGAAACCAAACAAATATTTGAGTAGCAACATAGTTATAAATGCAAATGTTCTCAAAGTACTTCAGATTTCAATAGTATTAACAAATTTCCGAGAAAAAGTACGTTCCGGGAAATGGTATTCCGGGAATTGGTACATTCCGGAAAATAGTATTCCGGGAAATGGTACATTCCGAGAAACGATATTCCGGGAAATGGGACATTCCGGGAAATGACATTCCGGGAAATAGTACATTCCGGGAAATGGTTTTCCGGGAAATAGCATTCCGGAAAATGGTTTTCCGGGAAATGGTATTCCGGGAAACGACATACAATCCTAACCTCTACGTTGAGCTTTCGAGATAATTTTTCAATTAAGGGGTTTTTTTTACTAAAAACCGATTTAATCCACCTAGCAGTGAGATGAGACATTTCTTACACATTTCACTATTGGATTAGTTTGCAGAACTCACGAGAAGTAGGCACCCAACTAGAGGTGGGATGAAAACAGTTTATAGTCTTGCACGAATAAAATCTCGAATAAACTGATTAAATTCTAGAAATCAACAAAACGACCGAAATAAAAAAGTAAAGCAAAAAATGAATCAATAGGTTTTTAAGTTCATAAAATGAGTAGAAAAATTAATGGAAATCAAAATTATAATATACACGAATCAAATTAGATTAGGTTATTACATAAAAATCAAAATTATATTTAGAAATAGTTATAAGATTATTTGAATGAAATAAAACGAATGACTGAACATGAAATGCATAAAATTAAAGATATGAATCGAATGAATCAAATGAATCAAATGAATCAAATGAATCAAATGAATCATATGAATCATATGAATCATATGAATCATATGAATCATATGAATCAAATGAATCAAATGAATCAAATGAATCAAATGAATCAAATGAATCAAATGAATCAAATGAATGAAATGAATCAAATGAATCAAATGAATCAAATGAATCAAATGAATCAAATGAATCAAATGAATCAAATGAATCAAATGAATCAAATGAATCAAATGAATCAAATGAATCAAATGAATCAAATGAATCAAATGAATCAAATGAATCAAATGAATCAAAAGAATCAAATTAATCAAATTAATCAATTTAATCAAATGAATCAAATGAATCAAATGAATCAAATGAATCAAATGAATCAAATGAATCAAATGAATCAAATGAATCAAATGAATCAAATGAATCAAATGAATCAAATGAATCAAATGAATCAAATGAATCAAATGAATCAAATGAATCAAATGAATCAAATGAATCAAATGAATCAAATGAATCAAATGAATCAAATGAATCAAATGAATCAAATGAATCAAATGAATCAAATGAATCAAATGAATCAAATGAATCAAATGAATCAAATGAATCAAATGAATCAAATGAATCAAATGAATCAAATGAATCAAATGAATCAAATGAATCAAATGAATCAAATGAATCAAATGAATCAAATGAATCAAATGAATCAAATGAATCAAATGAATCAAATGAATCAAATGAATCAAATTAATCAAATGAATCAAATGAATCATATGAATCAAATGAATCAAATGAATCAAATGAATCAAATGAATCAAATGAATCAAATGAATCAAATGAATCAAAGGAATCAAATGAATCAAATGAATCAAATGAATCAAATGAATCAAATGAATCAAATGAATCAAATGAATCAAATGAATCAAATGAATCAAATGAATCAAATGAATCAAATGAATCAAATGAATCAAATGAATCAAATGAATCAAATGAATCAAATGAATCAAATGAATCAAATGAATCAAATGAATCAAATGAATCAAATGAATCAAATGAATCAAATGAATCAAATGAATCAAATGAATCAAATGAATCAAATGAATCAAATGAATCAAATGAATCAAATGAATCAAATGAATCAAATGAATCAAATGAATCAAATGAATCAAATGAATCAAATGAATCAAATGAATCAAATGAATCAAATGAATCAAATGAATCAAATGAATCAAATGAATGCAATGAATCAAATGAATCAAATGAATCAAATGAATCAAATGAATCAAATGAATCAAATGAATCAAATGAATCAAATGAATCAAATGAATCAAATGAATCAAATGAATCAAATGAATCAAATGAATCAAATGAATCAAATGAATCAAATGAATCAAATGAATCAATTGAATCAAATGAATCAAATGAATCAAATGAATCAAATGAATCAAATGAATCAAATGAATCAAATGAATCAAATGAATCAAATGAATCAAATGAATCAAATGAATCAAATGAATCAAATGAATCAAATGAATCAAATGAATCAAATGAATCAAATGAATCAAATGAATCAAATGAATCAAATGAATCAAATGAATCAAATGAATCAAATGAATCAAATGAATCAAATGAATCAAATGAATCAAATGAATCAAATGGATCAAATGGATCAAATGAATCAAATGAATCAAATGAATCAAATGAATCAAATGTATCAAATGAATCAAATGAATCACATGAATCACATGGATCACATGAATCACATAAATCAAATTAATCAAATTAATTAAATGAATCAATTGAATTAAATGAATCAAATTGATTTAATTCATCCAGTGAATGCAATGAATCCAATTAATGAAATGGATCAAATGAATAAAAAGAATGGATGAACAAAATGATTAAAGAAAAAATAAATGAAATGCATAAATAAAACAAACGAATCAAATAAACAAAATGAGCTGAAGTGATAAAATGAATAAAAAGAAGAAAATGAGCAGAATTAAATGCATTGTTTAAAATGAAAAATTGAACAATGGTAAAAGGTTATAAATTTATATAAAGAAATAAATTGAATCAAATAAATTATTTGGATGAAATGATTAAAACTGAAAAAGTAGTCAGATTATTAAAATGAAGAAACTGAACAAAATGAATAAACTGGAAAAAATTAATAAAATGCATACAATGAAAACAATGAATGATATGAGTAAAATGCGCAAAAAGAATAAACTGATCAGAGTGAGTCCAAAGAATGAAACGAATAAAATAAGTTAAATGAACGCAGCTGAACAAAACGAATAAAAAGATGCGGAATGAAATAAATAATTAAAATGAAATGATCATATATTTGAAGCCACAAACATTTTTGAATAAAGAAAATGAATAAACCGGATTTTACGAATTTGAGAACCATTGCATCAGAAAGTTTTGAAATGTTTTTGAAAATCCCATCTTCTGAGAAAAGGCTAATAAATATGCAATGGACTTTCTGGGGCTTCCATCTTTTTTTGGTTTTATTCTTTTTGTTTTCATGCATCCTTACTTGACGAATTCGAAGTTTACTTTTTGGCCACATATTCCCGAAAAAAAGATTTATGTACAGAATAGAATTTACTGGTCCGGTATTTTAACGCGCAATTGAATATAGTAAAATGAGACAAGGTCACATGTGCTTTCAGGCCCCTTAAACAGAGAACGACAGGGAGAATGCGATTCGTGAATGAGACAGGTAGATATTTCAAAGTTTTTATTTGCATTGAAGTAAATAGTGTGAAATGTCTAGGCTATGTCGATAGCATAAAAGCCGTGCATTCAGTTGATTGCAATGCAGTCTCTTTCCATTCATCCTTATAGCTTTCATATTGTTTCGTTCGGAATTCTCGTGCAGGAAATATGGATAAATAAGTCCTATACAGACCAATACTGTGAAAAGGAAATGGTTCAAACTACTCAGTATATCCAAATATGGACGACGATAAGTTAGAAGACACATTGTAGTTGCATCCCCCATCGATAGTGGGTACTTTGGGAGACTTCTTTTCCTAGATCTAATTTGTGGGTAGTTTTGGTCTTTGATCCGTTATTTTTCATGAAAGTTCGTACCAATACAACGAATGTGCAGCTGATACAACTCATGGTTCATTCGCCTGCGCAACGTTCCGTCTTCCATCTGCACGCCACCATAGATGGTACGCAACACCTTTCGTTCGAAAACTCCAAGGGCGCGTTGGTTCTCCACGAGCATAGTCCAGGTCTCGTGGCCGTAGAGGACCACCGATCTAATCAGCGTCTTGAAGATAATCAACTTCGTGCGGCGGCGAATTTTGTTAGACCGCTCCGTCCTCCGGAGTCCAAAGTAGGTACGATTTCCCGCTAAGATCCGTCTCTGAATTTCTCTGCTGTTATCATTGTCGTCGGTTACCAGTGAGCCCACATACATGAATTCATCGACCATCTCGATTTCGTCACCGTCACCATCACCGGGTGGGAGGCATTGTCGTCTCTAGAACCTCTTCCTCTCATGTATTTTGTCTTCGAAACGTTGATGGCAATTCCAATCCTGCTGGCTTCAACTTTCAGTCTTTGAGCATATATTTCATTCAAAATTCAATAGAGATACGAATAGTTTAAATATCGCACATGGAATGTCTCTTTTGAAAATTTCCATTGTCAAACTTTCATATTACCCAGTTAAACCAAATATTTTTCTGATATAGCCATGAATTTCCTTAATTATAGTGTAGATACAGGCTTTATTGGCAGAAGATCTTATCACACAACTTAGAAATGGATACAGAAATAGCTAGATAGATTCGATAGCAGAGAGTCAGAGAGAGAAAGAGAGAATGAGAGAGAGAGAGAGAGAGAGAGAGAGAGAGAGAGAGACAGAGAGAGATAGATAGAGAGAGAGGGGGGGGGGGGGGGCGTGTGAGGAATGGCAAATGATGGTTAATGCAGTGACACTTTTATAGGTATTTTATTGATATATTGATTCTTACATTCTTATCAAAAATAATGTAAGTAGTAATTTTTGCGCCATAACCAGTATAACCAAAATCTTGCAAAAGAGTTAAATTTTCGCTATATTTTTGGCTTCAAGCATACATGCTTTCGGTGACGCCACAAGTATAATTATATTAGAAATCTTTTATCTCACTACTAGGTGAATTACTTGTTGATCTGTGTATTGATATACCATCCTACATATATTTCATGATTGAACGCTATGCCTAATCCAAGGAATAAATACAAGAACTCACTGTTTCTTTATCAACACATTATTTTGTCTTTGAAGTGAACTTATATATTGATTTTTGAGAAATAGTTCATTTATTTAATGGTAATTCACAAAATGTTCTCAACATCGAATTCCTTGAATCACGTAGATGTGTTTTCATACCCCGATATTCAAAAACGGTTTAGTTTTGCCCCTAAAACACCAGTAAAGCAATGCTCTGTATGAAACAATCTCATTTTTAATTAGTGGAAATTGGTAAGCGAGGGCTAAAAATACAAAATGTTTAATATCTACGCCGCTCGTGCACGGATTTAGACAATCTATAGCTTGTTAGAAAGGTATTTTTACAAGCTTTCTATTTATGTGCAGTTTGTGGGACAATATTGTATTGTTTGAAAGTTATTTGCAAAAAACCTGCTGTGTTTTGACAAAATCGCTTATATCTCAGGAAGTAAACAACATATCAAAAATCAAAAATAATAGTGTCAAATGGCAACGTTAGGTCTTTCATTTGAAACTAATTTCATTAAGATCGGTTCAGCCATTGCTGAGATAATTACATGACATTTTGTACATACATACATACACACATACACACTAGGGTGGGACAAAAATTAGATTCCAGCTCCGAGCAACTTTTTGAGTACCATTTGGGCTCTAGAACAACTGTGCAAATTCTTAGCTCGATCCCTGCAACTATATTTTTGCGCCCACTGTTTAAAATTTACATAGGATTTTGTATGGGAAAATTAACTTTCACAAAATAATTCCTCCAGGAGTCGCCCATTGCTTCCTAAAAATAAATCGTTATGTGGCTTTCATAGGAAATTTAACAAAGAAACAATGTCTCGAAAACCACGAAACGATCTGACGCTTGAGACAAAAGTTATTAAGCAGAAACCGAATGATGCTCTGACGATTGATAAAATATTAATTTTTTCTAGCACCACTGCTTTTGGTTGTATACGCAATTCTGTTTTAATCTTCTCTTAATGTGTCTAAATCATTTATCTATAATGTCTGGTCACTTCACAAGAGTTCTGAGGGATAAATTGAGGCTTCTTTTGTACATAATAAGAGAAAATTAAAAACTTTGCATATAATTCGATCGTCAAAAGCAGTGATGCTATGAAAAGTGAAATTTTCATTAATCTTCAGGGTATCAATCGGTTTTTGCCTAATAACTTTTTCCACAAGCATCAGATCGTTTCGCAGTCTTCTAGACTTTATTTCCTTGACAAATTTCCTATAAAAGTCAGACATTTATTTATTTTTGGGAGGTAACGTTCGACTCTTGGAAGAATTAATTTGCAAAAGACGATTTTCCCATACGAAATCCCATGTAAACTTTAAACCGTGGGCGCAAAAATATAGTTTCAGCGATCGAACTAAAAATTTGCAGAGTTGTTCTGAGAGCTAAATGGAACCCAAAATGTTACTCGGAGCCAAATTTTATTTTTTTCATATAACCATGTCCCACTCTAATACACACACACACACATACAGACATTGTCTCAACTTGTCGAGCTGAGTCGATTGGTATATGAGACTCGGCCCTCCGGGCCTCGGAAAAAGTTTTCAAAGTTTGAGCGAATCCTATACATTTCTTTTGTAAGAAATGTAAAAAATGGCGCATTTTTTCGTAAAAAATGGCAATGTTTATTTCAAATTGGTAAAAAAACCCATAACTGCGAAAAAACCCTTATCTCAACATAGGGGTTAGGTATTTTATACATAAAATGTGTATGCAAAACAAATCGGTTGAGTAGTTTTTGAATGGCAGTTAACACCGCAAATTGTCGATTGGTATATGAGACTCGGCCCTCCGGGCCTCGGAAAAAGTTTTCAAAGTTTGAGCGAATCCTATACATTTCTTTTGTAAGAAATGTAAAAAATGGCGCATTTTTTCGTAAAAAATGGCAATGTTTATTTCAAATTGGTAAAAAAACCCATAACTGCGAAAAAACCCTTATCTCAACATAGGGGTTAGGTATTTTATACATAAAATGTGTATGCAAAACAAATCGGTTGAGTAGTTTTTGAATGGCAGTTAACACCGCAAATTGTCATTTTTTCCAGAGACGTTCTACAAAAAGCTTTGTCACCGAGTCGCTTGTCGACATTTTGGCATAGAAAAATTACAGAAGATGATACACTATAATGCACAATGTTTTGATCAATTCGCTTCACACAAATTTCTAAAAAAAAATCGCGATAGTTTTTTTCCGCGCTAAAAACCATCTCCCCTTTAACGAGAACCTAATTTTCTGAACATTTCTTTAAAACAAAATAAGTTCCAGAAGACAAATGTACAGTGAGGTTTAAGCTTTAATACAGTGAATTTAGCTTTCAGAAAAAAAATTTAAGGCTTGTGTACAGGACACGACCAGGGTGCCATTACAAATGTAACGTTTTAAGAGCGTGCAATATAATTCGCGAATGAATATTAATCTATCAAAATTATCGACTCATCTCAGGACTGGAGAGTATATAGTCCCCCGTAAACATAGGCTACGTCACGTTCTGATTTACTACCCGCTTCTATGTTACAATTTGATATACACCCTCGCCTAAACATAATTTATTATTGATCCTATGACAATAGTAAAATTAAAAAACCTAGTACAACACTATACTCGCTGCTATGCTTTTAAACAAATCGATTTTTTCAATTAATCAATTATCTGCTGGCATTAAGGGGTTATATACATTTTTGTGAGAAAAACGTCAAGAAAATTTGAATTTACGTAAAGACATAAAGCAATGATTTACATCATCAAACTTAGAGTATTTTAGTAGCACATTTTTCAGTGTAATAAACAAGCATAAGTTCATAAAAATATTTCGATAATTGGCGGAGTTATGGTTTTTTCCCCGAAACCCTTTTTTATTTAAGAGGTTTGCGGTGATCACAAATAAAGACCAATAGATCAACTAAAATCCCAAAACTCAAAAAAATCCTTTAGTATATGAGTATTCATCGTATCTTAACGATACATAATATATTTTTCCTGCATTCGGGAATATTTTTGCTAAAATAATCACTGTTTTAAGCTCTACAAATTGCATTAAAAATTATCATCCACAAAACAAAAATTTATGCATAAAAAACGAATCGTAAAAGTACGAAAAACATTAATTACGATCAATTGAAAAAAAATTGAAGAAAATCGGTTAAGTTGTTTTTCGGCAATCATGATCATGGAAAAAACATTTTTGGAAAAACGACATTTCGAGATAATCGAGTTTGAAATTTCAAGTCACTATTGCCCTAGGTAGACGAAGCGCTGTAACTTCCGATATATTTCTCGGATCTCTATAAAAATTTGTGAAAATATTCTCATGGAGTTGTAATTTTAGATAAAGGTATTAAAACATTCGATTTTTTTTAAAAATAAAAAGGACCATATCCCCCTTAATCGATTACAGTTAGCAACTATATGAAAAATAACCAGACACTCAGCGCTCTATTAAAGGGAAGCCCGCGCTTTCTAGAGGAAATATTTAGTTTTCAACGTTTCCAAATTATTTCAAATAAATTTTTAATATTTCAATTGTGTACTAATGAAATTAGATAAATAATCTTTAGGTTAAGTAATTTCTTAATCATTAAATGGCTAAACAAATAAAATTTATTAATAAATTACAATAATTTTACCATACAAATCTGATGTTTTGGCAATATTATAATGAAACTGAAACAATGAACTTAGTGTATGTTCTGCAACGTTTTAAGCGTTACAAAGTAGAACTGTCACAGAAATAATTACATTCTCAGCATAGCGTTTTGTTTTGAAATTTTGTTTCTAAAACAAGTTTAGAACTGTGTTTAAACACATAGAGAGTATGCAGCACAGACCCTCATATTTCATAGACTGATGAAAAATAATGTTGAGTCCGGAAACGCTGAAGACATGACGTGACATGAATTTTAAACTAAATAGAACATCCGCAAAATCTGCTGCTGAAGAGGGTAAGTTCTAGTTAAATTTAATTATCAGTTTTATACTATAGAACTGTCACTATTGTGATTCTAGAACTAAACCATAGAAATTAGAAACGTGTTGCAAATTAGGCAACATAGAAACCGGCATCGTATACCTGCTTTAAAGTTCGAAATATTAAAACAAGACGCTCTGCTGGGGATGTGATTGTTCCCATTCTCGTTCTGCTTTGAAACTCCTATATAAAATACTACACTGCACGATATGATCTAAGGAATTTGAAATATTTATATTTGCAAACTTGTGTAAAAACGAGGATAAAAATAACAACCAATCGGTGTTTTCACCTGGTCAGACTGCATTACCACCAGAAATTGCTTTAGCTTAGCTTTTTGAAAACAAACATCAACGCTGAAACTGCTCTCACATAACTTGAACCGCCACCCACCCTCCAGCATCATTAACTCACCACCGCATTTCAGTATATCCGACATATAAAACGCGTATGTATTAGTAGGCTCATTACCCTACAAACCGCCAAAACCATCTTGGCCCAACGCGCACACCATGCGTGAAAAAAAATATGTGTGCCAATCCCAACGCAAACTCACAAGCAGCGCACATACGTCGCAGTCTGCAGTGTTGAACTTAATTCAAGCACGTTCCCAGATAGTGCAATAAAACATTTTCAATGTCGAAAACCACATCGTAAAAATAAAAATACGAAATCCGAAATTCCTCAGTTTTCCCTAGTGGTGGGGTAATACTAACAGTGTTGATAAATTCAATCATTGATTTATTCTTGAAGGTCTCTAATCATCGAACATGAAGTACAACTTGCTGCAGTCGAAATTCCTAGACTATATGAGATGGTCGTATAGCAGAAATGCAAGGAGACTGGGGAATGGTGGCTCGAAATCGCGCTACCTAGAAATCTGTGAAACATATGGTCATGATTCTGAACACCAGGTATTCGGTCAGTGCAGTAGTTACGACGATCATGATGTTACAATTCAAATCAAATGATAACTATTTAATGTTAGTTAAAGCCTAGGTTAAAGCCCATACTAACTAATATTGTCAATGGTACATTTAATATATAACTTCCAAAGTTTTACATAAAGTTATTGTTTAATGTGATTGTGTATGTATATGACAATGGAAAAAACGATATTTTGAAATACATAATCTGCTGTAGCTGTATATTCGGTCGCAAAACAACAAAATTCGACTGGAATTGAACATATTAGCAAGACCCACAAACTATTGTAACCGTTAGTTACATCGTTTCGTTTTTTGTTGTAAATATTACTTGTTTGTTTGTAGAACCTTCACAATTCTTGTACTAAATATACACAACATTGGGCAGTAAAATATGAAAATGCGTTTCGGATAAAAATTTGAGGGAAAGCAAGCAGATTAAATCTCTGGTCAGTTTTGAAATCAGGCGTCCGTGTGCTGACGTGGCATATCACTAGTGAAATTTAGACCACCCCCTCCCCCTTTGGGGCGAGAAGATAGTTTCAAAAACTGTTGAGATCGTTCAGGCAATTTAGCATTTTACCATGAAGAATCGATCATATTTTTTAGCAACCTTGAGCTGCAAATATCTTCACCAGGCCCTCTTAGCACCTCTTCAAATCGTCCAGCACACGGTACTGAGAGGATCCCGCGTCTAACCTACGAGCTTTTCAACCCTTCGGAACGCAGGTCCTAATCGTAAAGGAGGGTCTCCTCTCGGTGTTTGTCATTGCGGTTAGCAGCGGTAACGCCGATACGCGCCAATGAGGGAAGACGCCTACCTACACCAAAACCAGCAACGCCCACTGGTCCGTCCATCCGCAATCTGGATGATCATCGTACCGGAAACCTCGGAGCCTTAATCCGATCCGCTTCGCCGACATCCGCGAGGTGATGTCGTCCGTTAGCATCGTCAGAAGCAACGAAGTACGATACGTTCAGTGATAGCAGTAGTGCACACGACACATTAGAACAAATTGTAAATTACACCCCACACCCACACGTCACAATTACATGTAAATAAGGTGTAAGAAAAGTGGATGTTCTAGGTTTTTGTTCTTTATACACGTAGCCATTGATTACTCGGTAGCTAGCAAACCCTGCGATACCAGCAAAAGAGTCGCTTCAACCGTAAAAGCCTTGTTAAAATGTTTGGTAACACTATAATAAAACATCCCTTAAAACACTACCCATAGTCGCATAGTTGTCCCGTTTATCATGGGATTTCCTATATTTATGGGACTGATATGCGATCATGTGCAGATTCTGCAGTAACCAGTCCGTCTTACCCTCACTATCTGCCCGTTGCACCCGTCTTTTAAAAAGGTATTTAATTAATCTGGACACTCGAGGAGCGACACATGAATCTATATAATATAGTATATTCCTAATATGTCCGAGGATTGTTGAGTACCGTCGATATTTAAAATGTACTTCACACATTTACTGTAATTTAATTAGATATTTTAAATATAGCTCATTCGTGCTTTACAGTACTATAAATATGCAACGTATTTTAGGTAATGCAAATATGTACTTTGAATACTTGTATTTGCAAAACTTTCAAAATTTTCAAACAATTGTTATGTACGGGGATGACTTTTATTAAGTGCTACAAAAGTATTTTTAAATATTTCCATCAATTTCTTCCAACAACATGCAGATATTTTCAAAACTACGCTTTCGAACCTGCTAGTAGTGTTCCTTGATATATTCTTTAATTGACGTAAGACAATTCGAATGTTTCAATACTCATACTTTTGGCGGATAAAGGGTCAAGCATAATGCTTAGTCATTCACGTAGCAACAGGACCAACTTAAAGTTTTAAAATTGTGATGACATCGCTAGGTTCACTGCAGAATGCAATTCATGGTTTCGCAGATTTTTCAAACCGGACCTTGATACTCCATCAGTGATGGAGTATTCTATTTGATCCTTAATGCACACACGAGCCATCATACATACATAAAACTATACACTACACAGTACACATGCACAAACAAAACACACGAGTTTGAAAGTTTCGCACTGGGCAGTTAATTTCAACTTAAACACAAAAAAAAATGCAACCGAGAAGTTAATGCACAGCTCTATAAAATTGTGTGCTTGATAATTTTCCGGAACACTCCAGGATGTGCATTAATTCAAGAGGTTCTTCCGGTAATGAACCAGCACTGATACACCTTGTGACCAGACTGGGCAGATTTACCTATTTTTTTTTAAAGAATTTACTGATTTTACATTTTAGCAGAATTTCATCAACCGACCTGAGCTGGAGGAGCAGTTAGTTTTGAACAAAACAGTCGACGCTAATCCGCACTCCCTTCGAACGAAAGCACAAAGTTAATGCACAGCGATGTCAAATTATCTCAGCTGCAATATTCCGGAACGTTCCTAGTGGCGTGCTCTTCGTTTGGAGACACTCAGAACCGCATATGTCCGGGAATATCGTAAAGGCTTTCTAGAAAGATCCAGTAGTGAATTCACTAGATGCGATAAACATATGTAATTAATTACCTTTCTGAGGAACCCGAAAACCAACCGATGCTGGAGGAACACAGTTCTTTCGAACGAAAGCACAAAGCAAATGCACAGCGATGTCAAATTATCTCAACTGCAATATTCCGGAACGTTCCTAATGGCGTGCCCTTCGTGTGGAGACACTCGGCACCGTATGTGTCCGGGAATATCGTACAGGATTTCTAGAAAGATCCAATAGTGAATTCACTTGATGCGATAAACATATGTAATTAATTACCTTTCTGGGGAACCCGAAAACCAACCGATGCTGGAGGAACACAGTTCTTTCGAACGAAAGCACAAAGCATATGCACAGCGATATCAAATTGTCTCAATATTCCGGAATGTTTCTAATGGCGTAACTTTCTGGGAGAATCCGAAAATCAACCGATGCTGGAGGAACACAGTTCCTTACAACGTGCGCAAG
Source organism: Topomyia yanbarensis (assembly GCF_030247195.1). Taxonomy (NCBI): domain Eukaryota; kingdom Metazoa; phylum Arthropoda; class Insecta; order Diptera; family Culicidae; genus Topomyia; species Topomyia yanbarensis. Next base: position 90,333,635 of record NC_080670.1, on the reverse strand, counting down.
ATGACTTTGTTTGGTAACCAACACTCGAAATCGGTGTCTAGAAAGATCCGGACAGTTATTTAATTGATGAGAAGTAAACATAAATTTGATTACCTTTCCGCAGCAACCAACCGGTGCTGGAGGAACGCTGAACTGGTTTCAAATGAATAATCTTGCAGCAAAAGGACCGGTTGAGATTGATGATCACATTGCGCTACAAATTTGCCACGAGAAAACACTGCGTAAATATCAAGTAAAATCTTTTGAATTTGCTCGAAACTTCCACTAGCAATGAAAGGAAAATGAATGCAGCGACTGTCACTTTTTTATTCGTTTGGTGATTTTTTCCTAATCATTTTCGCCCGTTGCACGTTCAGCTGAAAATGTTTAAAATTCAACCACCAATTCGGACTAAACTTTAACCATTTTCTTACTTCTACTAAACTTACCTTGAAATGGTTAAAAATTAACCTAAAATGGTTATTATCTTTTAAGCGTGTAGGATAGGATCCGCCAACTCTGTCCCCTGATTTTGAACCAATCCTGAACCAGCTCGTGATTGGACGAAAGTGACATCAGTAAACATTCGGCTTGTAAAAGTACTAAAAGGCTGCTTGGAAGTGTTGTCACATTGTGATATAAAACAGTAGATACAGAACACTAGATTAGGATTGTCGCTGGCATCAGTGGTAGGAACATCATTGTTTTGATTCCGGGATATACCTGTCAAATGGGCCAAATAAAAAAAGCAAAAAAAATAATCCTCTAACGTTGTTTCATAGCGACTAATCATTTTTGTTTCTATTGGCCAGCAACACAATGGCCATTCTTGGCTGATGTATTTTCACTAATTAGAATGCACAAATTGTCTAAACCTGTACTGAATGTTGATGAATTTTCATTTCCATGTGCGGTATATACCAACTCTTTCGTTTCATAACAATAACAGTCGAAATTTACACCGAGAAAATTCGATATATTGAATATATTGATTTCGCACATAACTTTTTGCAATTTGTAGTAGCACATAAAACTTTGTAGTAGCACATAAAACTTATCTGTCACACATAGATATATGTGGAAACTAATGAAATTAGAATAGTAGGCCACAAAGAAATTTGTTTCATAGTAGATATCACATAATTTTTTCTGTTTGCCTATCGTTTATTCTGCTGTAAATTTTATGCATTGGATATTTTCGGTGTTGAATGCATAAAAATCACAGCAGAATAAACGAGATTGAAATGAAAAAGGTAAACTCTGCATTTTACTAATTTGAAGTTCATTCGTAACCCAACTTTGTACCGGGAAACAAGTGCTTTTTGTTCTCTCCGGTGTGGTTTAGTTTTTTCGGTAGTACGAAGGTGCTTGCTGTGGCAGAGGCTGCAGTAAAGCATTATTAATAAACAGTCCCGCGAGTGATAATTATTACCTGCGATATCGGTTAAAGTAGTGCAGTGAAGTGCGTTACTAAACAGTTTTCTTACCTGAAAGACGGCTTTGTTTAGACGAGCTATACCAGCTCTCTACTGTGTGAAGGTCACGCGGGTGACGGATAAAACAAACGGAGGATCAATTCACCTACCAGCTCGTCAGGAACCAACTGGTGAAGTGTTTCGTTTTTTTACTTTTCTTATCGATTTTTTTATTATTGTTTTTGATTTTTTATTTTAATTTAAATTAAATAGTGCGGTCGAGCGTGTTGCTCCCACAACAAAATGGAACAAACAGAAGGATCACCCTCCGAAGACGAATATTATGGGGAAGAAGAACGTATATCTGATACTGAGACAGATAATGTTATGGTCGATCCACTTCCCCCACTTTCCCCCAATGTCTCACAGCCCCCCCGAGTCAAGGTTTACCAGGATGGATCCGCTGGTCCTTGGGTGGTATACTTTCGGCCCAAAAATAAACCGTTAAACAGCATAACTGTTGCACGGGAGCTGACAAAACGTTACTCGGCCGTAACCGAGATTAAAAAGGTTCAGTCAGATAAACTGCGCGTAGTCGTTACAGACTTGAAACAGGCCAATGATATCGTTAGCAATAGCCTCTTTACGCTGGAGTATCGCGTCTACATCCCTTCTCGTGATGTGGAGATTGACGGTGTGGTAAGTGATGCGGGTCTAACTATCGATGATCTGATGAATGATGGGGCTGGCCGCTTTAAGGACCCTAACCTTCAATCAGATAAGATTTTGGAGTGCAAGCAATTGCACTCAAAGTCCATCGAAGATGGTAATTACTATCCATCTGACTCGTTTCGCGTAACCTTCGCCGGATCTGCACTTCCGAGCTACGTTGAAGTGGGAGGAGCTCGTCTACCTGTACGCCTGTTTGTACCGCGGGTCATGAATTGTTCCAATTGCAAGCAGCTAGGTCACACGGCCACCTACTGTAGCAACAAGCAACGGTGCGGTAAATGTGGGGAACGCCATGCGGATGATACTTGCAGTAGGCCCGCTGAGAAGTGTGTTTACTGTGGGGAGAATCCGCATGCACTTTTGACATGCCCAACGTACAAACTTCGCGAGGATAAACTGAAGCGATCCGCCAAAGATCGCTCCAGACGCTCTTACGCAGAAATGCTTAAAAGAGCTGTTCCACTTATCTCCGAAAACCCATTCGCTCTCTTGTCAACTGACGATAACGCCTCTAATGACCCTTGCGAGGGGCATTCTTTGGCTCCGCTTGGAAACTCTAGGAAAAGACCTAATCAAAACTCACCTGAACTTCCTCGTAAGGGTCCTAGGTTGTCCCAAACAAGGGTACAAAATAAAAATAATTCATCAACTGGAAGTGCTGGTAAAAATCCGAAGATAATACCTCCTGGTTTTGGGAAATTGAGAAACAACCAGGAGTTCCCAGCACTCCCAAGGGCACCAAAAATCCCAAGTCAGTTTGTCTTCACATCTCGCCCTGAGCAGAAGCAAAAAATCGTCTCGCGCAAGTGAAACAGTCAATTCTACCTAAAAATCAATCGGTGCCTATCACACAAGCAGTCCATATAACAATAGCCTATACCTACTGTGCGATTTAGTGATGAGTGACGGTGCCCAGCAAAAAGCAACCCAGCTGCGGTTGAACTGTGTTGCTGTTGATTTTTCGAAATGCCCCGTAAGACCAGCCATTCGGGAAGTGGAACAGTTATTAAAAGTGCAGATGAAGGTGAAGTGAAAACCCTACAAATGCATCATATCAAACATTGCGTGCTGATTTCGTTCAACAACATTAACCAAGCTGAGTCATTCGTCTCGCGAAACAACATGCAGCACACCACCGAATGCGGCAATGTTAAATATAGCATTCCCGTATACATCGAGAACGGCGCGGTAGAAGTTCGTGTCCATGATCTGGCTACGCGTACCCCTGACGGCGCGATTAAAAAAAGCTTGCAAAAATACGGAGAAGTAGACTCCGTTACACATGAGACTTGGAGGAATTTTTTCCCGGGCATCCCTAACGGTGTTCGTGTGGTGAGAATGCGTGTGACCAAGCCATCCCTCATACATAACCGTCACAGCGTTAGGAAGTTGCGATGTTCTCATTCATCAAACATCACTAGTCACGTACCCAGGGCAAATTCCTACGTGCCAGTTCTGCACGAAGAAGCTGCACCTCGGAAAACCTTGCGTAGAAACTGTTAAGGAAAACTCAAATCCAACTGAAATCAGCACACAACCATCTTACGCTAAACCACTAACAGCTGCAAAACCAACATCTATGGATCAAGCACCAACAACCAGCAACAACAATAACGAAACGAATGCCGAAAAATACGAACATACTAAAACGACCCTTAAGAATAAAACACAAACTGGAACATCCGACTGCGAGCAGCAGGAAAGTAGTACGGATGAGGACATGGACGTGAACGATAACGCGAAAGACAAACGAAATGAACCTCAACTTGCAGTGGACAACACTGGCAATATTTCGCCCCTTAGAAAAAGGATCTCAACACGCAGCAGAAAGCTGCGCCTGAACGAGACCAAAAATTTAACGTAGCTGTTTTTTTTATTTATTGTAAAAAAACAAACAATCGGCCTCGTCGAGCTACCGCATTTGGGCCAAAATAAATTAATTAATTATAAAAAAAAAATAAATCCTAAGTGCTCCAATTTTACAGTCAGAAACTCAACCTAAAACGGGATTCCTTAAATTTTCTGACATTGTGGACTGGATATTCACAGCTTTCAACATTACCGATCCCATGAAAAGCTTGCTGGTTGCTATTCTACCAACAGTAAGAACATTTTTAAAACAGTTGACTGAACAATGGCCCCTCCTTACAGCGATCGTATCCTTCGATGGCTAACTTATTAGACGGAATCAGGGATCTGATCACAGTTTTACAGTGGAACTGCAGAAGTATTATCCCCAAAATTGATTCATTGAAACACTTGCTAAATTACAATCATTGTGATGCATTTTCCCTATGTGAAACATGGCTAACTTCTAATATAAACCTCAACTTCCACGATTTTAACATTATCCGCTTGGATCGAGAAGACTCATATGGGGGGGGTGGGTACTTTTAGGGATCAAAAAGTGCTACTCCTTCAATCGAATCAACCTCCCTTCGACGCCAGGCATTGAAGTTGTCGCTTGTCAAACAACAATCAAAGGCAAAGATCTTTGCATTGCTTCTATTTACATTCCTCCTAGGGCCATGATGGGATATCGAAGATTCTCCAACGTGATTGAACACCTCCCCTCGCCCCGCCTGCTTCTTGGAGACTTTAACTCTCACGCTACGGGGTGGGGCTGTCTATACGACGATAATCGATCTTCGACAATTCAAGACCTTTGTGACAACTTCAATATGACAATTCTGAACACAGGGAAAATGACACGGATTCCTAGACCACCTGCGCAAGCAAGTGCACTGGACATATCTTTATGCTCGACATCACTACGGTTAGATTGCAAGTGGAAGGTAATATCTGATCCCCACGGTAGTGACCACTTACCAATTGTAATTGCAATCACCACTGGTTCAAGACCATCGGCACCAATCAATGTTTCCTATGACCTCACACGAAACATTGATTGGAAGAGCTACGCTGCTGAAATATCCAAAACTATCGATTCAACACAGGTACTTCCCCCGGAGGAAGAATATAAGTTTTTGTCCAACTCGATTCTCGATAGCGCGATTCAAACTCAGACGAAACGAGTACCCGACGTGAACACCCAAAAACGTTCTCCCAACCCGTGGTGAGACAAAGAGTGCTCAGACGTGTACGCGGAGAAAGCTGCCGCGTATAAAACCTTCCGGAACGACGGGTTAGTTGCTAGTTATCGAGTGTACGCGATATTAGAAAAGCGAATGAAAAATTTAATGAAAGCTAAGAAACGCAGTTACTGGCGCCGGTTTGTCGACGGGTTAACAAGAGAAACATCGATGAGCACTCTTCGGGGCACGGCCCGGCGTATGCGAAACCGAAACAGTACTAACGAGAGCGTGAAATATTCAAACCGTTGGATATTCGATTTCGCCAAGAAGGTTTGTCCGGATTCCGCCCCGGCACAGAAAATCTACCGCGCCGCGTCGCCTTACAATACCGCGAACGAAACACCGTTTACGATGGTGGAGTTCTCACTTGCTCTCTTATCATGTAACAATAAAGCCCCGGGGCCAGAGAGAATCAAATTCAACTTGTTGAAGAATCTGCCAGACTCTGCCAAAAGACGCTTGTTGAATTTATTTAATAGGTTTCTTGAGGGTAACATTGTCCCACATGACTGGAGACAGGTGAGGGTCATCGCCATCCAAAAACCAGGAAAACCAGCCTCCGACCACAATTCGTATCGTCCGATTGCAATGCTGTCCTGTATCCGGAAGTTGTTCGAGAAAATGATACTGTTTTGGCTCGACAATTGGGTCGAAACAAATGGCTTACTGTCAGATACACAATTTGGCTTCCGCAAAGGCAAAGGGACGAACGATTGCCTTGCGTTGCTCTCGACAGAAATTCAAATGGCATATGCTAACAAAGAGCAGATGACATCAGTATTCTTGGATATTAAGGGGCTTTCGATTCAGTTTCGATCAACATTCTTTATGAGAAGTTGCACCAGCATGGTCTTTCGCCAATTTTAAATAACTTTTTGCTAAACCTGTTGTCTGAAAAACAAATGCATTTCTCGCATGGCGATTTATCGACATCACGATTTAGCTACATGGGCCTTCCCCAGGGCTCATGTCTAAGCCCTCTCCTCTACAATTTTTACGTGAATGACATTGACGAATGTCTTGTCAATTCCTGCACGCTAAGGCAGCTTGCAGATGACGGTGTGGTCTCTATTACAGGTCCTAAAGCCGTCGACTTGCAAGGACCACTGCAAGATACCTTGGACAATTTGTCTGCTTGGGCTCTCCAACTGGGTATCGAGTTCTCCACGGAGAAAACTGAGCTAGTCGTATTTTCTAGAAAGCGTGAACCAGCGCAACTACAGCTTCAATTAATGGGTCAAACTATTGCTCAGGCTTCAACATTCAAATATCTCGGGGTATGGTTCGACTCTAAAGGTACCTGGGGATGTCACATTAGGTATTTGAAACAGAAGTGCCAACAAAGGATCAACTTTTTCCGTACAATAACTGGAACATGGTGGGGTGCCCATCCAGGAGACCTAATCAGGTTGTACCAAACAACGATATTATCAGTGTTGGAGTACGGATGTTTCTGCTTTCGCTCCGCTGCGAACATACACTTCATCAAACTGGAGCGAATCCAGTATCGTTGCTTGCGTATTGCCTTGGGTTGCATGCACTCGACCCATACGATGAGTCTCGAAGTGCTGGCGGGCGTTCTTCCGCTGAAAAATCGATTTTGGGACCTCTCATATCGATTGCTTATTCAATGCGATATTCTGAACCCATTGGTGATTGCAAATTGCGAAAGGCTTGTCGCGATTCAAACTCAGACGAAACGAGTACCCGACGTGAACACCCAAAAACGTTCTCCCAACCCGTGGTGAGACAAAGAGTGCTCAGACGTGTACGCGGAGAAAGCTGCCGCGTATAAAACCTTCCGGAACGACGGGTTAGTTGCTAGTTATCGAGTGTACGCGATATTAGAAAAGCGAATGAAAAATTTAATGAAAGCTAAGAAACGCAGTTACTGGCGCCGGTTTGTCGACGGGTTAACAAGAGAAACATCGATGAGCACTCTTCGGGGCACGGCCCGACGTATGCGAAACCGAAACAGTACTAACGAGAGCGTGAAATATTCAAACCGTTGGATATTCGATTTCGCCAAGAAGGTTTGTCCGGATTCCGCCCCGGCACAGAAAATCTACCGCGCCGCGTCGCCTTACAATACCGCGAACGAAACACCGTTTACGATGGTGGAGTTCTCACTTGCTCTCTTATCATGTAACAATAAAGCCCCGGGGCCAGAGAGAATCAAATTCAACTTGTTGAAGAATCTGCCAGACTCTGCCAAAAGACGCTTGTTGAATTTATTTAATAGGTTTCTTGAGGGTAACATTGTCCCACATGACTGGAGACAGGTGAGGGTCATCGCCATCCAAAAACCAGGAAAACCAGCCTCCGACCACAATTCGTATCGTCCGATTGCAATGCTGTCCTGTATCCGGAAGTTGTTCGAGAAAATGATACTGTTTTGGCTCGACAATTGGGTCGAAACAAATGACTTACTGTCAGATACACAATTTGGCTTCCGCAAAGGCAAAGGGACGAACGATTGCCTTGCGTTGCTCTCGACAGAAATTCAAATGGCATATGCTAACAAAGAGCAGATGACATCAGTATTCTTGGATATTAAGGGGGCTTTCGATTCAGTTTCGATCAACATTCTTTATGAGAAGTTGCACCAGCATGGTCTTTCGCCAATTTTAAATAACTTTTTGCTAAACCTGTTGTCTGAAAAACAAATGCATTTCTCGCATGGCGATTTATCGACATCACGATTTAGCTACATGGGCCTTCCCCAGGGCTCATGTCTAAGCCCTCTCCTCTACAATTTTTACGTGAATGACATTGACGAATGTCTTGTCAATTCCTGCACGCTAAGGCAGCTTGCAGATGACGGTGTGGTCTCTATTACAGGTCCTAAAGCCGTCGACTTGCAAGGACCACTGCAAGATACCTTGGACAATTTGTCTGCTTGGGCTCTCCAACTGGGTATCGAGTTCTCCACGGAGAAAACTGAGCTAGTCGTATTTTCTAGAAAGCGTGAACCAGCGCAACTACAGCTTCAATTAATGGGTCAAACTATTGCTCAGGCTTCAACATTCAAATATCTCGGGGTATGGTTCGACTCTAAAGGTACCTGGGGATGTCACATTAGGTATTTGAAACAGAAGTGCCAACAAAGGATCAACTTTTTCCGTACAATAACTGGAACATGGTGGGGTGCCCATCCAGGAGACCTAATCAGGTTGTACCAAACAACGATATTATCAGTGTTGGAGTACGGATGTTTCTGCTTTCGCTCCGCTGCGAACATACACTTCATCAAACTGGAGCGAATCCAGTATCGTTGCTTGCGTATTGCCTTGGGTTGCATGCACTCGACCCATACGATGAGTCTCGAAGTGCTGGCGGGCGTTCTTCCGCTGAAAAATCGATTTTGGGACCTCTCATATCGATTGCTTATTCAATGCGATATTCTGAACCCATTGGTGATTGCAAATTGCGAAAGGCTTGTCGAGCTTAATTCTCAGACCCGATTCATGTCCTTGTACTTCGATTACATGGCACAGAACATCAATTCAACTACGTATAACGTCAACCGTGCTCATCTCTTAGATACTTCTGATCACACTGTATTTTTCGATACATCCATGAAGGAAGAGATTTGTGGAATTCCGGATCATATTCGCCCACAAGTGGTCCCAAATATTTTCTATAACAAATACCATCAAGTCGACTGCGCCAAAATGTTCTACACTGACGGATCAATTCTCGATGGGTCCACAGGCTTCGGTATCTTCAACGAAAATCTTGCTGCCTCATTCAAACTCAATTACCCTGCTTCAACTTACGTCGCAGAATTAGCTGCCATTCAGTATACTCTCGGGATCATTGACACTCTGCCCTCAGACCATTACTTCATCGTTTCGGATAGTCTCAGCTCCATTGAGGCCATCCGTGCGGCGAAGCCTGGAAAGCACTCACCGTATTTTTTGGGGAAAATACGGGAATATCTGAGTGCTTTATCTGAAAAATCTTACCAGATTACCTTGGTTTGGGTCCCGTCACATTGTTCTATTGCGGGTAATGAGAAGGCGGACTCTTTAGCCAAGGTGGGTGCATTAGAAGGCGACACTTACGAAAGACCAATTTGCTTCAACGAATTTTTCAGTATCTCTCGTCAGAGGACGCTCGATAGTTGGCGAACCTCATGGAGCAATGGGCATCTGGGACGGTGGCTACATTCCATTATCCCGAAGGTATCAACGAATGCTTGGTTTAAGGGGTTGGATGTGAACCGGGACTTTATTCGTACGATGTCAAGGATCATGTCCAACCATTATTCGTTTGACGCGCATCTCCGTCGTATAGGGCTTGCTGAAAGTAATCATTGTGTTTGTGAGAACGGCTATCACGACATCGAGCATGTTGTTTGGCTGTGCGCAGAGTACTGTGTTGCCAGGTCCCAACTAATAGATTTCCTTCGGGCCCGAGGTAGATCACCCTATGTGCCAGTCCGGGACGTCCTGGTAAGCCGTGACCACCCCTATATTTTTCTTATCTATATCTTTTTGAAAACCATTGATGTCCAAGTTTAATACATTTTACCCTCTCTCATTCACAGTAGAATCTCACCAACCTATCCCTGTATCTACAATATGGCATTGCTTCACGAGTCTTCGGTGCATACCCTTCTTGATAACCGTCTATCCAGAACATCATGACATACCGCACATGCAGATGATATAGAGTGCCAATAATTATCCGAAATATCGACCCTCCCCTCGCCCCTGCGATTACAGGCTGGAAACTACAACACTACAACAAAGTGTGCATATCCGCCACAATGATCAATCAGCAAACGACGATGTCAATTACACAATATGTATCCCACTTCCCACTGAGACGTCCAAAAAATTGTTTCAAAATCGTTCAACACGGGTCCAACGATGGACGTTCGTTGAACGGTTATTTGGACGTTGTCCAAATTGGTCCAACGAACGTCCTTCATTGGACGATTTTGAAACCAACCGTTCTTAGAGGGTTCCTACCTTTTTCCTTTACTTACATAAGAGGGGAGCAAGCCGCCCCTAAATACGGTTTTATCTTCCCCCACTAACATGTGACATGTAACATAAAAAAATGAATTATCAGCCTCGTTAAGCTACAGCTTTTGGACCTAAATAAACGTATTTTAAGATAAAAAAATAAAAAAATCTAATTTGAAGTTCAACTAAATGGTTTGTGATCAGGGATGCCAACCTTCCAGATTTATCTGGATTCTTCCAGATTTTAACCAGATTTTTTTTTTTTTAACGTCGTCCAGACATACAGATTTATGTTTGTCTGATCCAGATTTCAAAAAAATTGTCCAGATTTATCCAGAAAATTTGTAAAATGAGAAAATAAGTTACACGAATGCATAGTTGATTTTTAAACCACGTTCTGTGCTACAACTTTCAAAAGAAAACTTTTTATAAAAGCTGGAAGCACCCCATACCCTAGTTTTCTAGCTAAAAGTGAACAAATTTTGTCTAATTTTTATTAGTTGTGAGTTCCAGCTATCCAAGATACTGAAAGCCCAGAAACGCAATTTTAATCCTATGCTGAAAATTAAGCGTTTGAGATGATCAGATTGGTAGCGCAATTATCGAATTTTCAGTAAGTTTTATATCACTATTTGTTAACATACAAATATGTTTCAATAATAAATTGCTACATTTATAACTCTCCCAAAAACATTAGGCCATCCAGACAATTCCAGATTTTTTCAAAAAATTTACAGATTTTTCGGAAACTTGGCATCCCTGTTTGTGATTATAAGCAGGCCATATTTTTCTGCGTGTACCAAAAGTGCTAAGAGAAGAGAAGACAATCGCGTAGCCAATTTGATCCAGTCCTAACCTCAATATTGAACCAGCTTCTGATTGGTCGTTTTGCCAATTATGAGCGTTTATTATATAGGGGAATTACAGCGTCATTTAGCTGTCAAAGAAAAATCAGGTAACTGCTCACACCAACGAGAATCGCATTCGAATTGCACCATACGCGCGCACGGTAGTTGGAATGAGAAAGGTTACGTTTCGTGTAAAGCGGACCCTACACGTGCAGAAATATTGACAATAAATCGATTATTGATCAATATATTGATCGTGTAAGGGTATCTTGAAAATATTGATCATGTAGAAATCAAATGGGATTGACGGATTGAAGCAATCTTGTCAATATTTTTATTGACAATATTCTTGTCCCGTGTAGGGTCCGCCTAAGGAGAGATAGTTGTATATAGTAGATACAGAACACTAGATTAGGATCGTCGCTGGCATCAATGGCTGGAACATCATTGTTTTGATTCCGGGATATACCTGTCAAATTTGCCAAATAAAAAAAAGCAAAAAATAATCCTCTATCGTTGTTTCATAGCGACTTAGCATTTTTGGTTCTTTCAGCCAGCAAAACAATTGCCATTCTTGGTTGATGTATTTTCACTAATTAGAATGTACAAATTCTAAATCTGTTCTGAATTTTAATGATTTTTCATTTCCTTGTACGGTATATACAAACTCTTTCGTTTCATAACAATAAGAGTCGAAAATGTACACCGAGAAAATTCGTTATATTGAATATATTGATCTCACACATATTTTTTTGCAACAAGATATCATGTGAAAACTAATGAAATTATAATAGTATGCCACATAGAAATTTGTTTCATAGCAGATATCACGTAGTTTTTCTGTTTTCCTCTCGTTTATTCTGCTGTAAATTTTATGCATTAGACGTTTTCGATTTTGAATGTATAAAAATCACAGCAGAATAAACGAGACTGAATTGAAGAAAGGCAAACTGCATTTTACTAATTCGAAGTTCAACTAAACGGTTTGTGGTTACAAGCAGGCCATATTTTTCTGCGTGTACCAAACAGAGATGCCAGGTACTTTTTTCAAATGTCTGCAATAATAATTTTAAAAGTCTGGGAAGAACAAAAAATGTCAGGAAAGCTAGTGTAACCAAAGGCCTTTATATTCAAAAATCTGCAAATATCTGCAACCAAACTAAAAAATCTGCAAATATCTGCAACCAAACTAAAAAATCTGCAAATATCTGCATCATCGAAAAAATCTGCAGCTTAAATTAAAAGCCTGCGAATTTGCAGACTTGCCTGCAAATCTGGCATCTCTGGTACCAAAAGTGCGGGCCAAAGACTTTTAATAGAGAGACTTTCGATAACTTGACAGATATATACCGAAAGTAAAACAAACATGTTCCGAGAAAAGAGATTATAACTACTAGAGGGCGCATAGCGCTACTGTTCCTATTGAATGTACGTTGAAGAATGTTGATCGTGGTTGGGTATATACCTATAAAATTTCAGACTTGGAAACAATAATACTTTCGCGATTCCCTTTTCAAAACAAGATTAAACGTTTAATGCATGCTATTTGGTGGATTGTTTTTATTATTTCGGTTGCAGCATTCTGTTGTCGTATTGACTAGGGTTAGTACTAACCAGCAAGTTTAGTGTAATTATGATAATGGAAATGCTGTCGGACATTTCCAATACTAAAACAAACTGGAATGTATTGTAGAATCGAAATTAAAAAAACTGCACGAAGGATTCTCATGGCAAAAAAAATTTCAGCAGAAAGGTTATACTCTATGTAATCAAGACATTGTCATATGCTATGTCACATGTGGAACGACAATTTACCTTTTTGGTGGAACCCGAAAATAAAGTGATTTGGTCTGCGCCTGACAATGGAACGCCTTCAGTTTGTGAAAAGAACCATGTGATTGATAAGTCATCCTACACCTGGATGTTATCAATTCTTTGGTCTACCCGGATTGTGTAACATTGAAAGAAAGATACAAGATTGGGGGCAGATCACTCTAAGAATGTATAACAAATTTGCATCAAATTGAAAAAAAAAATGCATTTAATTTCCATTTTTGCATCAGCTTTGCACTGCCTCGCAAAAAAGTTTGTTTAACAAACGTCCTACGCTGATCCACTTTGTTCGACGTTTTGTTAAATGTAGGGCTAGTTTTTCTGTAGGGCAGAGATGCCAGGTACTTTTTTCAAATGTCTGCAATAATAATTTTAAAAGTCTGGGAAGAACAAAAATGTTAGGAAAGCTAGTGTAACTAAAAGCTTTTATATTCAAAAATCTGTAAATATCTGCAGCCAAACTAAAAAATCTGCAAATATCTGCAACCAAACTAAAAAATCTGCAAATATCTGCGTCATCGAAGAAATCTGCAGCTTAAATTAAAAGTATGCGAATTTGCAGACTTTTCTGCAAATCTGGCATCTCTGCTGTAGGGTTTTGACGTCTTACACGCAACGCAAACAACATTGCTCGCAACGCAAAAACATTGCACGCAACGCAAAATACATTATGAATTTCTATTTTGATGGAAATAAATGCATTTAATTTCGCTGATTTTTAAAAATGCATCACAAGTGATCTGCCCCTAGATACAAGATCAAGTGTTTTCTAGAATCTTTTTTACATTTTTACATTTCTTACAAAAGAAATGTATAGGATTCGCTCAAACTTTGAAAACTTTTTCCGAGGCCCGGAGGGCCGAGTCTCATTAACCAATCGACTCAACTCGACAAATTGAGACAATGTCTGTATGTGTGTGTGTATGTACCAAATGTCATGTAATTATCTCAGCAATGGCTGAACCGATCTTAATGAAGCTAGTTTCAAATGAAAGGCCTGACGTTGCCATTTGACACTATTGATTTTCGATATGTTGTTTACTTTCTGAGATATGGGCGATTTTGTCAAAACACAGCAGGATTTTTGCAAATTACTATCGAACAATACATTATTGTCCCGCAAACTGCACATAAATAGAAAGCTTGTAAAAATACCTTTGTAACAAGCTATAGATTGTCTAAATCCATGCACGAGTGGCGGAGATATTGGTCATTTTGTATTTTTAGTCCTCGCTTACCAATTTACACTAACTAAAAATGAGATTGTTTCATACAGAGTATTGCTTTACTGGTGTTTTAGGGGCAAAACTAAACCGATTTTGAATATCGGGGTATGAAAACACATCTACGTGATTCAAGGAATTCGATGTTGAGAACATTTTGTGAATTACCTCTATAATAAATGAACTATTTCTCAAAAATCAATATACAAGTTCACTTCAAAGACAAAATAATGTGTTGATAGTGAAACAGCGAGTTCTAGTATTTATCCCTTGGATTAGGCGTTGCGTTCAATCATGAGGTAGGGTGATGAGCCTATTTTGGCACCATTAGGGAGAGGGTCGCACTATTTTTTGAACAACTTTAAAAGAAGCCATATTATCTATAACCTTTCTCAGAATAAAGTATCAGTGTACTGTTACTTAAACATCTTTATAATGCTTACTTAGCAGAATTGCCTCAATTTTCAGCATAAATGCAAATAAATGTTCCATTCTGAGCAACTATTCCCACCTCAACGATCCAATTATCGCCTCATGGGTGTGCCAATTTCCACCTCATCGAAAAACAATCTAGTTGAAACGCAATGCCTCATATTCCATTTGCGTCGATTCTAACTAGGTATCCAGATCATGGACGCCAACATGTGATTTGTAAAACGAATCATTCTGCTTTTTTCAGCCGATCAAAACAAACGTAAACATCACGCACATCAATGAAACTCATCAGCTGTTAGTAGAAGAGTGCCCAGAATTGCACACGCAGAAAAAAAACCATTCGAAGGTTAGCAACTGGAATGACAAGTTTCACATCACACATTGCTTTCTCGCAATCCGAATTGTATGTGCAGATGAAAATAAAATATCTGCAATCAACAATTAGTTGAATAACTTGAAGTAATTGATTACTTATACCTGAAATTGCATTACATTATATTTACAAGTTCATGTTTTGGTTTGGCCGCACTGATAATTCTTTTTTGCATGATGGATACAAAAAGTTAGTTTTGATTGTGGTAGTGTATCAGCAAAACATGCCAATAATAGGAACCGCCGTATTTAGTTTTATCCTATTATAACACTAGGCCTATTCTAGTGTTTGACGAGTGATTTTAAAGTGAAATTATCATAAAAAGGTTCTCCAACTAAAATAAAGGTATGTATCAGTGCAATGTTTAATATATTTGTGCTGGAATAACGAGATATGAGGCGGTAAATGCTGGCTCATAAGTGTTTATTTTGCTAAGCGCCGTTGCATCCAGTTTCGGTTCACTACGTGAGTGAGACGGATTAGTAGATATTTCAATAAGGTGATTTTGTTTTAATTAAAAGTTGGATTTAGAGGATAGTTCTAAATACATATGTGCACAACAAATAAAGAATATAACTTGAGCTTATTTTTTCTCACCTGTTTTAGCCAAATCGATAGTGTCATTATCTCATATGCTTGGTTCGAAACCAAGGGGTACGAAATAGGGTCACAATAGGCTCTACTGCCATAATAGGCACATCACCCTAAATGTTGGATGGTATATCAATACACACACTGAGCGGAATTGCTACATCCATATTATATGACATTCATATAATTCAGCGCTATTGGAGTTTCCAATGATTGCTATATTAGACTCTCAATGGCATATCAAACTTATATGGTTATCATGTTAAAAGTTGCATTCCTCTCAAATTCAATTCTATTAGATTTCCATATAACATTTAAATTCCAGTGTCAGACCCAAATCTATCAGCGCACTTTATAATAACTATCTGATAACTATCATATTAAAAACATTAGGCGATCCTATGAAATGCATGTGAGTTGTGACACTTTGTTAAATATATATGGAATGTTTAATGTGTTAAAGCATATGATGGTTTATTAAATCTATAAGAAATGTTACTTATTAAGATAGCTTTTTCCACGTAACAATTATATGAATCTCCAATGATTGTTTTCGGATGTGTTCCGAAATAATGCAGTCATTATCTGCACTGTAATGAAACAACTGCAATCTAAATAAACAAAAAACCTTAAATATTTAATAATTCAGAACATATTTGTACATATGTTACGTTTGGTTGAAGAAAATTTTTGCAGTTTTATCGACGCTCCAAAGCTTTCGCATGCGATAGCATGAAACGCGTGCGAATAATTATAACATTAGAACCGTCCACGGAGAAAGAAACCAAAACATTATTTTCATTAATAATAATACCAAAGTCCATATACGAAAATTATGCTTGTATTACGCAACCTTAAAATGGGTATATCGACAAATGTTCAGAGATACTAAAAGGTTTTCATTATATTATATTATTTTTGGAATGTCGTATTTCGAAGAAGAAATGAATAATAATAGGGAAAAGATCAGTTGACAAACAATACTTGAGTTTCAGTTCGATATATTTGTTAGGAAAGCTTACCTTCTTACTACATAGTTCATTCCAAATTTCTGAATTTCGCTATAGATGCCGGCAATGGAAAATATTAAAAGATTCTTTGTTTCATGATTGGACCCTGATAAGGGCTAATATAAACAAGATAATAATTCGATCCCCCACCCCCAAACTTCCAGAATATGTAAATTTTCGTTGTTAACTAACACGACACAAACAAATGATTCTACTACAGCATTCTTTATTGATCAACGCTGAACACACAAGTTATGCTCTACGAACCATATCCATATTCCATCAAATAACAGCATAGAAAGAGTACCGACCCAGTCAAGCCATTCGGAATTTGATTCGGGATCCTGAATGGAGTCAGTATGGATTCCAAATCAAATGCAACAACCGTTTCTGAGTCGGAATCGGTTGTTGCATTTGATTTGGAATCCATAATGACTCCACTCAGAAATCCGAACCGGTTCCGGAATGAGTTTAACTGGGGAGTAGTGCACTGTCGTTCTACGCATGATTGTCTCAGATTTATGGGGAATCCCATAGAACATGAAACAATTCTGCTTATAGCGGCAGTGTATGAGTGGGAATTTATTTTCCAAAATACGAAATGAAAATTTCAATTCTAATACTTACGGGAATGGTTTTGTGGTTCTAATAAGGACCATTTTTTAAGGACTAGTGTTTCATATAGCTCCTTGCTTCCTAACCAATATCAATGCGGTTTTTAACACATCTCATGGCAGGAGCAATTTTTTTTTTTTTTTTTCATACGTTTATTTGACACGGCATTTGCAAAAGCTTTTTACGCCAGTTTCTTTTTTTACATAGCACGTTACAAAAATCCTTAAGACTAATTTTAATTATACTAGTACTTTGTCTAAAACTAACACTGAAATCACTTTATTGTTTGCTTTTTTCCTTACATTGTTGTATTTCATACTGATCTAGTATTTTCGGGTGTATTTATTTACTTTTTTTCTGTTATTGTCCAAATTTAAAAACTAAATATTCTAGGACACTTTAATTGGTGAATGATTAGCCTTGGATGAGAGTATGAGGAGATGAATTTAATTAAATTTTGACAGACGCTGTTTTTAGAAAATGATAGATAAGTTCCATGTATAGAGGATCGCGATACGCCAGGATGTCTCTAACAGGAACATGGATTGGTCTTCCTCGGACTTGTAAAGAATCTACTAATTGTGATCTGGCTTCACGATATTCAGTGCAGGACCAAACAACATGCTCAATGTCATGGTAACCTTCTCCACAAGCACAATGATTACCCTCAGCGAGCCCAATACGACGGAGATGCGCATCTAAAGTATAATGATTGGACATGAGCCTAGACATCACACGGATGAAGTCCCGACTTACATCCAATCCTTTGAACCATGCCTTCGTTGATACTTTAGGGATAATTGAGTGTAGCCATCGTCCCATATCTCCATTGTCCCAAGATGTTTGCCAACTAGCAAGTGTCCTCTGTCGAGAAGCGCTATAAAATTCATTGTAAGCGATGGGTCTTTCATATATTTCACCATCTAGTGCACCAATCTTGGCTAAATTATCAGCTTTCTCATTGCCCGCAATAGAGCAATGGGCGGGGAGCCACACTAGGGTAAATTTATAACATTTTCTTGCCAGGTTACTCAGAGATTCTCGTATCTTCCCCAAAAAGAATGGATCGTGATTATCAATCCTCTTTGAGCGTAGAGCTGCAATTGTGCTGAGACTATCAGTGAGGATAAAGTAATGGTTCGGGGGTAAAGTATTAATTATTTGCAAACTATAGTGAACTGCTGCTAGTTCCGCTATATAAACAGAGGCGGGTTCTGCAAGTTTGAGAGAAATTGAAAAATTATTGTTGAAAATACCGAAACCAGTGGCCTCACTGATGCGTGACCCATCAGTGTAAAACATTTTAAGGCAGTCTATGTGTTGATATTTACTTGTGAATATTTTAGGGATCTCCCGCGAGCGAAGATGATCCGGAATTCCACGAATCTCTGCTTGCATGGACGTGTCGAAGAATAAAGTGGATTCAGGAATATCTAGTATATTGACGTATGTGGGAACATACCTAGCAGGCGTTATTTCTTGTGACATGTGATTGAAATACACTGTCATGAATCTGGTTTGGGGTTGAAGCTCGACAAGTCTTTCCAAATTTTCAATTACCAGTGGGTTCATAACCTCACATCGAATAAGTAAACGAGAAGAGAGATCCCAGAATCGGTCTTTTAAAGGAAGAACTCCCGCTAGTACTTCAAGACTCATCGTATGGGTCGACTGCATGCAACCTAAGGCAATTCGTAAACAGCGATACTGTATCCGTTCCAGTTTAATAATGTGAGTGTTTGCAGCTGAACGGAAACAGATGCATCCATATTCCATTACTGAAAGTATTGTTGTTTGATACAATCTTATCATGTCACTTGGATGAGAACCCCACCATGATCCAGTTATTGTTCGCAGAAAATTTATCCTTTGTTGGCATTTCGTTATTAGATACCTAATGTGGCCTCCCCATGTGCCTTTAGAATCGAACCAAATTCCAAGGTATTTAAAAGTCAGGACTTGGGCTATCGTTCTACCAACCAACTGAAGCTGGAGCTGAGCTGGATCACGCTTCCTTGAAAAAACAACCAACTCTGTTTTCTCCGTAGAGAAATCGATGCCTAACTTCAAAGCCCAACTTGATAAATTATCCAAACTATCTTGCAGTGGTTGTTGTAAATTTAAGGCTTTTGGTCCTGTAACAGAAACCACGCCATCATCTGCAAGTTGCCTTAGAGTGCATGGGCTGACAATACAATTATCAATATCATTCACGTAAAAATTGTAGAGAAGGGGGCTTAAACAAGAACCTTGTGGGAGGCCCATGTAACTTATTCTGAGTGTCGCCAAAGCGCCATATGAAAAATGCATGTGCTTTTCTGACAATAAATTGTATAAATAATTATTTAATATCGGTGAAAGACCACATTGATGTAGCTTCTCCGAGAGAACATCAATGGAGACTGAGTCGAATGCTCCTTTTATGTCTAAGAACACAGACGCCATTTGTTCTTTTTTTGCGTAAGCGAGTTGGATTTCTGACGAAAGTAGCGCCAGACAATCATTCGTTCCCTTTCCCCTCCGAAAACCAAACTAGGTATCTGATAGCAAGCCGTTCGCCTCAACCCAATTGTCGAGACGTCGTAGGATAATTTTTTCCAACAATTTCCTGATGCAGGATAGCATTGCAATCGGTCGATACGAGTTATGATCGGAGGCTGGTTTTCCCGGTTTTGGAATAGCGATAACTCTCACTTGTCTCCAGTCGTGCGGGACAATGTTCTGCTCAAGAAGCTTATTGAATAAATTCAACAAGCGTCTTTTTGCTAGGTCAGGCAGATTCTTCACCAAGTTGAATTTAATTCTGTCTTGTCCCGGAGCATTATTGTTGCATGAGAGAAGTGCAATTGAGAATTCCATCATTGTCAAAGGCGAATCTATGAAATCGTTACTTGTGGGAGCATCGCGAGTGATTTTCTGCGCAGGAGCAGAATCGGGACAAATTTTCTTGGCAAAATTAAATATCCAGCGATTCGAAAAATCTTCGCTTTCATTAGTCACGTTTCGATTCCTCATTCTTCTGGCTGTGTTCCAAAGAGTACTCATTGATGTTTCTCTTGACAAGCCATTAACGAAGTGTCTCCAATAACTAGATTTTTTGGCACGACGTATACTGTCAAATTTGTTTTGCAAAATGAAATAATTTTCAAAGTTCTCACGTATACCCCCTTTCTGTTTCATAATTTCTTTGTAGGCAACTTGTTTAGCTTCATATGCATCAGAGCACTCTTTGTCCCACCAAGGATTAGGGGGCCGTCTATTTATTGTCATTCCAGGATTGCATTTCGTTTGGGCTTGTTCTGCTGCTTCAATAATTAAACCCGCTAAGAATTCATATTCTTCGGTAGGGTGTAGCTCTTCTGTCGAAGCAAGAGAAGTGGAAATTAATGTTTCGTATGTTTTCCAATCAATATTTCGTGTTAAGTCATAAGGAACATTGATTGAATTCGTAAGGCCTAATTCACTGTTAATTGAAACAACGATTGGCAAATGATCGCTACCGTGAGGATCAGGTACAACCTTCCACGTGCAATCTAACCGAAGTGATGTCGAGCACAGAGATAGATCTAATGCACTTCGACGTGCAGGAGGTCTGGGGATGCGTGTTGTTTCGCCAGTATTTAAAACTGTCATATTAAATTCGTCACAAACATTGTATATCAAAGAGGATCGATTATCATTGTAGAGGGAACCCCACAATACTCCGTGCGAGTTGAAGTCTCCCAGTATCAGACGTGGAGCAGCCATGGATTCCACTACCTCAAAAATTTGACGTTGTCCAATTTGAACTTTGGGAGGTATATATATAGAAGCGATAGACATGTCTTTGCCTTTAATGTTCGTTTGGACAGCTCCAGCCTCAATGCCCGCAAACAAGGGGGTGTTAATTCTATAGAAGGAATAGCACTTTTTAATTCCTAGAAGCACTCCTCCATACGGGGTGTCTCGGTCTAGGCGAATAATGTTGAAATCATTTAAGTTGAAATTAATGTTTGAGGTAAGCCATGTTTCACATAGAGCAAAAGCATCGCATTTTAAATTATGCAGTAAAATTTTTAAGGAATCAATTTTAGGTATGATACTTCTGCAATTCCACTGTAAAACAGTGATGGAATCTTTCATTGGAGGAGGTGAATTACCCATTGAAAGATACAATCGCTGCAAGGATGGGCCATTGAGCAATCAGCTGCTCTAAAAATGTTCTAATTGTTGGGAGGAAAGCTGAAAGTATACTCTTTAGTGGTTCAGAAATATTGAATGCTTTAAAAATCCAATCAACAATTTCAGAAAATTTCAATAATCCTACTCCCGGTTGAGGCTCAGAGGAAGTCGAAATTTTATTATTTCCAGTAATGGTGTTCTGTTTGGATTGTACGTTCCCAAAACCGGGCGGAATTGATTTCGGTTTTGAATCGGAATTTTTCGGTTTTGGGCGCAGTTTATCTATTGGTGGAGAAATTTTAAGGCCCTTTCTTGGCAGCTTGGGAAAAGAAGACTGTTTTCTTTTTCTGGAATTTCCGGGTAAAACAAATGATGTACCTTCGCACGCTCCGTCAGAGTCAGACTGTTCCGAAAATAGAGATGCGTAAGTGTTTTCTAAGAAGATGGGTTTAGGGGTAGCATTTTTCAACATTTCTGCATAGGAGCGCTTAGACCTCTCCTTCAAGGATCGTTTAATTTTATCCTCACGCAATTTATAAATGGGGCATGCAGGGAGCTCATGTGAGTTTTCTCCGCACATTAAACATTTTTCTGAATTTTCATTGCATGTATCCTCTTGATGAGAACCCCCACATTTGCCACACCGTGCCTTATTGGAACAGTAAGTGGCTGTGTGGCCAAGCTGTTTGCAATTAAGGCAATTCATTACACGAGGGATAAAAAGGCGAACAGGGAGACGAATCTTATCGATAATGACATAGTTGGGCAGCGCAGACCCAGCGAAAGTCACTCGAAATGAGTCAGACAGTCGATAAACTTTTTTATCTCCTTCGTGTGATACTGAATGCAATTGCTTGCATTCAAGTATTTTTACGTCTTTAAGTATGGTGTCTTTGAAACGACCAACCCCATGCTTAACTAAGTCATCAACAGTCAAACTCGATTCTGTGATGACCCCATCAATTTCAATTTCTTTTGAAGGAATATACGCTCTATACTCACGCGTAAAAAGCTCGCAAGAAGCAATTGCATTGGCTTGTTTGAGACTACCAACGACAATGCGTATTTTATCTTTATTAACTTTGACGATCTCTTTTACATCCGAGAATCGCGAAGTCAAATCTTTAGAAATTTGAATGATATTTAGCGCCTTTGCTTTACGCCTAATAAATACAATCCATGGTCCCGTTGACGACTCTGGGTAAATTTTAATTCTAGTCGGATTTACATTTTCAGCATAAGGCTTAGGGGGAGGGTCTGTTACTCGTTCTCCCATCTCTTCATCCATTTTACATAGTAAGAAAAACTATTACAAAAAGGAATGAAAAATATACCTGTTATCTGCTATCTATTAGGTGACGAAGACACCGATAGAACACACCTCATGTGTTACGTTGTAAACTCGGTGCCCGTTGTTTGACAATGTGACACTTGCTGTCCTTTTTCGTCGCGTTGCTTCTTCAGTAGAGAAATAGTCCTACCTGCAACACTTCAAAACTCTCTCCGATTAAGCTGCTCGTCGGTATCACCACCACAAGCGCGCTCTCTTCGTTTCCACCACCTCGATAGACAAATGTGGCTACCTGTGGCTTGCTGCGAAAATCCCACTGTCGATGCGGCACTTTTCGGTGCCACTTGTTTTCCTTATTCGTCGTACCACTTCTGCGGTAGACAAATAGAGCAAATGGGTCTACCTGTGACGCTTCCCTCTCGTCGATTAGAATTGCCCAACGACACCAATACACTATATTTTTTCTGTGTGTACAGGCACGATCACTGTCGATTTCTGCCACCGCGGTAGGCAAATTCGTCTACCCGCGGTTTGCTGTCAAAACACCACTTGTCGAGGATGCCGTTGACCACGCCTCCGACGTATCAACTGTCGACTCACACTTAACAAACTGGTCCCTCTCTCCCACAACAACGCATACAGCGTCTCGCACTCCGTCACTCTCTCGAGAACAAAACCTTCCACCTGGAGGCACAATCGTCTCGGTCGGTTGCAAAAACTGTTATGTGAGGAGCAATTTTGAGAGCGCCTTTGGTTAGCGGGGAGCATTCCTTCTAGGAAATAACGAAGCGAGGGAATCCCGCTTATGTTTCTTATGAAATCTAGCGCAGGATTTTGATAAAAAATTCTTTCCGGTTTTTGACACATTTTTTCTTTGAACTCTTGCTATTTTGATGTTATCCTACTCTATCAGACCTGAACCGGATTCAATAGACCTTTCTCGTCAAGAAATTTTATATGCTGGAGCACTTCCTTTTTTATCCCCGATTCATTACTGCATATTGCCGCGATGATTTGGTACCTCTAGGATAATCAACCAATTTGGGACCCCTAGAGGAAGTGAAATTACGTTAACTTCAATAATATTTGCTTGCATGTGTTTTATAATGCAATACATGCACGAGTTTGCTCCAAAATTACTGTTCTTGAAATAAAAATATCAATGGATGTTTTGTATATTGACACACGCAGAAAAAAATATTGTAAAGGCAATCAATTCTTATTTCATATCAAACAAATTTTCATGTTATATATGGGCTAACCAAATTTTGGATTAATTATAACCAATTGAATTGTCAGATCAATTTTTCAGGTATCGTTAAAACAAACATAATTTTTGATTGAACCAAAAACAATTTTTATTGGAACAAACTTTGTCTACTATTAAAGTGAACGAGAGTTTCATACATACAAGTTACAGCGATCAATATCATTTGCTTCAATGGATGTTCCAACAAAATATTTGTTTGAAATATTTTTTTCTTATGTCCACCTAAACCCGAATGTTTATAGTTTCAATAAAAAATAAATTGTTTCACTTAAAGGATCAGTTTGAAACAATTACCAAATATATTGGGTTAAAAAAAAACTTTGGATTAAGTTTTTATATTCACTTCTAACGCAATTTTCTTTGATTTAATAAGAAATCAACATTGTTTTAACTCAAGGACCATTTTAATTAAAAAACAAATCAGTTGAAATAAAAGTTTATTTTGCTTGGTGGCTCAATGTAGAGTAAAGTAATTAGGATTGAAAATATTCGTACACCATATATCACAGCCTGACGACACTAAGTACACGGACGTAGCGAAGGTTCGGGCCAGCGGATCACTCTTAATTGTTACATACATGCCCAAGAAGCTACTAAACAGGTCGTTGACAGTAGAGCGATATTCCTTGCTTGCAAACAGTACAGCAACTGGCGCTTCAAGAGTCGAGAACTGGCAGAGAAGTCGATCAGTTGGGTTAACACCGACATCTATAGCGGATCCTCGTCCGAGCGCTGCTGGGTGAGGGTTGCAATTACACATAATCAACATTTCCTGGATTCGTTTGGACATTTATCGCTGGCTGTCTAGAGACTTGAACGTAACGCAGGCAGTGTGAGTTCCAAGTCGGCGATATAGGTATCTTTCGTCCATACTTACCGAACGCGAGTGGACACTCCGACTACGGTGGCTACTGAGTGATGCTACCTGTTGATCATAATTGGCCCCTTGAGCAAATACCTGAAATTTGAACAAATTTTATCGGACCACACTGTCCATTCAACCCTTCCGCTATTTGATTCACAATTCCGGCCGACTTTGCGGAAATGATCCAGGATACCGAATGGGTAAAACTTATGCTGAATTGTACTCACATTTTCCTTAGGCTCGCGATCTTCTCGATGAAAAAGGTTTCAGGTTCTAAAAAATCCGACGCGTTCTTTTTCCTAACTGAGAAGAAAGCGAAATCTTCGAAAATGATATTTCTTTTCAGCATGAATTTTTCACATTTCGGACTCTTCCATAATAATTTAGATCAAACAGTAGGAAAAAACCTTGTCAAACACCAAAAAGGCATAATACCAAAACAGACAAACTAATAGAATCAATAAAAATATTACAATTGCATATTTAAATCTAATTTGAAAATGTCCTTCTTTCTATCATTGAAATATGAAACGTTTTCGGTGATAGGTATATCCAAAACTGTGGATTCTGTTTAATTTTAAACAATTACGGCCAATTTCTTCACTTGGATGAAAACCGGTTTTCGTTGAAAACCGGTTTTCGGATAATTGGCTACCAGCACCCCAAAAACTGGTTTTCAGTGAAAACTGGTTTTCATCCAGTGAAGAAATTGGCCATTAGAGTAGAACTAATGATATTGAAACTTAATAGACTACCCAAGCATTGTAATTGTTGCATCAAATCAAACAAATGTAGAGAAGCCTGGCAGTGCAGGAGGCAAATACATTAACAGGGTCCAAAATGTATAGGGTCCAAAGTGTATAGGG
Organism: Topomyia yanbarensis; assembly: GCF_030247195.1. Classification (NCBI taxonomy): domain Eukaryota; kingdom Metazoa; phylum Arthropoda; class Insecta; order Diptera; family Culicidae; genus Topomyia; species Topomyia yanbarensis. The sequence continues at coordinate 90,308,057 of NC_080670.1, read as the reverse complement.
TCCAAACTAGGTTGGTGTCCATTACTATTGAAAGCATCAAAAATAGTGCGAACTGCTCATTTAACCCCATATTCTGCATTCCTAATTTGCCTTGTTCCCTCATATTTTTACACCATTTAGAGGAATTTCCTGCGGTGAATACTAAAATAAAGTGCTTCGCTTTGGCCATTTCAGAAGGATCCGCCTGACTTTCTTCTGAATATTTGATTAGCAAGAAAAGCTCAAAATCCTGAGCACAATTCTGAAAGGGTTAGAAAGATTACGTCAAAATAAAGAACAAAAAATTCCCCAGAATTCTGAACAGGGTTTTCATTAGAATATTTGACAGAATTTCACTATAGAAACAAGAGCACGATTCCATCAAAATTCTGAGCAAATCATAATATTTATTGTCTCCAACAGCACTCTAAGAAGCTTTTCTTCATAAAATACTACCAGAATCGATCGGAATTCTCAGCAGCATATCATCCGAAACTTGAGTAAGATTCTAATAGAATTTTGAACGAGTTCCGAACAAGTAAATACTTACGGATAACCCTAGAACGGTTTTGTGGGTTACATTTGTACGCAAGAGCTATTTACAATCTCTGTTATTCCGTTACGGTTTAACTACAAGTAATCTTTATCAAAAATCAATTTGATTATTAAATTTTTATAAAAGCTGGTACAACATATTTCTTTCACTTGATCAACAGTACCCACTTAAAGTTTGTCAAACCACGTAATCATTGTACGTACCTGTATTTACTAGTGATTTTTCCTGTGGCATTAGCCAGAGAACTGCTCCCACAACGGAGAAAAAAGTTTGTTAAAAAAGTAGTTTGTTTTAAAGAGCAACAAATCTTCAAAATTTCTCGTTTTTTCCAAAAGCTTGCGTCTGATTTCAAGTTATGAGCTACTCAAACTTAAGAGTTGCTCTTGGTCAGCCATTTCGTTTTTTTTTCTTGTCAGACTTCATTCCCCAAACCAGTAGCAATGAGATAACTAATATCATTAGCTAGTCATATAACTTGAATATGCTATTCTAATTTTATTCATATTGACTGCGCAAGATTCAAACCTATTTGATATCACTGAGTTTTAACATGAACTTTTAGTAACATTCATATGGGTTCATATAAATTTTACATAACTAAGCGAGTTGCGATCTATATGAGAAATCTAATGAATACAAAAGACATTTTCATTTCAGTGCAGATCAAAAAGTAATTCACCTAGTAGTGAGATAAAAGATTTCTCACCGAAAGCAACTGTATGTTTGAAGCCCAAAACTCTAGCAAAAATTTAGCTCTTTTGCAAGATTTAGGTTATACTGGTTATGGTACAAAAATTACTACTTACATTATTTATGATAATAATGTAAGGAATCAATATATCGGATAATATACCTATAAAAGTAATGTCACTGCCTTAACCATCATTTGCCATTCCTCACCCGCCCCCCCCCCGCCCATCTCTCTCTCTCTCTCTCCTCTCTCTCTCTTTCTCTCTCTCTCTCTCTCTCTCTCTCTCTTTCTCTACGTCTCCCTTCTATCGCATCTATCTTGCTATTTCTGTATCCATTTCTAAGTTGTGTGATAAGATCTTCTGCCAATCTGAAATATTTATTAATTGTAATTGCGAAGGTTTGAGAAAACAAAACTATTTTTTGTCTGCTGCTACATCAACTCAACTTTAATTCAATTGTCTTCAAAGCCTGTATCTACACTATGATTAAGGAAATTCATGGTTATATCAGAAAAATATGTGGCTTAACTGAGTAATATGAAAGTTTGACGATGAAAATTTCCTAAAGAGATATTCTACGTGCGATATTTAAACTATTCGTATCTCTATTGAATTTTGAATGAAACATATGCTCAAAGACTGAAAGCTGAAGCCAGCAGGATTGGACATGCCATCGACGTTTCGAAAACAAAATACACGAGAGGAAGAAATTCTAGAGACGACAATGTGAACCTCCCACCCGAGTTCGGATTGACGGTGACAAAATCGAGATGGTCGACGAATTCATGTATTTGGGCTCACTGGTAACCGCCCACCATTAATACAGCAGAGAAATTCAGAGACGGATCTTAGCGGGAAATCGTGCCTACTTTGGACTCCGGAGGACGGAGCGGTCTAACAAAATTCGCCGCCGCACGAAGTTGATTATCTACAAGACGCTGATTAGATCGGTGGTCCTCTACGGCCACGAGACCTGGACTATGCTCGTGGAGGACCAACGCGTCCTTGGAGTTTTCGAACGAAAGGTGTTGCGTACCATCTATGGTGGCGTGCATATGGAAGACGGAACGTTGCGCAGGCGAATGAACCATGAGTTGTATCAGCTGCACATTCGTTGTATTGGTACGAACTTTCATGAAAAATAACGAATCAAAGACCAAAAATATCCACAAATTAGATCCAAAGTACCCACTTCCGATGGGGGATGAAACTACAATGTGTCTTCTAACTTATCGTCGTCCATATCTTGATATACTGAGTAGTTTGAACCATTTCTTTTTCACAGTATTGGTCTGTATAGGACTTATTTATCCATATTTCCTGCACGAGAATTCCGAACGAAACAATATGAAAGCTATAAGGATGAATGGAAAGAGACTGCATTGCAATCAACTGAATGCACGGCTTTTATGCTATCGACATAACCTAGACATTTCACACTATTTACTTCAATGCAAATAAAAACTTTGAAATATCTACCTGTCTCATTCACGAATCGCATTCTCCCTGTCGTTCTCTGTTCAAGGGGCTTGAAAGCACATGTGACCTTGTCTCACTTTACTATATTCAATTGTGCGTTAAAATACTGGACCAGTAAATTCTATTCTGTATATAAATCTTTTTTTCGGGAATATGTAATCAAAAAGTAAACTTCGAATTCCAAAGCAAATTGAACGTTCCAGGTTCCTGATAACTAATTAAGTGCCAACAATAAAGTAAAAACATCAGATAATCTTAAAATGACGCCGTCAAGTAAAGAAGCATGAAAACAAAAAGAATAAAACCAAAAAAAAAGATGGAAGCCCTAGAAAGTCCATTGCATATTTATTAGCCTTTTCTCAGAAGATGGGATTTTCAAAAACATTTCAAAACTTACTGATGCAATGGTTCACAAATTCGTACAATTCGGTTTATTCATTTTCTTTATTCAAAAATGTTTTTAGCTTCAAATATATGACCATTTCTTTTCAATCATTTCATTCAGCATCTTTTTATTCGTTTTGTTCATCTGCGTTCATTTTACTTATTTTATTCGTTTCATTCTTTGGAATCACTCTGATCAGTTTATTCTTTTTGTGCATTTTACTCATATCATTCATTTAACATATTTTATTCATTGTTTTCATTGTATGCATTTTTTCCAGTTTATTCCTTTTATTCAGTTTCTTCATTTTAATAATCTGATTACTTTTTCAGTTTTAATCATTTTATCCAAATAATTTATTTGATTCAATTTATTTCTTTATATTAATTTATAACCTTTTACCATTGTTTAATTTTTCATTTTAATCAATGCATTTTATTCTGCTCATTTTCTTCTTTTTATTCATTTAATCACTTCAGTTAATTTTGTTTATTTGATTCGTTTGTTTTATTTATGCATTTCATTTGATTCGTGTGATTCTTGTGATTCATTTGATGCATATGATTCATTTGATTTATTTGATTCATTTGATTCATTTGATTCATTTGATTCATTTGATTCATTTGATTCATTTGATTCTTTTGATTCATTTGATTCATTTGATTCATTTGATTCATTTGAATCATTTGAATCATTTGAATCATTTGATTCATTTGATTTATTTGATTCATTTGATTCATTTGATTCATTTTATTTATATCTTTAATTTTATGCATTTCATGTTCAGTCATTCATTTTATTTCATTCAATTTGTTAGTATGAGTCAATTTATTCTATTAATCTTATAACTATTTCTAAATATAATCTTAATTTTTATTTAATAACCTAATCTAATTTGATTCGTGGTTTGATAATTTTGATTTACATTAATTTTTCTACTCATTTCATGAATTTAAAAACCTATTATTTCATTTTTTGCTTTACTTTTTTATTTCGGTCGTTTTGTTGAATTCTATAATTCAGTTTATTCGATATTTTATTCGTGCAGGTCTAGAAATTGTTTTCATCCCACCTCTAGTTGGGTGCCTAATCCAATCCAATCCAATCCAATCCAATCCTAATCCAATCTAATCCAATCCAATCCACTAATCCAATAGTGAAATGTGTATGAAATGTCTTATCTCACTGCTAGGTGGATTAAATCGGTTTTTATTAGAGAATAGAAATTATTGACCAGCAAAGATCACCATTTTTTGGCAAATTGTCTAATTTTTTCTTTTTTTTTAAATTTTCTGAATATTGTTTACAAATATGATGACTTCGAATAGTCAAATAAAACCGAACTATTAACTTAACCAACAGAACTTTATGATTTTCGAAGAGTGGACACATTGTTACATGGTCATCCAAGCTACCAAAAATGTCCGGCTTTCGATCAAATGTTAATGAAGCTATCTGGTGCTGCAAGCTTGTCGGCTGCACAATACCCTTCTCAATATTCAACCTTTCTGCTCGTATCATCTGTTCTGAAATTTTACACGTTAACGCTATATCTTCTCTGTGGAGAATTTAGTCCTCCGAAACCTCGCCGTTTAATCTCTATAAGATTAGAAACATCTAAATCGTCCATGCTTATTCCTGTCAGACCTTCCTCACACTTCAATGATTTGTACAGTTTTCGTTCAACATAGCCGGCAATATATCCAACAATGTCGACATCTATTGCATCTAACTCTTCAAGGTTAAGCTCATCAATAAGCCAATCTTCAATCGTATCAATGTTATTGCCTGCTGAGGGATTCCATGAGAAACCGGCCGACCGCAAAATATGACCATCGTCGATTCGAACGAAACTTTGCAGGTGTGTTTGCTGTATGAATCTCCATGATATTCTCTGGCAATTGGAATATTTTGATACAAGAGTAATTTTTCAAAAGGGCGTAAACGTTTCTACGTGCATGAATTTTAAATTTTTTTTGTTCGATTACTGTATTTTATACAGCAAAACTATCTGAGAACAAGTTACAGGGAATGAATACTTCTGTCCGAAAAAATATACACTGAAAAAAATGTTGTGTCATTTTTCAAAAAAACAAAAATTTATGATAAAAATTTAAATTGCAAAAAACCCATTTTTTAAATTTTTTATATTTTGTTACCAAAAACCTAAAGAGAAAAGAAACATTTTGATTGTGATTGCATGATGGAGAAAAAATCGGTAAAAAAGTTTTTCTGACAATAACTTCGTACATGTTTTAAAATTTCATACTAATTGACATACAAAATTGTATTTTTATTACAGAATATAATTCTAAGCACCATTTAAAATCAAAATGCATTTAACAAAAATCTTCCAAAATGCGAAAGTTTTCGAGATATTTGAAATTTTGCTACTTCAAAAACAAATAATTCGTGTAATTATGCTCTTTTTAAAAGTTATTCGCGTTACCCCATCAAAAAATGTCAAAAAGTTAATGTTTATCGTTTTAAAGATGTAAAAGCAACCTTTTCAGTGTATTTGGATCATGGAAAAGCTTTCAATAAAAAAGTTTTCCTAACAACAACTTTTGACATTTTTTATAATTCTTACTATTTGCAGTCAAAAATACAATTTTCTTTTTGAATATGATTCTAAACGCCATTTTAAATCGAAATGCTCTTAACAAAAATTTTCTAAAATGTAGTAGTTCTCGAGATATTTTAACTTTTGTTTTAACAACACAATTATTTTGTTTTATTACGACCTTTTCATAAGTTAATCGCTTTTCTCCATCAACAATAATAGGTTTTTCAAAAGGCCCGTAAACTTTCGTGCAACTTTCTCTTTGACATCAAGGCGATATTGTAAACCATTTGAAAGTTACATGAAAGCAACCAAAATATATTTCAACCATAGGGTCTGTTGATTAAACTATATAGCTGAATCATATGTTGGTGGTTTAATATGTTTCACAATATCGCCTTGATGTCAAAGAGAAAGTTGCAGGGAAGATTACGGGCCTTTTGAAAAACCTATTATTGTTGATGGAGAAACGCGACTAACTTATGAAAAGGTCGTAATAAAGCAAAATAATTGTGTTGTTAAAACAAAAGTTAAAATATCTCGAGAACTACTACATTTTAGAAAATTTTTGTTAAGAGAATTTCGATTTAAAATGGCGTTTAGAATCATATTCAAAAAAAAAAAATTGTATTTTTGACTGCAAATAGTAAGAATTATAAAAAAATGTCAAAAGTTTTTGTTAGGAGAACTTTTTTATTGAAAGCTTCTCCAGGATCCAAATACACTAAAAAAGTTGTTTTTGCGTCTTTTAAACGATAAACATTAACTTTTTGACATTTTTTGATGGGGTAACGCGAATAACTTTTAAAAAGAGCATAATTACACGAATTAATTGTTTTTGAAGGAGAAAAATTTCAAATATCTCGAAAACTATCGCATTTTGAAATATTTTTGTTAAATGCATTTTGATTTCAAATGGTGCTTAGAATTATATTCTGTAATAGAATTACAATTTTGTATGTCTATTAGTATGAATTTTAAAAACATGTACGAAGTTATTGTTAGGAAAACTTTTTTACCGATTTTTTCTCCATCATGCAATCACATTCAAAATGTTTCTTTTCTCTTTTGGTTTTTGGTAGCAAAATATAAAAAATTGTAAAAATGGGTTTTTTTCGCAATTTAAATTTTTATCATAATTTTTTGTTTTTTTGAAAAATGACAACATTTATTTCAGTGTATATTTTTTTCAGACAGAAGTATTCATTCCCTATAATTCGTTGTCAGATAGTTTTGCTGTATAAAATACAGTAATCGAACAAAAAAAAAATTGAAATTCGTACACGTAGAAACGTTTACGCCCTTTTGAAAAGTTGCTATTGAGTCAAAATAATCTTATTACCTGTGGAAAATATTTAGTCTTGCATAACGGTGAAACGTGTAAAGTTTCATTGGAATCTAAGATGGTCGGTCACGATTTTAAAGATTTTCGGACGGATCTTCGTGGAATTCCTCTGCTGCGGGTTGAGTTTTCATCGTACTAGGTACTGAAAAAATAGCGAACTCCGTTTCATCCTGTGGAAGGCTGTTCATACCTTTCGAAATTTGTGTCTGTCGATTTATTAAAAGGGCTCTAAGCGCATACGAGAACTGCTTGGTCGACGGGTTGGCATTAAATCCTCCTTTGGAACGAAAAAGAGCGAATGTTTGCTCTATGTGATCTTGCGATAGCTTGTACGTTAAGAGGTACTCGAGGGGACCCCTTGCTGGGTACACGTACTCAAAATATAGAACATTCAGCGATTCTATATTGACCATAAAGCCAAGAAAGCCTGTATGATTAATAGAATCTAGTAAGTACTTATCAGTGCCATTATCATTAAAGGACAATTGAACGATGTACTTCTTACGATATTGCAAATACTGGTAGAACTCTGGATGGGATTGTTCGCAGTAAGGTCGCCTGAATTCTTTGCCAAACTTCGATTTTGAGTTCATTATATCGAATAGGTTGTTAAATGTACGATGGAAGTCTGTTGGTGCACTTAACCCTTGAAACTGCTCTACGTGTTGCTTTCTTAATAGATCAATGGCATCTGCGACACTATTACTGAACATTTGTGTGGCCAACTTCGACTTCATTTTATTTTTCTTGAACTCAATATGTAACTTACTTAGTTTGTTTGCCAAACGCAGTCCCTTTTGTTGCTGATATTGCTCTAGCATTATCAGATATTCAAATTTTATCAGGCGTCCTCTGTCATCTCGCAACTCTCCTTTTGCAGCAAATGTGTTTCGTACTAGTTTCAGCATGTGAACTGCATCCATTATAATGCATACTATGCAGACATCACTTGGTGTTGAAAAGTTGTACGCATATTATGCTCTTTGAGAACAGCTCCAAACATAGCCTTGCATGATAGGTTTACTTTTGTGCCATCAAACGTTATTGAAGGAACGTTGAGGTTGTGTTCGTAAAGAGCCATTAAGACTTGAGTTACGACTTTTTTTTCAGCTGACAGACCTGCAGAAAAATGATGACACTGGGATTTTGAAGTGTTCATTGATACCAGTCACTGGGAACATTAAAGCTTCGGAGGCAAGCTTCCGCGTTTCGCCCGTATTAAATCCCACGTCAGTGAATACACTAACCGTTCCATCATTTTCGGTAAATAGTTGTTTTCTGATGGACATTTCATCCATCACCAAATTTGCATAAAGCTTTCTTTGTTTGATCTCTGCCGCTTTCACCCTAATTTCCAGTAATTTCAAAGCAGTTGCTGAAATTCCGGGACCGTAATCTACAATATTATACCATTTGGCAATAATTTTCTTATGTGGTAGATCAGTTCCACCACTGGGGTACTCTATGGCGTATTCATAGGCGGCCGCTGAATGAAAACTCATGCCCATTGCAAAAGATCTGATCTCCTTACTATATTGTAATCCATCCTTGGTATTCGTTGCCAACCTGTACACATCGTTGGGCTTATGTTGTTTGATTGCCTAAAATTTGAACTGATAATAAAAAGAAAAAAAACAGCATCATTATGAAGAGCTTATCTGCAGTGATCGATGCTGGTTTTTAATCCGTCCGATAACGAAACGCAGGTTTAGCATGAAGAAGTTTTATTTCAAACATCGGGAATTTTTAGATAAAAATTATTACATGTGCTTTTATGTAGTAGAGACAATGAGTGAAAAAAAAAAGAATTGAGTCACGTCAAGTCTTCACAGACAAACAGATGACCGGTGTAGCGAACTCGTCCACAGACAATTGGAAAGCGCATGTATACCTACACTCCTCCTCTTTCCAATCCCATTGCACTGCGAAACTTCTCAAATGGTCCTTTCGGCAGCGGTTTAGTCAAGATATCTGCAGTTTGTTCCTGTGATGACCGATAAAGAAGCTCTACTTCTTTGTTCCAAACCTTTTCGCGTACTATATGGTATTTAACATCAACATGTTTGGAACGCTTAGTTTCAGGATTTTTTGCTATGAATAGACAACTCTGATTATCTTCCAGAATCGGAATCGGGGTTTTAAGTGGTATGAGTACATCGTTGAATAATTTCTTCAGCCACATAGCTTCAGTCACAGCCGTTGCCGCAGCGATATATTCTGCTTCTGTTGTTGACAACGCAACTGTTCCTTGCTTTCTCGTTGTCCAACACACCACGTTACCATATACTTCGAATAGATAACCACTAGTAGAGCGTCTGTCGTCAAGGTCATTTGCCCAATCAGCGTCTACGAATCCCTTCAATGGATTAACATCTGGGTTCCTTTTGTATACAAGTTTAAGCGATGAAGTACCTCTAAGGTACCGCAATACTCTTTTCAGGTAGTTCCAATGCGACTGATCAGCGCAGTCCTGAAACCTACTGAAATAACTCACAGCGAAGCAAAGATCCGGTCGAGTTCCGAGCATGAGGTACATCAGACTTCCAATCAATTGTCGATATTGAGTATTCACTCCATCATTTTGCCTGGATCGTTGTAATTTAGTGCCAGCTTCAATAGGTGTAGATACAGGATTACTACATTGCATACTGAACCGTGTCAATATGTTTTCTGCAAACGTAGATTGATCGATAGTTACTTTGTCAAGACATCTGTCAATTTGAATGCGCAATCCCATAAAATATTCAACTTCCCCTAGATCTTTCATGCGAAACTCCGATGACAATTTTAGTTTCAAGTTATTAATGGCGGTTTCATCACTTCCACAAATCAATAGATCATCCACATACAGCAAAAGATATATTGTACTGTTCCCGTCTTGTTTAACGTATAAGCAATAATCTGCATCAGAGCGTTTGAAACCCAAACTAATAACAAAATCGTGAAACCGATTATTCCAGCATTTTGGCGACTGCTTTAAACCGTATAATGATCGCTTAAGCTTGAGAACCTTGCCTTCAGATACATCGATTCCCTCGGGTGGCGTCATAAAAACTGGTTCCTCCAAATGTCCGTGTAAAAATGCGGTTATGACGTCCATGTGATAGAAGTAATACTGCAGTTGAATTCCAATCGCTAGTAAGAATCGAATAGCTTTGGCTACTGGGGCATATGTTTCCTGATAATTTACACCTTCCTGTTGCATAAAACCACGTGCAACCACACGTGCCTTGTAGCGTTCCAAATTACCATCTGTTGGAGCAACGAAGAGAAGAGTAGTTTAGGGACGCGACATGATCATCTAAAAGCTACTAAGGCGATACCTAGCAGCCACAGAAGACCAAGCGCAGAGTGCTGTGGTGAATATAGCTTCGGCTTATCATTCTCTCGATCCTCTCTTGCTCTCGTTATCACCGATCACTGATCGTAGGCTAGGTAGTACGGGATATAGGATGTACATTTTAGTCGTTACCACATTATCATCGAGTCAAGTACAATAAAACTAGTGCATGCAAAATATTAATAAAGTAGGTTCAGTTCAATAAAGTCCGTAGTTTAAAGTCACACGCGAGTCTCTATCTACAAATTCGACGAAAAGTGAACCAGTGCGGAGTGTCATCAACATTTGGTCCTTCGAACCGGATTCGAGAAACCGCGTGGAGAAACCTGGGCTGCATTAAAGGGTCACCATTGTCTGGTGCAAGCGACAATTAATCAGTCGAATTCTGCGACGGAAGGTTGCTGCTGTTGCTGGAGCGTCGGGAAACTTTGCTGCTGGACCAGGACGATTTGCGCTGAAACCGCCGAGAATCGGCTCTTACAAGACGCCATCGAGGACAGGGACAAAAGGCTAAGTAACACAAAGACGGTATGTCTATGGTGCGGTGCTGAATTGCATGGTCAGGCCGCCATTGCAAATAATAAATTGATGCCTCGTGGTTGAGAGCAGATACATTTTGCATGCATGATTTACAATAAAATTGTGATGTTCAATCTTTGTCGTCTTTGCTAAATTATAAATTGAGCCTTGGGTTATATTTCGAGACTTTCGGATCGCTTAACCAATTTCTGCTGGAACAGTGTAGTTTGGGTCGTAAGTTCTAGTATATCGCTGGGTTGGTTGCTAACTTCGAGCAAGGTCAAATAAGTCTTATTGGTACTGTTGAGGTGGTGCAGTGAGTGAATGATAAAAACTAAACGCATCCAAAATGCCGAGGGACGATCTAAGAATTCTGCTGAAGCAGGAGCGTACATTACGGAGCTCGGTAGACAATTTTAAATTATTCATCACCAACTACCGAGAAAACCGTGATCGAAGCTCACTAGAAATGCGAATCGCCAAGTTAGATCAGATTTACGATAAGTTTCTGGATGTAAGAATGCGTATTGAGGTACTGACTGACGAAGAGGAGGATGACTTTGCGGAGTCTGTTGAAACGGAGGAGGAACGGAAATCGCTGCGTATCTCAATTACAGAAAGGCGAGAGCAGGATAATGTAAAGATTATTAGAGATTTTGAAAATGAGTACTATTCTTTAAAGCATGTAGCGGTCATGTCATATTCAGCAATATTTTTCAAATTTAGTAGAACCAGTCCTATTTGTTTGCGCCAAGAGTTAGACAACCTACCGTTGATCGACTCTTGCGCAACACCCTAGCAAATACTCCTCTCCGCGAGGGGAAGAAATTAAATTGCCTGTTGAGATTCTCCTGAAGACGAAAACCATGACGATCCTTCGCTTGGAATGCATGATGGAAAGGGACAGATAGAGCCAAAGGTTAGCTGACAGAATAAAACAGCTAGTAGGGTCGTTGATTTCCGAACTTGTCCGAAGAAATTTGCGGGAAAATACGCGCTTCCTGTAAGTTCGTACGAAATTACCTTCCCTAATCTGAGGATTAACACTGTTAGCCCATTTCGTCCCAGTCCGCCAAACGCAGAGAAGGTGCGCGTAGTTTGTCCGGTTTAGTTTGTGAAAAGTTAGTAAAAGTGACGTGATAGTATTTAAAATTAGACTAATTACTTTGTTCTCTCCTGTTAGATAAATCACTAAAAGTGATGAGCTAGTAGCTACGTGCGTAGAATTGTGTGCAAAAGGTTACAGAAAGGTAAATGTGCTCAAAGTAAAGTGGCATTGACCCCCACAAACGTGCTAATGACCCCGTTTGCAATAGCCAGACGGCCTTTTCTATTTCGCACAGCTCGCCGACGAACGAGAGAAGAGGCAGAACGAACGAAAGCAGCACGCGCGCATCGGACGAATTTTGAACCCGGCACCGTTACGCCGCCGGAAGGAAGGACGACCCGTCTAAAAACCGTTCCTTCAATCGCCGGAAAATCAACTGTAACTTTTCCGGCCGATCAAATCATCAACCAGCAACCAACAACCGCTGGTCAGAAACCGGCGCGGCCGATCGACGTGATCGCCCGTCATCGCAGCAGAACGATCGACAGCAGCAGAAACCAACAGCAGCAGAACTGGTGAGTCGTATCGTTCTTGCTAATTAAGTGTGAAGGGTGGCATCCAAGGAGGACGCCACAGTGATTTAATCCGGAAGAGCGCAAAACGCTCGAGAAGTCGTCCACGGACGGCGATAGTTAGGGACGCGTCCATGAAATAGGTTGTGTGTCGGCCATTACATTTAGTTTCGCCATTCAAGAACGCCACACACAACCCTTTGACTAATTAGCCACCCGGGTGCAAAGCGATTGCCGTTGATACGCTGGAGCCGTGAGGTGACGTCACCGAAAGTTTGAGGATTGATGGAGAAAAGCACAGTATGGTCAATGAGCACAGTAGGGAGAGAGTACACGCACACAATCAGAAGATAGGCCTAGAAAATTAAAAGTTAGAAAAATACAACATGAAATAGAAATAAATCTTTTCGTTCCGTACCGTGAAATAAATGCTATTTAGTGTAAACGTAGTCAGATGTTGTATTCATGTAGAACTCCCGTAAGTTTAGTCTCGTTCTAGTATGTTTACGTCACTTCGTTCGGTGTAGCTCTCGTTTTGTTTCGCTGTCTTCCGCTTGGCGGAATTTGATTAGTGGTGAAAGCTTCGCTTTCTGCATGTTTGTGCCACCTGGTAGTGTGTGGCTGCAGTTCCAGTGATGATAAGTTAGGTATGGGGAGTTTCTTACCGCGAATTATTTGAGGGTGATGAGGTTTTTGATGATTGCTGCTGCTGATAATAGGGTCGTCTACCCGACTTTTGGAGGCTAATTTTTGATAAGCCTGTCTGGTTCGATCCTGATTAATTTCTTTTAGGTGAATCTTCTTCAGGGACTCGCCCTAAGAAGAGTCTCATCCGGGCAAACAAATCTTGGCGTGCAGTCTTCCTACGGGAAGTGGCGCATAAGCTGCACGCTTGCTAGGGATCGACCAGGGCTGGCTACAAATTGGCGCCCAACTGCAGGATTTTTTCGGAAGTCTTGAAGAATAATCTGGAGAATATTGTTGAAATTATGATTGTTTCGGTTATTTATTTCTTTTCTTATGTACATATTTAATCTAGGTTCATGTTGTAATTTATGTAGTATTTAAGGTAATGTAGCGTATTTTGGAGACCGTTTATTTTTGGAGAAATATCATCAGGCATATTTTTTTTGGAGAAATTTATTGAGGATACAGAAATATTTTGGGGATTCTGAGGAATATTCGAGTGTTGATGTGGTTATACGGGAACATTAATTAGAGATAAGGTTGTATATTTATTTTTGCCATTATTTTGTACATTTTCTATATTATTTATTAAATTTTACATATTCAAAAATAAACCGAAATGGCTTCTAAGTTTCCGAGAGCCGACCACTTAACCAATGAGGAAGTGGATTACGAGCTCATAATCCGTGGTAAGGTTGAGGAAACAAAAAATGATTCGGAAGCCAAATACCGACTGTTACGAAACCTTTTTTACGAAGATGTGAGGGAAAATCGGGATTATCCGTCGCGGTTTACTATCGAACAAGAGTTCGATCGCGTGTCAAGTATAATCGATGTTTTGAGAGGGAAGTTGGAGAAAGGTCCAGATGAAAGGTGCATTTCCCGATTAAAACATTACGCGCTTAGGGTCGCCCGAAGCATAGCTGAGGATCCTGGATCCGAAGCCATGCGTAAAGAACTGATAAGGGAAATTCGAAGTGTGTTGAACAGATTTAGTGGGAAGAAGGGTTCCGAAGATTCTCACTCAGGAGAAGTTGTCGACAATCAGCAAAAGTCATTGGAGTCAGGGAATGATGATAGGAAAGACGAGGAGCACCGAGACGACGGACAAGAACGCGAAGACAGGTCGTCTGATGAGCATTCGAAGCGATCCCTTGGAGCTATTCCCAAAACGGCAAGTGAGAAACAACTACGGAGGGAAAACCAACTTAACGACGAGAACAGAATGCTGAGAATGCAAGTGGCTGAGTTGAGGCGAGAATTGGCAGAATTTAGACTGGCAACCCAGATACCGGATCCGACGAGGTTCGTCAACCCTTCCAATCGAGGGCTTCAAGTTCCTGAGCTGATAAGTAGGGCGGAGTTCGACAGAGAAGCGCAACCGACACCGTACATCCGAGTCAACCATCCAGAAACCGAACGCAGGCAGAGAGAAGAGGTACCACAACGACGATATAGCGGAATTCCACAGACGAGACAGGATGAGTTCGATAGAGGACGAGTGATTCGAAGAGAATCAGTCGAACGACGGATGGAGACAGGAAGCGACCGTTCGTACTACGATGCACGAGACGGTCAGGAGCAAGCGCGACAGTTGAGCAGAATGTATGGTATGGAGACGAGAATAGCTGAACGGGAGGATCCAGCTGATAGACGGTGGAGCGACAGACGGAGTTTTTCTCAGTGGGATAGTCGAGGTAATCCCACCGGTGGCCTGCATCGAAGGCAGAGTGCAGTACCCCTGCAGAGTAGCGAGGACGAAGATGGGTATGACGCTGAGGAGTTTCGCCCAAGACGTCGTGTGAATCGACGAATCGCGGATCGCGAGATTCAGGATGCAGACCGGCGTATGGAGAAATGGCATCTAACTTTTAGTGGCGACCCCCGCCATCGATCGTTGGAAGATTTTCTCCATAAGATTCGTAGGCTAGCGCGAATGGATCGGATCGCAGACGACATCCTATTGCAGCGAGTGCATACCATATTACGGGGAGATGCCTACGATTGGTACTTGTGCTACGCTGACGAGTTCCTAGATTGGCAGGACTTCGAGGAGAAAATCCGTTACATGTACGGTAACCCAAATAAGGACCAAGGAAACCGTCAGAAAATCTACGAGCGGAAACAACTTCGGAACGAGCCGTTTTTGACGTTCAAGACGGAGATAGAGCGCTTAAACAAACTTCTATCGTCACCGCTAGATCAGGAAAGAATTTTCGAGGTCATCTGGGACAATATGCGCCCACACTACCGTTCAAAACTAGCGTGTAGAACGGTACGAGATGTGCGAAAGCTTGAGTACTATGCGTACCGCATTGATGCGAACGATCCGGCACTCAGGCAGTGTCGAGAAGGACCGACACGTAACACGACGGGTCTACACAACATCGAGGCTGAAGAGTCGACGGGGTTCTATTCCGAAGCAGAAGAGGTGAACGCGTTAGGAAAAAGGTTCGATGGTGATCGGCGGGCAAAGGAGCAGTCCAAATCGGTAACGCGTGCTCAACAACCCAGTGCCACGCCGGCAATCGAACAGACAAATGGTCCCCTTTGCTGGAATTGCCGCCGAACGGGACATATTTGGCGAAACTGCAGACACGAAAAGCAGTTGTTCTGCTACATCTGCGGAACACCCGGTAAGACGACGGTGACCTGCGAGAACCACCCACGGATTGACCGGGACAGGATAGGTAATCCATCGGGAAACTAGGTCAGGAATGCGCAGTAGGGAACAACAGCATTCCGCCGACGAACGATGTTCCCAGTTCTAGTCCGTTTGAGGACCCGTTTCTGAAGGTGTGTGAAGTAAGGGTCCACACCGAGAGCAGCCCTCACGTAACCGTGAAGATTTTTGACACCGAATACGACGCTTTACTCGACTCTGGCGCAAGTGTCAGTGTAACGAGTATGACCGATATTGCCAAGAGGTATGGTTTGACGATGCAGCGTAGCCCACTGAAGATTGTCACGGCCGATAAAACTGTACATGAATGTCTCGGATTCGTACAGCTACCGATGGTATTCAAGGGAATGACCAGAGTGATTCCGACGCTAGTGGTACCGCAGATTTGTAGAGAGCTGATCCTGGGATACAACTTCTGGAAATCGTTCGGAATCGAGCCGATGATTGAGGGAGACCACGGATTCGAACGAGTGGCCACTGTTGAGACCACTCCAACGGGATATGGAAAGGTGGATACGATCCAATTCACCTTGCTGCCGATCGAGACGCTACCCGCGTTGAAGAATGTTGACCCTGATGCGACGTTGGATATCCCGGCTCTAGAGCTACCGGAACCTTCAAAAACGACTCTGGAGACGGTAGAAACGGAACACGATCTGACACCCGTCGAACGAAAGGAGCTGATTGAAGCAATCAAGAAATTTCCATGCACAACAGCAAATAAGTTGGGTAGGACCTCGTTGTTGCAACACGAGATTCGGTTGACCGAAGAAGCAAAACCGAGAAGACAGCCATGGTATCGGTGTTCACCAGCAGTACAAGCGGAGATGGAAGCTGAGATTGAGCGATACAAGCAGATGGATGCTATCGAAGAGTGTTCGAGCGAGTGGGCCAGCGCTTTGGTACCAGTTCGGAAAGCGAATGGTAAACTACGAGTCTGTCTGGACTCTCGCAAGATAAACGCCTGGACTAAGAAAGACTCGTACCCGATGAGGAACATGGGAGAGATCTTTCATCGTTTAGGGAAGGCGAAGTATTATTCGGTAGTGGATTTGAAGGATGCCTATTTCCAGATTCCTCTAAAGGAAGAATCAAGGGACTATACGGCATTCCGCACACCGCAAGGCTTGTTTCGGTTCAAAGTTTGTCCGTTTGGTTTAACAAACGCACCGTTCACGATGTGCCGGCTTATGGACCGGGTAATCGGATTCGATCTCGAACCAAACGTTTTCGTCTACCTGGACGATATCGTGATAGCGACGAATTCGTTCAGTGAGCACGTGAGACTACTGAAAATAGTAGCAGAACGTTTGGCAAAGGCAAATCTGACGATATCGCTTGATAAGAGTCGATTTTGCAGAAAGCAGGTGACATATCTGGGGTACCTGCTAACGGAGAGAGGAGTATCCATTGACAATGCACGGATTTCGCCAATCCTCGACTATGCTCGTCCGAAGAACGTGAAGGATATTCGGCGACTTCTCGGTTTGGCAGGGTTTTACCAGCGCTTCATACGTGACTACAGTCGCATCGTAACTCCGATATCCGACCTGCTAAAAAAATCGAAGGCTAAGTTTGTGTGGACAGAAGCAGCAGAGATAGCGTTTGGAGAGCTAAAAGCAGCTTTGGTGTCGGCACCGATTCTGGGGAATCCAGACTTCGAAAAACCGTTCACGATCGAATCTGATGCGTCGGATAACGCGGTTGGTGCAGCACTGATACAGCACGTTGATGATCAGCCGAGAGTGATCGCATACTTCAGCAAGAAGCTGAGTAGCACGCAACGGAAGTACGCCAGCGTAGAGAAAGAATGCTTGGGTGTGTTGCTAGCAATTGAGCATTTCCGCCACTACGTTGAGGGTTCTCGCTTCAAGGTGGTCACCGACGCACGTAGTTTGCTGTGGTTGTTCACGATCGGGGTGGAATCGGGCAATTCGAAGTTGCTAAGGTGGGCTTTGAAGATTCAGTCCTACGACATCGAACTGGAATACCGGAAGGGAAAGAATAATATACTGGCTGATTGCTTGTCGAGGTCAGTGGAGACGATATTTACTCTGACCGCCGATGTCGAGCATCAGGAATTAGCGGCGAAGATCCAGAAAGACCCAGCGAGTTTCCCGGATTTCAGGGTGATAGATGGACTGATCTTGAAGTACGTCAAAGGGGACAAAAAAGTGGAAGATGCACGATTCCAGTGGAAGAGATACCCGTCGAAGGTAGAGCGGAAGGAAATCGTCCAGGAAATTCACGATCGAGCTCATCTCGGTCCGGAGAAGACACTAGCAGCGGTGAAGGAACGCTATTTCTGGCCACGAATGAGCAGCGAAGTGAAAAGGCAATGTCAGGCGTGCCTTGCATGCCAAACTAGTAAAGCGACAAACCAGAATACGACCGCGCCGATGGCAGAGCAGAAGAAGTTGGCTCAGTATCCCTGGCAGTTCTTGGCTATGGACTATGTCGGTCCACTTCCAGCTTCCGGCAAAGGCCGAAGTACATGTCTCCTCGTCGTAACTGATCTCTTCAGCAAGTTTGTGCTGGTGCAGCCTTTTAGGCAAGCGACCGCGGAAACGTTGGTACAATTTGTGGAAAACATCATCTTCCTGCTGTTCGGTGTTCCGGAAGTGATCCTGTCGGACAATGGGACACAGTTTACTTCAGCGATGTTCCAAAGTCTGCTAGCGAAGTATAACGTGACGCACTGGAGAACCCCGAACTACCATCCTCAGGTAAACGATACGGAACGAGTCAACCGTGTAATCACGACAGCGATACGAGCCTCCATCCGGAAAAATCACAAGGAATGGGCCAATAATTTACAGCAGATAGCCAATGCCGTGCGCAACTCAGTCCACGACGCAACTCGCTACACTCCGTATTTTGTTTTGTTCGGCCGGAATATGGTTTCCGACGGTAGGGAATATCGCTATCTGAGGGATTCGCAAACGACCAACGATGGTCAGCTGAAGAACGAGGAAAGGGAGAAAATGCTCGAAGAGGTTCGGGAGAACTTGAAAGCGGCGTACAGCAAACACTCGTCCTACTATAATCTTCGCTCCAATGCCAATTGTCCAACTTACTCTGTGGGTGAGAAGGTTCTGAAGAAAAACATGGAACAATCGGACAAAGGCAAGGGATTTTCTGCAAAGCTGGCCCCCAAGTATGTGCCAGCCGTAGTGAAAAGGGTAGTAGGAACTCACTGTTATGACCTTGAGGACTTGAAGGGGAAGAGACTGGGAATTTTCAACTGCAAGTTCCTCAAGAAACTTACCCATTCAAGTTCCGCTTTATAGACACCGATCATTCGTTGATTGGATAAAAGTCAAGCTATGTACCTCTCAGTATTTACTGATTGAGACAACGCACCATGATGCTTTTGCTCTGGTTGCAGAAAATACTGTACCGCAGTTCGTAAAGTTAGCACTGTCCTTCAGACAGTGCACCCCCACAACAACTTTCATTTACTGGGGGCATCCTTGTTGCTAAGATCTTTATTCTAGCTCAAGAAGAACTTTGCGAACGTGTTGGAGTATGGTCATTTTAGATCTCCTTGAGTTACAGCACTCTTGAGTATAAAGCATTTGTTACTGAACGAACAAGTTCCCCTCGACCAGAAGACAGAGCGAGTCCTTGATTTCATCAGGACGATGAGCTAAAAAACCAAGAACTCGGAGCCACCAGTGCGTTGATGAGGAGTACCGCGAAAATTCCGCGAGAAGCAACAAAGCGTGAGTTTAAGACGGGGGAATCTTAAACGTTGATCGTAAAATAAGACTCAGAAGTCCTACAGACGATGTTGAGCAAACCCGAGTTAATCGAGCTGTCAGTAACAAATTGCTTTAGCTGAATAGCGTTGCAATTTAAAGAAATCGGCAGTGTTCCTGGAAATTTAACCATGTTTGGAAAAAACACAGGTTGTATTGCATCGGGATACACATACCTTGTTAACTACCTATACGAGACATGTGCAAGGATGAAGAAAGGGGATTGTGCCTTTGCACGATCACCCAATGTATAAAATTTTGTAAATACTATTTTTCGGATATAAGTAATGTTAGTTTGT
Organism: Topomyia yanbarensis; assembly: GCF_030247195.1. Lineage (NCBI taxonomy): Eukaryota > Metazoa > Arthropoda > Insecta > Diptera > Culicidae > Topomyia > Topomyia yanbarensis. The sequence continues at coordinate 90,288,149 of NC_080670.1, read as the reverse complement.
AGTTCACAATGTTTCCTTATATCTATGTTAGTACTTAAAATTATCGTATATTTGCTCATATTCATGTTATGTGTTAATTGTTATTTATTTTCTTTGTTATTTATTTAAGTGTTTATTTATTTATCACAATATTTAGCAAAAATTTTGGGATTTAGTGGGTTAATGTTTAATGTGGGAGTTTATGTTAAATGTGGGTTCACGTTGGGGTAGGGGTCCTTCGGGTTGATTGACATCTTGGGTTCCGCCGTCCGATTGTTCCTAAAATGAAAAAGAAAGCATTAAAATTTGTTCACACACTTACCTTTAACTGGAAGTCAACTTCCCTTCTCGGCATCCGTTAGAGCTGTCTTCAAATAGGCCGTTTGAGGCAATTCCCGTTTGCTGGCAGCAGTCCGTCCGGCGTGTGCTCGCCAAAAGTAGTTCCGGCCTGGTGCCGTGGTCCGTATCCGCTCCTAGTTTAGCTGCATGCAACATCCTTCAATTCTAAAATCTATCAATCTTTTGTCAGCCGGTCTGGCAAACATTAAAGAAAATCATGTAAACTCACCCATCGTCCGCTTCAAGAGTCCAAATCCGTCCGTCCAGAACCGTCCAGTGCCGCGCGGAAACATCCCTGCCTCCATCTAAGTAGAATTGTTTTGGTTTTTGGTGGGTCCGTTTTAGCCTGGAAAAAACAGTAAAAACAACAAAAATTAGTTCACTCACCTTCCATTACGTAATCCGTCTTTCGGAAACGTTTTATCTGCACGTTTTTTGAGCCATTTCGGTATAATATTTGATAATTTACCTGGAAAATGTACAATTACCGCACAACACAACATTTCACTTGTGATATTTTTTGGTTTGACGTTTCTCTTCGTTGCGGGTTGGTAGTTCAGTGTATGCGTGAGTTAATGGGAGCTTTAATAGGGTTGGGTACTTTTTCATTTTCGTTGCATTTCTGTTTGTCGAAAGTTTTTTTCGACGTAGGAAATGTAACGTAAGATGGATTTATGGGATATGTGGTCATTTAGGGTATGTGTTCGTATTGTCGGAATACATCCGGCGTTAATACATAACCAAAATGATTGTTTAGGGAGATATTGTCGGGGGATATTTTCGGGGGATTTTCGGGGGTTTTCGGGGGATATTTTCGGGGGATTTTCGGGGGATATTTTCGGGGGATATTTTCGGGGGAATTATGTGCAGATTTCTCACTAGCTGAACTATTTCGGCGTAAGAGTCACTGCAAAGAAAATTATGAAGTTCAGTTCTGCGTTTTGTCTAGTAGAAAGTGTTTATTCAGGGAAGAGCTCTGAGGTGCTTTCAAAAGACAAAACTGTGCGGTAAATTGAGTGAAGGGATACATTTCCAACGTAAGGATTGGAGTAGTTCTGGAACTCAATAAGCCTGTTTCTTGTAGTATTTATGAAGTTACATTGGGAATTATGTTGCATTGAGAGTCGTAAGAAACTCAGTGTATGTTGTAGTGTTGGGGTTTCGGCTTGATCTAAAATTTCAATATTTTGGTATCAATGCCAGTATTTGGGATTTGTTGCAGTCTTTGAGTGTTATATATCTGAACTACCGGAGCGCAACAGGGGAAATGTCAAATCCATAAGTATTTCTGTATTCAAGGCGAACCTAGGATTAGTTGTACATAACATTTTGTAAATAGTAGTTGTAGTTTTTTTTTCTATAGTTAGTTTTAGTCATTTTTGTAAGATTGTCCCTTACGAAAATTTGGTATTAATCCTAATACCAAATTTTCGTAAAACAAGCCTGGTGTTATGTAGCGGTCATGTCATATTCAGCAATATTTTTCAAATTTAGTAGAACCAGTCCTATTTGTTTGCGCCAAGAGTTAGACAACCTACCGTTGATCGACTCTTGCGCAACACCCTAGCAAATACTCCTCTCCGCGAGGGGAAGAAATTAAATTGCCTGTTGAGATTCTCCTGAAGACGAAAACCATGACGATCCTTCGCTTGGAATGCATGATGGAAAGGGACAGATAGAGCCAAAGGTTAGCTGACAGAATAAAACAGCTAGTAGGGTCGTTGATTTCCGAACTTGTCCGAAGAAATTTGCGGGAAAATACGCGCTTCCTGTAAGTTCGTACGAAATTACCTTCCCTAATCTGAGGATTAACACTGTTAGCCCATTTCGTCCCAGTCCGCCAAACGCAGAGAAGGTGCGCGTAGTTTGTCCGGTTTAGTTTGTGAAAAGTTAGTAAAAGTGACGTGATAGTATTTAAAATTAGACTAATTACTTTGTTCTCTCCTGTTAGATAAATCACTAAAAGTGATGAGCTAGTAGCTACGTGCGTAGAATTGTGTGCAAAAGGTTACAGAAAGGTAAATGTGCTCAAAGTAAAGTGGCATTGACCCCCACAAACGTGCTAATGACCCCGTTTGCAATAGCCAGACGGCCTTTTCTATTTCGCACAGCTCGCCGACGAACGAGAGAAGAGGCAGAACGAACGAAAGCAGCACGCGCGCATCGGACGAATTTTGAACCCGGCACCGTTACGCCGCCGGAAGGAAGGACGACCCGTCTAAAAACCGTTCCTTCAATCGCCGGAAAATCAACTGTAACTTTTCCGGCCGATCAAATCATCAACCAGCAACCAACAACCGCTGGTCAGAAACCGGCGCGGCCGATCGACGTGATCGCCCGTCATCGCAGCAGAACGATCGACAGCAGCAGAAACCAACAGCAGCAGAACTGGTGAGTCGTATCGTTCTTGCTAATTAAGTGTGAAGGGTGGCATCCAAGGAGGACGCCACAGTGATTTAATCCGGAAGAGCGCAAAACGCTCGAGAAGTCGTCCACGGACGGCGATAGTTAGGGACGCGTCCATGAAATAGGTTGTGTGTCGGCCATTACATTTAGTTTCGCCATTCAAGAACGCCACACACAACCCTTTGACTAATTAGCCACCCGGGTGCAAAGCGATTGCCGTTGATACGCTGGAGCCGTGAGGTGACGTCACCGAAAGTTTGAGGATTGATGGAGAAAAGCACAGTATGGTCAATGAGCACAGTAGGGAGAGAGTACACGCACACAATCAGAAGATAGGCCTAGAAAATTAAAAGTTAGAAAAATACAACATGAAATAGAAATAAATCTTTTCGTTCCGTACCGTGAAATAAATGCTATTTAGTGTAAACGTAGTCAGATGTTGTATTCATGTAGAACTCCCGTAAGTTTAGTCTCGTTCTAGTATGTTTACGTCACTTCGTTCGGTGTAGCTCTCGTTTTGTTTCGCTGTCTTCCGCTTGGCGGAATTTGATTAGTGGTGAAAGCTTCGCTTTCTGCATGTTTGTGCCACCTGGTAGTGTGTGGCTGCAGTTCCAGTGATGATAAGTTAGGTATGGGGAGTTTCTTACCGCGAATTATTTGAGGGTGATGAGGTTTTTGATGATTGCTGCTGCTGATAATAGGGTCGTCTACCCGACTTTTGGAGGCTAATTTTTGATAAGCCTGTCTGGTTCGATCCTGATTAATTTCTTTTAGGTGAATCTTCTTCAGGGACTCGCCCTAAGAAGAGTCTCATCCGGGCAAACAAATCTTGGCGTGCAGTCTTCCTACGGGAAGTGGCGCATAAGCTGCACGCTTGCTAGGGATCGACCAGGGCTGGCTACAAGCAATTATTGTTAACGTTAGCAGTTCCAGCAGGTAGTAGTCGCGATGTCGTGACAACACAATCTCGAGTGTCATCGATTCCTGAATCACAACTTCGAGTAAAACTTCCTGAACTCAAGTTACCGATATTCAGTGGTAAGTTGCGCGAATGGATAACCTTTCGTGACTCATTCGTCAGCATGATCCACGACAACGAGCATTTATCTACAATCGATAAATTCACGTACTTACGGACATCCTTAACCAGCGACGCACTGAGAGAAATTTCTTCCATCGAACTTACAGCTGCAAATTATTCCATCGCTTGGAACAGTTTACAAAGGACCTACGAAAACAAGAAACTCATCGCCAAGTCTTACTTAGATGCTTTATTCGCCGTGAAGCCGATGGATAAAGAATCGTACGAACAGCTTAATCGCGTGGTTGGTGAATTCGAAACCAATATCATGATGCTCCAGAAGATTGGGGAAGACACTGATGGAATGAGTACCATTTTGCAGCATATGGTGTGCCAGCGACTCGATTCGAACATTCTGCGGAGCTGGGAGAATCATCATAATTCCACTGAAATTCCAACATACAGGAATCTCATCGATTTTCTTAAGGATCAGTGCATGGTACTTCGTAGCATTGGGCTCGGAAGATCAAATCAAGGAGACTCCAGAAAACCAGTTCGTCTTCCCACACTGAGTCACATTGGTGCTCAACCATCTGCGTCGTGTCCTTTCTGTGAAGATCAGGTGCATTCCGCATTCAAATGCAACAAATTCACAAGGCTGAAAGTGACCGATCGAGTAGATGAAGCGAAACGTAAGTCGCTTTGTCTTAATTGTTTATCACCGGGACACATAGCCAGATTTTGCTCAAAAGGATCGTGTCACACATGTGGGAAAAGCCATCACACCCTCCTGCACTCAGGCAACCCCTCAAACACACAGTCAAAACCAAATCAGAATCAACAACCGCAAACGGGAAAGAAGATTCAAACGTCCAACCCGCTACCACAGCAGAGTCAAGAAAACCCTCAGATTCAAGGCTCGTTAGCATCTACTCAGCAACCTGCTCGAAAAACAAATTCAGCAGCGAGTAACACTCAACCACAAACGTCGAGCACCACAGACTACCCTTCCTTTAGCCATACTACAGTCCTCTCGTCCAATATGCAAACAGTTCCAAATACAGTTCTCTTGTCCACTGCTCTCATCAACATCAGCGACGGTCGTGGAAATACCACCGTTGCTCGAGCTTTGCTAGATTCTGGATCACAACTTTGTTTTATGTCTGAAAACCTTGTTCAGAATCTCAATTTTCAACGTCGTCGCGAATGCTTACCTATCAAGGGCATTGGTCAAGCTAGCACCTGTTCCAAGCAATCAGTAACCGCTTGGATTCGTTCTCGTGTGTCTCATTACACCATTCCATTGCAGTTCTTTGTATTGACAAAGGTAACTGCGGATCTCCCAACAAGAAAACTCGACGTCAGCAAATGGAAATTCCCCAGCGGGATCGTGTTAGCAGATCCAGAATTCTTCAATCCGAGCACGATAGACATCATCATTGGAGCGGAGATTTTCTACGATCTTCTAATCGAAGGGCAGCACAAGCTAGACGAGGAAGGACCAACTCTGCAAAATACACAACTAGGCTGGGTTGTGTCGGGAAGTGTCTCCAAGGGTCGCAGCATCGATTCCACCATGGCCGTTGTTTCCTGCTCTGAGGAGAGGTTGGATGACTTACTCACGCGATTTTGGGATTTAGAATCGTGTCGGACAAAGGGCACAATGTCAGTAGAGGAAACCCTTTGTGAAAAGATGTACGATGAAATGACAACGAGAGACACTTCGGGAAGATTCGTCGTAACCCTTCCGAAAAAGCAATATCTAATCGACCGTCTTGGAGAGTCCCGTTCAATTGCGCTTCGAAGATTCGTGTCTCTAGAACGACGATTGAACGCTAACCCTACTTTAAAACAAACTTACAGTGAATTCATCCATGAATATTTGGATCTAAAACACATGCGTGAAGTTCAAGTACAGCCAAATGAAGTAGAGTCATCACCCTTTCCATACTACATGCCACATCATGCTGTTGTACGACCTGACAGCAGTACTACCAAACTTCGTGTAGTCTTTGACGCATCCTGTTCCACAATGTCAGGCGTGTCTCTCAATGATGCCTTAATGGTAGGACCAGTGGTTCAAGAAGACCTACTTTCCACGGTAATCCGTTTCCGTATCCACAAGTTTGCCATCGTGGCTGACATAGCCAAAATGTATAGGATGGTCAACATCGCTTCGAATGATCATCGATTCCAAAGGATATTGTGGAGAGACTCCCCATCTGAGCCAATTCGGACATTCGAACTCACGACCGTCACCTACGGGACATCATCGGCACCATATCTGGCCACCAAGTGCCTCCAGCGCCTAGCAGAAAACGGAGCTGAATTACATCCGACAGCTTCGAAGATTTTGCTGAAGGACTTCTATGTTGACGATATGCTGTCTGGAGCAGATAGCGTAGAAGATGGCATCAAAATATACGGTGAAATGAATGAACTTCTGGATCCTGCGGGATTCACTCTCAGAAAATGGAGTTCGAACAGCTCTGAAATATTGGCAGCCATTCCTGAAATTCTTAAGGACGATCGTACGTCCCTGGAACTGGACTCCTCGAAATCGACTATTAAAACCCTAGGGCTTTCGTGGGAACCCAGCTCGGACTATTTTCGATTCTCTGTGCCTCAGTGGAACGATTCTACTGAGATCAACAAGCGCATCATTTTGTCCGATTTTGCCCGCCTTTTCGATCCTCTCGGACTGGTAGGGCCAGTAGTAGTCCAAGCCAAGATATTTCTCCAGGATCTCTGGAAACAGAAATGTTCCTGGACAGAAACACTCAGCGAGGAACTTCAGCACTGGTGGCTGGAATTTCGACGCAACTTGACTGGACTTTCCACCCTCAAGGTACCTCGTTGGCTGGCTTTTGGCAATGATACGGTTTCAGCAGAAATTCATGGGTTTTGTGACGCATCAGAAAAGGCGTACGGAGCATGCATCTATCTTCGATGCACGACGTACGGTGGTCTTGTATCGGTCAGGCTAATCACCGCAAAGTCCAGAGTTGCTCCACTTGACGATGTTCAACGCACAAAAAAGAAGATGACTATTCCGCGTTTGGAGCTGTCATCTGCCCTTGTTCTAAGTCATCTATATGAAAAGGTGGTCAACAGTTTTGGCATCTCAGCTCAACCGTTCTTTTGGACAGACTCTACCATTGTCAAATGCTGGTTAGCCTCGTCGCCATCCCGGTGGCAAGCGTTTGTGGCGAACAGAGTGTCGGAGATCCAACATTTGACTCGATCTGGTGTTTGGAACCACATTGCCGGATCCGAAAATCCCGCAGACGTCATATCACGCGGAATGACACCCGATCAGCTAGCAGAATATCGTGTATGGTGGGATGGGCCTGAATGGTTACTCCGGCCAAGAAGTGTGTGGCCCATGACAGCACTAACAGACGTCAGAGAGGTTGATCAAACGCTACTGGAGGAGAAGCCCGTTGTCGCTACGCCAGTTCAACATCATCAACCAAATGAAATCTTCAAGCTACGATCAACATTAACAGCGCTAATTCGAATTGCAGCTCTGTGCCGAAGATTTGCTTTTAACTGTAGAAACTTCGATAATAGGAAAACAGGATACTTGTCATTCCAAGAACGAGAGGAAACCTTGTTGCAACTCGTAAAACTTGCACAGAAGGAAAGCTTTGGAGAAGAGATTACGCAGCTCTCGTTAAAAGGCGAAGTTAACTCATCATCTCGTCTAATTTCGCTTCGTCCAAAATTGACGGCAGGAATCGTCGTCGTAGGTGGACGGCTGGAAAACGCACTCGTTTCCCCTAGCAGAAAACATCCAATGATTTTGGATAATCGTCATCCACTTACTCTTCTGATTGCTAATCACTATCATCTTATATATCTACACGCTGGTCAACAACTTTTGATTGCCAGCATACGAGAACGGTTTTGGCCTCTTCATTTGAGGAGTTTATGCAGAAAGGTGGTACGAAACTGCGTGCGCTGTTTCCGCACACGGCCAAGGCTTCAAGAACAAGTCATGGGCGACTTGCCACCAGAACGAGTATGTCCGGCCCCTCCATTTACCCGAGTAGGCGTGGACTATTGTGGTCCCTTCAAAATTCGCTTTCCACACCGCAAGACTGATGTTCGAATTTGCTACGTGGTAATCTTTATTTGTCTAGTCACTAAGGCTATTCATCTTGAGATGGTATCCGACCAAACAACAGATGGCTTCATAGCAGCTCTTCGCCGTTTAGTTGCTCGACGAGGACGACCAGAGATCGTGATGTGTGACAACGCCAGATATTTTGTGGGAGCAAAAAGAGAATTGGATCAACTCCGTCGATTATTCAACTCACAGGCATTCACGAATTCGATTCCCCAAGCTGCAGCGAGTGAAGGTATCAACTTCAAGTTTATTCCACCCCGGTCTCCCAACTTCGGAGGCCTATGGGAAGCAGCGGTTAAGTCCATGAAATATCATCTGAAGCGAACACTCGGGACTGATATTGTTACACCGGACGAGTTCTATACATTACTAACTCAGATCGAAGCATGTCTAAACAGTCGTCCATTGACCCCTGTTAGCAACGACCCCACGGATTTGGAGGTACTCACCCCGGGACACTTCCTTGTTCATCGTCCGATGTCAGCTATACTAGAGCCTTCGTTGGAAGCTCTGCGAGAAAATACCTTGTCGAGATGGCAAAGAGTCCAGAGATACCTGCAAACCATTTGGAAAAAGTGGTCCACATCGTACTTATCAAATTTACAAAATCGCACAAAATGGACCACACAGCAAAACAATCTTACCGAAGGGATGATGGTCTTGGTAAAGGACGATAACCAACCACCACTGCGATGGTCCCTTGGACGAATTGTCAACGCACATACTGGAGACGATGGAAAGGTTCGAGTTGTGGTAGTCAAAACCAAGGACGGACTGTTCACAAGGGCCATTTCGAAAATTTGTGTCTTGCCAATACAGGACAACGAATCACTAACTGCTAACAATCAAAGGACGCAATAGTTCTTTCAAGGAAGGCGCAACGCGCCCGCGGAGGCCACCCGGTCTCCGCACTCCAGTTAAGTAATTTTTGTTAAATGTTCTACCAAAAAGTTAAAGGAATGTCCATCTCCCATAGCTTCGTCCGCATCCGTCGACGGTCGCTGACCGACGCATCAAATATGCCGTCCACACATACACTCATCGCACCAAAGAAGACCAGAAACATTGTCACGCGTTTTGGTCGAATTCAAATCCAGAGTTGCCGTTAAATTATTATATATACAAGGCGACTAGTTTCCAGTGGAGGTTGAGGAACCTCCACGCGCAGTTACGTAACGATATCATTCGCTATACTTTGAGAAAGCAACACTTTCATTTATTGATAGGACCACTTCAAGAACGAGACGAACGGGAGACGCTATTCAGAAACCTTCAGAACTATTGGACGAACAAGCAGTACGAGGCCATCTATTGCCATCAGAATCACCCTAGTGTAACGTTCGCATGGGATATGCTGAACGCAACGTCAGCGGCGCAATGCGCGCCTGCGGTGGCGCATAGCCACCGCTTCAGGGAAGTCGTTTTGTTTCATTTTATTATTGAGTAAAAAATCGCCTCTCATCTGATTCCAGAGATATGGTCCGTTGGGTGCCTCATCCGAGGCTTGAGCTGAATCGTCTCATGAGAACATCAACTACACATACAGTCCACCATCAACAGGTTCCAATATGATTCGAGCATCAAGGAAGGAAGTAAATATCAGTCTAATCGTCATCGTTCAAACGCCGACTCGTCATCGTTCAAATGAATTTTTTGCGGATAAGATCGTGTTCTCAACGTTCACGTATTCAAGGCGGTACAATACTTACAGAGTTAGAATTTATGTATGAACTGTGCAGAATTAGATATACAAAAATCACTCATTGTTAGATCATAAGACAAATTATTACTGTACTAAATAGTTCAGTTGAAATTGCTGGTCATTTCAAGGCGGCCGGTGATGTTGGAGCAACGAAGAGAAGAGTAGTTTAGGGACGCGACATGATCATCTAAAAGCTACTAAGGCGATACCTAGCAGCCACAGAAGACCAAGCGCAGAGTGCTGTGGTGAATATAGCTTCGGCTTATCATTCTCTCGATCCTCTCTTGCTCTCGTTATCACCGATCACTGATCGTAGGCTAGGTAGTACGGGATATAGGATGTACATTTTAGTCGTTACCACATTATCATCGAGTCAAGTACAATAAAACTAGTGCATGCAAAATATTAATAAAGTAGGTTCAGTTCAATAAAGTCCGTAGTTTAAAGTCACACGCGAGTTTCTATCTACAAATTCGACGAAAAGTGAACCAGTGCGGAGTGTCATCAACACCATCTTTATCCAATTTCCTTTTGAAGATCCACTTTGACGAAATCATTTTGACATTTTTAGGGCGTTCAACAATGTCCCAAGTATCGTTGGCTCTCAGAGAGTCCAGCTCCTCCTCGATAGCACGTTTCCAGCTCAACTCGTCCTGTCGACCTTCCAAGCTTGCATATGAGGAGGGATTACTTTCGCCATACACCTCTGCCAACAAAGCTGCCGGTTCTGTTTCATAATCCTCAAACCTAATTGGCGGTTTTCGCAATCTACAACTACGACGACATGGTTGCAAAGGATCATTCATCGATTCATCATGTAATTCATTTTCTTGATTCCGCGTTACTTCGATATAGGAAATATCAGGCTCCAGTAATTGATCGGTGTTCTGTTCTATCTCTTCACACGCTTGAAACTCCTCATCACTCGAACTTTCATTGCACTCGACCTCGTTGCCGATTCGTTCACATTCCCATGTTAAGTTTCCTGGAACTGTCGAACAATCCTCATGGTACACTAACGAAGGGGCTTGATTTTCGAACTCACCTGAGTTTCGATTCGGAAATTCATTTTCATCGAAGATTACATCCCGAGATAATACTACTTTTCGGTTTATTGGATCCCACAAACGATATCCATTAATAGCATATCCAATCATGATCCGCCCTTGACTCTTTGGATCAAATTTTCCTCGCTTGTGCTTCGGGATATGCGAGTAAGCTTTGCATCCAAAAACACGCAAAACTGATAAATCGGGTTTATCGCCAAACCATTCCTCGGCTGGTGTAGTATCACTTGATAGAGCTCTCGTTGGACTCCGATTTGTAACGTAAACAGCTGCCATAATCGCTCTCCCCACATGTCTTTAGATAAACCGCTTTCGTATATCATCGCTCTAGCCTTTTCCACAAGAGTACGGTTCATCCTTTCTGCTAAACCATTTTGTTCCGGAGTGTATGCCATCGTGTATTCAATTGCCACGCCACTCTCACGACAGATCTTTCGTATTTCTGCAGAAACATACTCACCCCCATTGTCGCATCTTAGTTTGGCCAATGGGAGATTGAATCCCGCCTCTACCATCGCTTTATAATCTTTAAATCGGTCTACTACTTCGTCCCTGGAAGCAATGAGGTACACAACAGTAAAATGAGTGCAGTCGTCGATAAATGATAGAAAATACTTATTGCCATCCCATGTAGCTGGCGTGACAGGTCCGCATACATCGGTATGAACACGTTCCAGTGGTCGACGTGCTCGCTTATCACGAGTTTGAAAAGGCGGTCGGTAGTGTTTTCCCATGACGCATGGTTCACAAAGGCCCAACGACTCTGTAATTGAGAAATCGATTCCGTTTACCATTTTCAATTTAGCCAAATCACGAACACTTTTCATACCTAAATGGCCTAGTCTTCTATGCCATAGGAGATTTTTATCGATTGATGCTTGAACTACATTAGCCTCCCGACGATTCACTACGAAAGTTATCTCGTACAAATCCTGAGAACGTTTTCCTATTGCAAACAAGACATCATTCGACCACAGTTCAACAACACCGCTCTTAAATACTACAGCAAAACCAGCCTTCTCCAGACGACTTACTGACATCAAATTGTGCCTGAGTCCTGGGGCATATAATACGTCTTGGATGTCACAATGAAACACCTCGTTGTTTACATAGCTGGATGCAGCAATGAAACCTACTTTCTTAGCCACAATAGTTTGACCTTCTTCGGCGAGCGAAACAGGATAGGGTGTTGAAAGCTCTTTTTCTGTCATGAAATATGAATCATCACAAACCATGTGGTCTGTGCAGCCTGATTCAATGATCCAACAAATCGTTCGTACCGTGGTTTTGATTTCTCGCACTTTCCATTCCTTCTTTGAATAAAATGCAAAAGATCCTCGTTTTGATCCTCCTGATTGATCGAACTCATCTGAATGGTTTAGCTGAAAAACTTTCTTCTGTCCTCCTGACTGGTCAGTTTCATCCACCACTTCCTCCTGTTTGCAATTATACGCTTTATGTCCAAGTTGTTTACATTTCCAGCACTTTCCAGTAAACCTCCTCATTCTTCCTAAGAAAGCTGCAGGCTGTACATCTTCAGCTTTAACATTGCTACGCTCATTACGCTTCAGCTCCTCATTCAAAAGTCTTGCCTTGACATTCGTCAGCGTCAAATTTGCCGGCTCGACTGTTTCCAACGCCGTGACAACATTGTCGTAAGATTGTGGTAAAGACAACAATAAATGACTCACCGCTTCCGTATCGCGAACATCCGCACCTGCTCCACGCAGCTCGTTGATGATTGACTCAAAGTTTAACAAATGCCGTTCCATCGATTCATTTTCCTTATATTTCAAGTTCAGCAACCGCTTCCGCAAGTACATCTCAGTAACAGCTCCTTTCTTTTCAAAAACATCACAAAGAGCCTGCCACATCTCGCGTGCAGAGGTTTTCAGCCGAACGTATTCCAAGTAAGAATCGGCCAGACACTTGACGATTAAACTTCGAGCCTTCGCATCTCCTTGCTTCCATTCTACGCTTACCAAATTTGCTGCCGAAGGTTCTTTTTCTACGTGGTCCGACAAACTTTTCTCCTCCAACAACAGCAAAGTGCGAAATTTCCAACTTGCGAAGTTCTTACCATTTAACTGTGGGTATACTACTTTCTCGGCTTCCATCATGCTGGGCCCATAACCTGCTGGTTTTTAATCCGTCCGATAACGAAACGCAGGTTTAGCATGAAGAAGTTTTATTTCAAACATCGGGAATTTTTAGATAAAAATTATTACATGTGCTTTTATGTAGTAGAGACAATGAGTGAAAAAAAAGAATTGAGTCACGTCAAGTCTTCACAGACAAACAGATGACCGGTGTAGCGAACTCGTCCACAGACAATTGGAAAGCGCATATATACCTACAATCGAGAACTAGATTTGGCTTCAGAAAGTTGTTGCTGTGCGGCCTTCAAACCGATTTTGTTTTTGAGACGTTGGTTCTGCCGTTTTAAAGATTCTTTCGATTTTCTCGTTTCAATTAATTTCCGATAAGTTAGTGAATACAAAATTTGTGAAAAAACAGGATTTCGCAAGTTTTCCATACTAATATCGCCAGGATACCGAATGAACAGTGGCTTGGGAATAGCTGGTTTCATTTTATCGCTTGCTTCTCCGGGTATGCATATACTAGGCTCGGAGATGTCGTGTAAACTAAAATAAACAAATTAAAATGTAGCGAATTCAGATGGCATTACTTATTGTAGTACACACGCATTTTTTTCCTGTTCGTTATCCGCAACATCTGTAATTGAATGATGTTCTTCGAAGAGAGATGAATCTATTCTCGGTGCATCATTTGATCGTAAAGCTCTAATAGGGTATTTGTTTGATGTGGAATCGGTATGTTGGTGATTTGTGACATCAGCCAACGCAGTACAAAACTGAGTGGGCTTGTTCAATATATCCGGATGATTTTCGGAACAAGCAGCGACTTTTCCGTTACCCTTATGTTTGCTGAAATGATTACAATTACATTGTGACAAAAACAGCTAATTGTTTGTGAAATACATACCCCGTATCTACCGGAATCTTGTCCATACGAGGAATAGCAGCTGAACGAACATTTTCCTCTCCCCGTAAGCAAAAAGTCACTGTTGCGGAAATGCAGCGAGCATATCGTTGATTTCGGGGCAAAAGAATGCATGTTCACTCCGTCTGTTCGCAAAGCCGATAGCCATGTTGCGCTTCGTGTATCCTCTACTGGAATTTTAATAAAAATAAAGTTAGATCACGTTTAATTAAAGCGGAGCAAACTTACCTGTGAAATGACACTCCCGGTCCGGCTTTCCGCTCATTAAATCGACAATTAGGTACGCAGCAAATTCTCACCATGATTGAAATTTTTCTTCATTCACTCGTAGCGAAATATTCGTAAACACAAAACATTTGACATATATTACCCCGACGAAGCAAAAATATACGTAACCTATATTTTTTCAGAGTTGCCAGCGCTATGCTCCCTCTAGTAGTTATAATCTCTTTTGTTCCGAGGCGAAAACAATGGGAACACCAGCGACAATCCTTATCTAGTGTTCTGTATCTACTTATAAAACATAAAACGACGATTGTTCACTGTGTTGTTTTTTTTTGTTTTCTAGAGATACCACTTTCATTCGATAACGTCCGTCTGTAATTATGAAGTGCAAGGCATTATTTTGTTCGATGATGGTTACCGACGTTTTTCGGCGAAATAAAAACACAAACGTATTCCCAGATCGTCAAGACGTTTCGAGCTACTCCTGGCTTTCACTCATCTTCTGCGGACACTAAAACATATATTTGTCAATAGCAATTTTTCACAACTTAAAATCTAACTTACAATCTTCAATCCTCGTTACACTAGTACTATCGCTGTTTTCAATTTCTACTGTCACTATCAGATCTCAATTTTTGGATGATAGAGTTGTATGCCGTTTTAAATGTAATAGAGTCAGTTTGTTTGTAGACGAAATAAAACATTATCCAGAACGCGTGGATTCTGTTCTGTGTGCGGAATAATGCGGAAATGCCTCTTTTCGAAATCAAACCGAGTAACAGGCTGTGTAGTGTAAGTATGACAATATTTTGATCTTTATGTAAAAATTGTCATTGTTCCAGTATCGAGTAAATTGGGAGCACTTTAGAGCACAACGGGATAAAGTTATCCCGAAAATCACTTCTTGTTCTTCCTTTAATATTATTGATACAGTTGAATTTTACAGTTTTCAACTACATCGATCATCGGTATACATAGGGGCGTGTATTTTCTACTACTGTTTTCTCCGAAAAGATCACATGAAGTGCTGGAACAAACCTATACATTGTTCCTAAGCAAAAATTAAACCATGCAAAAAGGTAGCGTAGAACATTTAAAATAAATCCGAACAGAGATTTTTTTCTTGTTTATTTGACACGGCTCAATGCGTTAGCATAACTGAGCCGTGGGTCTTTTAAGATTTTTACAATGTGCAAAAATTAAAATTAACTTTCAACTATCCATAGGGTTTTGTTGACGCAGCTTGCTGCTGCGTGTTGAGATCCTCTTCCTTGGTGGTGAAAAATGAGGTGCCTTGTCTGCCGCACCTTGAGGGTCATTGGGTCCATCTTCTCTCACGTTTTCGTTCACGTCCATGTCGTCATAGGTACTGCATTCATGATGCGCACGGTCGGATGTTCTTATTTGTTTCTTGTACTTCCGGGTCGCTGTTGTAAATCCTTCTTTATCGGTGTTTGATTCTTTATTGGTGGTGTTGGTTGATGGTTTGGAGACATTTGATGTAATGGTTATTTCGATGTTGGTAACAGCTGTTGGTTTAGTGATACTGGGTCCGATCGTTGTTGAGCTGGCGTTTGTTACTGCCTGGTTGGTTGGTTTAGCATACGAAGACTGTATACCGGCTTTGGTCGTATCACGTGGAATTTCCTTAGCAGTCTGCGCAAGGTTTTCCGTGGTGTAGCGGCTGATCGCAATATTGGCACGTAGGAATCTGCCCTGGATACGTGACTAGTGATTGCAGAGAATGTGTAATACCTTGAAGGCATTTCTCTGAGAAGCTCAAGTAAGAAAGAATAGGTTTTGTCGGACGCATTTTCACCACACGAACGCCGTTGCGGAGTCCTGGGAAGAAGTTCCTCCAAGTCTCTTCCGTAATACTTCTCCATATTTTGACATGGTTTTTTGATAGAAACTAGTACGTGATGCCAGGTCATGTATCTTTATTTCAATACTGTCAACATCTATACACGTTGGGATATGGAAAAAAATGTCATTACATTCGATGACGTGTTTCATGTTGTTCTGGGAAGCGAATGATTCTGCTTGACTAATGTTTTTGAATATAATCAGTACCACATGATGTGAATGGTGGAATTGCACCGCATTAACTTCTGCTATGTTGAGCTTCCAGTTCACCTTCAACAATTGCTCCTCTTCACGAATCAATAGTCTTACCAGACATTTCGAGAAGTTAACAGCAATACAGTTTGCCCGCAATGGGATATACTCTTGGTTGGTATTGTCACTCATTGTTCACGTTTCACACACTAGGTAGGAGGAATCAATTTTTGCATTTGCAAATAGAACAAGCGGCGCGCGGGTAAATTTGATTACTTGCCCTGCTACAGCAGCGGTGCGATTGCTAGCGTCTGAACTAAGCGAGATGAGAAACCGAACTGAGAGAAGATTGATCTTGTAACAGAAAGCAACTTACAAAAATGAAGAGGATTGGAAATATTTTTCGTAATGTCCAACAAATATATATTATTTTATTTTGCTGTAGGGCTGTATTCCGATGGATGAAAACGTTATGATCGTTTAAATGCGGATATAAAGACTAAATCTTTGATTTTGCCAGAAACGTGAAATTGAGTTATTAAGTTGGACACGACCGAAACAAAACAAATATTTTGGCAACATTGGTCGGGAGGGTTGTGTCGTTTTCAATAGGGATTAGAAAAATATAAGAAGAAGCCAGCTGGCGGGTCCTATCCTATATAAAGAATATTAAAAAAAGGCATTTAAAACTCGATTACACCTGTTTTGCGTACGGGATTGAACTTGCTTATTTTCCCTCATACGGTTTGTGTGCAACATGAGCCATAATATTGCACTTGAAGATCGAACAGTTGATTCAAATAATTGAGATGTATGTAAGGGGGACATGGCGGCCTTTTATACTATTTTTGTTTGGCTTTAGGACGCACCTATTTTTGCAATGACAGGTACTAACGTCTTAGACCGGACTAAAATCAGGCCTAAAATTAAAGATAATACCGTGTAGTGATACCAACTAGATTGAAGCTTACCGCTGTGTCCCAGACGTTATGACGCACCTCATTTTAGGACCTTATAACCTGGGACGTCTGTGCGTAAAAGTATCTGAAACTATGAGTGCGTCATTTAAACCCGAACTTTCTGACGCGATACCTCTCCTGCGTCATAATTTCACAAAATCAGAGTGCGTCATATGTCTCAAACATTTTGACGCAACTCCTTCTGATGTTGTGGCACAAGAATGATTTCGAATCTTTTCAGGTATTATTGTTTTCGGATGTTATGACGCATCATTGTACGTCATAATGTCTCGGACGTTGTTATGACCCTATGGTGCCCAATAATACACTGCTTTAGGCCAATTGTAGCGGACCGTGATTCTGAATTTGGTATTCATTGTACGGTTTAGGTATGTGAGGAGGTATGGACCCGCGATCTCGTGTATCATCGCGAAGGGTTCGAGCATTTGTACGTTTACGTGTTCGATTGCGTGTGCATTTGTATGTCGCGTGTGATAACGTGTATGTAACCTCGCGTGTATAAATAATATTTTATAACCGTGTGCCTTTCGTATATTCGCGTGTGTTCTTGGATAATCGCGCGCGGGCCTTGAATCTAATACTTTATTTTTGGTGTACGGCTCAGATGCTAGAAGAAAGTGAGATTTTTTTATCTAATGATTTATTTTAAACGGCTCAATGCGTTAGCACAACTGAGCAGTGGGTCTTTTAATTTGTTTACAATAAGTACAAAAAAATATTCTAAGAATGTCGGCCTGCCAGATCTTGTTCACGCAGTGTGCTGCTGCGCGTTGAGTTCATTTTCCTTGGCGGTGAAGCCGCTTGGGGGTCATTCAGTCTGCCTTCTCTCACGTTATCGTTCCCGTCCATGTAATCATCGGTACTGCTTTCTTGCTGTTCACGAGCAGAGGTTCTAATTTGTTTCTTGATCTTACGGGTCGCTGTTGTAAATCCGTCTTCATCGGTATTTGCTTCTTTATTGGCGATGCTAGTTGTTGGTTTGGGAGCGGTTGTCGTGGTCGTTGTACCTGCATTATTGGTTAATTAGATCGGTTTATCTAAGGGTGTCTGTGGCTGCTTGTTAGAGTTGGCTGTAGTAGATGAGTTTTAACTAGATGCTTCGGCGCATGTTTTTCCGTAGTGGGCTGTATGGTTACAGAATTGGTATGTTGGGATCTGCCCGGGATATGTGATAAGCGTTGTTTTCTTATAGGTCACGCCTTCCTTCGGTGATTTGCATTCGATAGTCATGTAAGAAGGTATTGGTTTAGTCACTCACATCCTCACAATACGAACGCCGTTTGGAATGCCGGTGAAAAAAATTCTCCAGGTGTCATTCGTAATAGATTCTACTTCTCCATATTCTGACATGATTCGTTTGATGTAATCATACCTAGTGCACGGGGCCAAATCATGGATACGCACGTACACCATGTCATCACAGAGAACAGACGTCCATCTTCAGCATTCAACTTGTGTAAAATCTCTAACGGTTTCGAAGGTAGTTTGGATATCTAAACCAGGTGCGCTACTGTCGTCATGTTTTTTTGTGGCTGAGTGCGACAGAATTGACAGCGGTTATTCCTCTACCCAGTCAAACTAGTCCGGAACCGATTCGGACTTCCAGCATGAATTCCAGCTCAAATGCGTCAACCGATAGAGTCGGAATCGGTTGTTTTCTTTGAGTTAGATTCCATGCAGAATCCATCCAGGATTTCGAACCGGTTCCGGAATCGATTTGACGGATAGTTGGGATAGGTTGGTGTGGCGGCGCTAGTGTTTTTAGTATATTAATTCAAATGTTTACACACGTTTTTTAAATATTTTTGTTCGATCATGGATGTCTGTTCTCTGTGATGTCATTTTCCATATGCACGGGGATCTTGAATCTGGTGTTATTAAATTCGACCTCGTGTTGCATGTTGTTTTTTTTTGCAATAAAGTTTTCTGCCTGTGCTAACCCAGTCAAAAAGGGCAAGTTGCTGGCTAACGGGGGGCGATTAGCCAACTCGGATGCGCTAATTGCCCTTCAATTTGCCAGTAAATTGCTGGCAATTAGGGGGCTATTTCAAATGCAACATTTGGGCAATTTGCCGCCGTCATTTTTTAGCCGCTCTTCCCGCCCTTAAATCGCCCCCAAATCGCCCAGGGAACGCGCCATTTAATCGCCCTTAATTGCTTAATATGAAAATTACAAATATTACTTATTTTCGGATTCATTATCATAAACTTATCACTACACTAGGTAATCACCACCAAACCATAGGAAGAATCAATGGTGATATTGGTATTGCACAACAAAACTTACCACAATCTGACGATCATTATGACTTTAGGTCAGAGATCTTGTTACACTATACTTACAAACGATTCCACAATTTCCCACATTCTTTGGCTAAATGAAGTGCACTAGGCAAACAAAATACAAGCGAGAACACGCCAATCGTTAAAAAAAACTATTTTAAGCTTAAGCCAAACATGAACCGCCATGTTTGAAAAACGCAAAAACAACCAAGTCCTTTTCAGCCGCCAGAAAATTTGTCTAAGTGTTGAAATTACCTTTAAATCGCATTCGCAAATTGCATTTGTTCCAGTGGCCATGTTCGTCCACATTTTTTTTGACAGGGAAGCTTCTAAACGTGATCAAAACACAGTTTTTTACGTGATGTAGCTGAATGTACGTAACTTCAGCGAGATTAAGCTCCATTTTAACCTTAACTAATTGCTCCACTTCCTGAACTGTGGGTCTAACACGAGTTTTATTAAAGTCGATCGAAATCGTGTTATCCGTAACACGGGCACTTTTGTTTAATTTGGCAGACTCATGCTATCAAAATGTTATTTTCAGTTTGTTAGGAAACAAGGCTTGATATTCCAATATGCACTCGGAAATTATATTCTTCTTCGTGGACCCACAGCAACAACTTCTGAACTGAATATATGGACCTAAGTTATTAGGACAGAGGGTTTCCGGATGTGACCGATTCATGATGAAAATGATTGCGCGAACACGGACGTTTGTAGGTTCGCGTTTGAGACAGCGTTTGAATCTTCGTAAGTGCTAAAACGTTCACCTTATTACCGTGGTGTTACCAAGTTTGCGCGATCGCGGGCGTAGGTAAGCGTCGTTCATCGCGAAGGGCTTAAACGTTCATATGCTAACGTGTTTGTCACGTGTGCTCGCGCGCAGGTGACTTCGCGTGTACAAAACTGGATTTTGTAACCGTGTGGCCATTCCTATATACGCGTGCGTTCTTGGATGGTCACGCGGACCTTCATTTTGACAGTTAGTTTTCGGTGTACAATTCACATTCTGACAGGGAGTAAGTTACCCCATATCACTTGAGTCCCCGATCATGTCGCCATGTAACGTGGTGTCTAGTGGATATGAGAGCTTTCTTTTTTAATTGGATCAATTGAAGGCGTGATAGGATAGAAACATCCGGAAGTGGCCGATTCATGATCGTGCGAGTGCGGGAGTTTTTAGGTTCACGCTTGAGATCGTGTTTGAAAATTTATAGGAGTTGAGACATTCACTTTATCACCGGGATGTTATCATGATTACGAGATCGCGGGTGTAGGTGCCGTGGATGGTCGCGAAGGGCTCAAGTATTTGTATGCTAACGTGTTTGGTACGTGTATGTGACTTCGCGTGTATAATTTCGATTTTATAATTATGTAGCGTGTATTCTTGAATGATCGCGTGCGGACCCTGATGCTTAATTTTTAGTGTATGGTACAGATGGTAGAAGAGAGTCCGCTTCCCCATATCACTAGAGTTCCAGGTCACGTCACCATGGGACATGTTGTTTAGTGAATATGAGCGTCACGTTTTTATTGGTTCAACTGAAGGCTCCAGACCGCTAGGGCCGAAAGACTTCCGGACTTGACCGTTTCATGATCGCGCGAGTGGTGGGTGTTTGAGACCGCATTTGGAAGTTTAAAGGTGCTACGTTTACTTAACTACCGGGGTGTTTTCAGGTTGGCGAAATCGCAGGCGTAATTATGAGTGGATTATTGCAATTGCATGGTCGTGTTTGTGAACAGGTTTGTGTTATACCGAAGGCCACGAGCAGAGCCGCCAAAAGGGGAAGGGGCTGGGGTGTTTCCCCCCGGGCCCGGAGTTTTGAAGGGGGCCGGGTTTTTAAGAGAAATTAAAATTTTGACAATTACTTTATCGACAAAAATTTATTTGAGAATGCAATTAAAAATTCAATATGTTGTGTATGAGGTAACTAGAATGGCGAAAATTCTAAACTACTGCATATTTGATATCAACTATGTTTATACCAACGTAAATCTCGCATCGAAACAAGATCAGACTCGAGTGGGCATAGCGGAATTTGTACATTGAATGTCATGTACGCAGCTCACCTGGGTTTGAATACCAACCCCGCAGACAAGAATGGAGATTTGTTATAGGAAAATTCCTAATTCGAAATGTCTATAATCGAAACAAATATATGATCAGACTTGTAAGGGTTAAACAATTAAATGGTTTGATTAGAAGTCATGAGGTTGTCTTCAAATTTCGCCAATTTGAAATCGATTTTTTTGATTTATTGAATTTCCAATCTTTGAAAGCGCTGGATAAATATCGAAAGTAAGGCCATCACAAATATTTTTTAAAAATTATGTCACCCCCCCCCCCCCTTCAAAATCGCTGAAAAAATCAAGGGGGCAAATAATTTTTTTAAAATAACCAAAATTCACAAAATTGTCACGTTTTATAGAACAACAATAGCTTCCAGATTTTGCTTTACGTAACTGAAAACTATTATGGTAGTTTTAGAAATTACCATCCCATGATAATTTTTATTTTGACCATTCTCGGGTAAATGTGAAGTTTAAATGAGATCATCGATCCAGTCCAACATCGAATGAAACGTTTGCTGGTCGCGGAAGGAAGGACCCATCTGTGTATTATCAAACAAACATCTCATGGAAAGGCTAATACAGACCGACTTCTGAATCGATTCCATTTTAAACGCAACAGTCGATAGAGACATAATCGATCGTTGCATTCGAAAATAATTTCGATAAGGAAACAATCTGAATTCAAATCAGACTCCTGGAGATTTATATATGATTCAATATTCAATATACATGAACTTTACCGAAAGGTTTTTGACATTTAAAGATTTCATATGGGATCTTAGTATTCATACCATATTTCGGCAGCCATATGTGCGATTCTTATGAATCTGCTACCAAACCTTCCATTTAAGGCTAAGCTTGTGAAAATTGAATAAGCCGTTTTCCAAGAAGCCGAAGAGACATTAATTCTGAAATATTCCAAGAACCAGAAACATGCGAAATTTTCGAGATAGACGCTGGAATCAAAAAAACTTTGTCTGGCCATCAGCGATCATTAATGCTCTAGCAAAGCTAAATATAGATCTTACAAATAATGGTATCATCGGCACTTACCGCAGGAAGAACCGGGAATCCATTATCGATGTCAATTTTTGTAGCCTTGGAGTAACCGGAAAGATGGACTGAAAAGTGTGCGAGGATATATCCACAGCGACCACCAAGCGATTTGGTACAGCATTGATAACAGGACTATGAACTACACATGAATATGAATATGTAGGAGATATACAAACGAGTGAAGATGGAAAACAGCGATTTTTCACAGGAACGTGTCCGTCGAAGAACTTGAATTTCAGGGTGTCCTCTTCAACCTAAATGCGAACGAGTTCACGGCACTACTAACAAAGGCGTGTAATGCGACCATACCAAGGGATGGGAAACTGAGAAACGGTCGCCGGGTGCAATACGACGATTATCGATCTACGTATAAGTTGCCTCCGAGCTTGAGAAGAAGTCGGAGATCACTTCGGTTTCTCATCTCGCTCAGTTCAGAAGCTAGAAATCGCTCCGCTGCAATAGCAGGGCAAGTAATCAAATTTACCCGCGCGACGCTTGGCAAAAATTGATTCCTTCTGCCTAGTGTGTGATACGTGAACAAACAATGAGTGACAATGCCAAGCAAAAGTATATCACGATGCGGGCAAACTGTGTTGCTGTTGACTACACGAAATATCCGGTAATACCATCAATTCATGAAGGGGAGCAAATATTGAAGGTGAACTTGAAGTTCAACGTAGCTTGCGGTACTTTATGCGGTGCAATTCCACCATTTACGTCATGCGGTACTGAATATGTTAAAAAATATTAGTCAAGTAGAATCATTCGCTTCCCAGAACAACATGAAACACGTCATCGAATGTAATGACATTTTATACAGTATCCCAACATATATAAATGTTGACATGACCTGGCACCACGTACTAGTTCCTTCGCTATCAAACAAATACTGTCAAAATACGGAGAGGTGAATAGTGTTAAGGAAGATAGTTGGAGGAACTTCTTCCCAAGACTCCGCCACGGAGTTCGTGTGGTGAGAATGCGTCCGACAAAACCTATTCCCTCTTACCTGACTTTCACATGCAAATCACCTCATGGTGTTGAATATTCTCAACGAACACTGGTCACGCACCCAGGACAGATTCCTACCTGTCAATATTGTGATCATCCGCTACACCACCGGAAACCTTGCGCAGAGACTGCTAAAGAAATTCCACCTGATACGACCAAAGCCGGTATACAATCATCGTATGTTAAGCCACAACCAGTTGGTAAACCAACGACTGCAGACCGGACATTCACAAACACCAGCTCAACAACGATCGGCCCCAGTACCACTAAACCAACTGCCATTATCAACATCGAAGTAACAACGATTACAGCAAATGTTTCCAAACCAACAACCAACACCACCAATAAGGAATCTAATACCGATGAAGAAGAATTTACAATAGCGACCCGTAAGCACAAACAACAAATAAGAACATCCGACGATGAGCAAGATGAATGCAGTACCGATGATGACATGGACGTAAACTAAAACGCGAGAGAAGACGGACCAAATGACCCCCAAGGTGCGCTCCACGGCTCAGTTGTGCTAACGCATTGTGCCGTGTCAAATATATGTAAAATTAAAAAGAAGTCAGAAGGCTCGAGGTAAGCGAGCTGCAAGAACCGCTCTCAACAAAGCAGTCAAGCTGTACAAGAAAGCCTTACCACAAAGCCAACGCGAATTTCCTTAGGAGAGACCTACAAAATTGGCATAACAAAGATAAAAGGCTCAGCTGCACCACCTGAAAGGTGCCCGGAATAGATGGAGGTCACCATCGAAAGGTTTTCCCCACAACATGAATCTATTATTAGGTATGATCACAAAGATGAAGATCGGTTTACCAACAAACAGGTTATCGAGATGGCGAAAGCCATAAAAGTGAAGCGATACATGAGAGCCCGGATATGTTCAAAACGATCCGATAATTGGAAGCGACAAAAGCTGATGTTGCTTCCGATACCGGGACAACATGGAAATCTTTCAGCGTAGTCAATATATCCCTTGGTAATGTTAGAGAGAAGAAGTAATCCTGAACAAGCTAACGAAGTACGCGGACCGTGAGAACGGCATCTCATGTAATTCGGCTTCCTTATAGGCAGGTCTACAGTGAAATCCATCCAAACGGTTGTGGGAGCTGTGGAGACAGCAGAGATACAACTGACGTTCCTAGACTCGACGCTGTGGAACGCAGTGTACGATGGAGTATTGAAGCTGAACCTTCCCAGAGATATAACGATTTTCGGCTTCACGGATGATGTGGTGTTCCAAGTAATCGGACAATCACTAGAAAAGGAGACACTCGACACGGAGACGATTGCCCATCATAAAACAGAGTTGGTGATGACTAGCAGCCGAAAGACAGCGCGGTCGGAAAATATATCATCGACTTGAACTTTTAAAGTCACGACGATTATGTTAAGGGGAAGGTTGTGAGAGCAACCACAGCTTTGCTTGAGGCGCCAGTGTACTGAGCACCACGAACCAGCGGAAATAGCTGGACCGAAGCATGTGAGCAGACTAGTTTCACCGTCAGGGACAAGATCGAGTAGGTCGAGTGAAGCACCAGCGGTGGGTCGTCGAGTTTTCAACGAACCGGAAGCAGCGAACCAGAAGCTACGCTCTATCCGGTATCGCCGAACCGTCCTCGCCAAGTACTGGTTGGCCCTTTGAGTAGGATTTATTGACTATGCGAGTAGATTGCGACAAAACTGGGAGCTAAATGATTCGCGCAACAGGCATCGGTATCGGGAGAACTTCCGACGGGAAATTGAGATGGCTCGCGAAAACAGGAACTAAATGGTTCACAGAAACTGGAGCCAAATGGCTAAAGGAAGTTCATCACTGCGATTAGCCGGATATGTGTTCGGAGCTAAACCGCTCTAATGTATCATTTTGTCTTGAGACTGAATCAGCCTCCCCACGATATAACGCTTCGATGCAGTCTCGTGCTTTTGTTCCAACCTCACTTTTTTGAAAGAAGAAAAGTTAGGACTGTTAGTAGTGGTTAGGCACAAAAGTGAGTCCCACCTAGGGCCAATGCAGTTTTGAAGCTTTTTTAACCATACTATAAAACATACAGACATTTTCAGATATCCAGAATGTTTTCCAAAAGTCCATAAGTGAAATGTTGCAATCCTGTTTCTGTACATTGTTATCAAGCAGGTTCACCGTTGACCGATTTTCATGCCTTGTGTGTACAGTCGGTCCATGTGCCGCCACAACGAAATGAAAACTGTTCAAGCAACCAAAAGTTAATACCTTAATGTACTCTTAAATGTTTACATTAAGTTCTAGAGAACTTTCAAGCTTTTTTGGGAATTTAGAAATTGCACTGTTCGGAAAATTATTTAAAACGAAAACTTTAGCATCCCTTTCCTATGTAAACTTTTGATTGATTCAGTAATGTTTGCTTGAATTTTTCTAGTAAAACAAATAGCTCAACCCCGCTATACGAAATCACCCTGTGGAAACGTCCACCATTGTTCAATCGAAAGAAAATGTAAAAAGAAAAAAAATTGTGTTTATTAAAATAAATATTTATTTTTTGTTTGCCCCCCCCCCCCTTCAGAAAAAAAATTGTACTTGGACATAATTTTTAAAAAAGATTTGTAATGGCCTAATTACTGAAAGAAAAAAAACCCTGCTTAGGGTTGCCACACCGGTTTTTGGAATTCCGTGTCTTCGTTCAGGTGAATCTGAATTCGCCCGGAAGAATCCATTGGATTATTTTGCAATTTTGCGTTGCCCTTTCCTTTACCAGGAATCACCCAGCACCCAGCCCTCATAAACATCATCCTCGGGTTGCAAGCCCTATGTTCCTCACAAAGATTCTCGAAAGAAACTGAAGTGTGATTTCATACCCCGTGTTTGTTTACTGAGGAGCAGAGCAAAGCTCGCTCGGGTTATCCTTCACAGTGAGAGTGGTTGGTGCTTTTTGATTCTTTGTGAATATCCGAGAAAGCGAATCACTACATCCAACTAAATCAACAAAACTGTTAACAATGCAAAAACATACAACTAAATGTGAACGTCACAGAAAGGTGGAGTGCTTTACCAAAACATTACACTCTACGGTGAATGTGAAGAAAATAAGATATTTTTCCTCCTAGCGCTACGAGCTACATAAGAAATAAAACAGCGCATATTTATTTGTTTTTAAGCGTTTTATACAATAAAAAGCAATTGAAGTGCTCCAAAATTCTGTGGAGTGATCACTTTAATTCGAAATTCGAATTGATTTCAACGCATACCCATGTGTCTCTTGAAGTCTTTCCCCTGCTCAGTAAAATTCTGCTGGTCAAAGTACCACTAGAGGCGGTAACCCTACCTCTATTTGAGAGCTCAATTGGTCCAATAAGTCATCAAAAACTCTTGATATACCAAACGAATTCGAAATTATCTAAAAATTTAAATTTGAAATTTAATATATTTGGTTTGCCGTTCATTGATACAAAATCTATAAAAAATCATATTCAGATACGAAATGATACCGAAACATTTTTGTAAAGGGTTCATACTCAAATGACGTAGCTTTTTTTGGTGGTTTTCGACTACCAATTCCCCCTAGCAAAGAGGCCAGGGATGAAAAAAAATAAATACGTTTTACAATTCTTTCAAATACGGCCTTTTGTCTTCATTTTCATTATAACAGCAAATTGCGTACACAACAAGCCCCTTTCGTGACAAGTATAGTGCTAATAGTTTTGTTTTGAATTTTATATGTCATGGAGCATGAAGAGAAGATCTCTCAGTTCACAATCTTGCTACTGCCAATGATTCTAACAAGCATACGTTCAACTAAATTGCTAAATTGTGTTTGATTGATTTCGAAGAGAAAATTTAAATCTGCTTCCAAACTAAATCAACTAGTTAGCAAGATTAGCTAACTAATGTAGCAAGTTAAATCCGCATACAAAATCTTTTCGTTTTGGAGAAGTGAGCGTGAGATTTTGAACGTCGCTTCCTGAACGTAACGATTTTATTTTTATTTTTGAACTATTTTCTAGAAATCAGTTACAACATTCTTGTAAAATATTTTAAGGTGTGCTAACACACCAACACAAATAAAAGAATAATCCATGTTTTTATAGGATTATGAATGTTTCCGAAGCCAGCATAGCGTAAAACCCAACCAAAACCCTTATTTGAAATTTGATCCATGTTTGTCATATTTTTCCATTTTTTTATTCCTACGTGGATTTTTTTTATTTTGTTAAAATTTCATTGATCTATTTTTTCAAGTTGTGGATTGTATGTATATTTCTACAATTGTAAGATTACTTTTACTTTTGCTTTTTTCTATTGCTATCACTATCACTTACTTTAATTTATAGTTTTTTTCTCTGTTATTTAATTTTATTTGCAATTTTTCGAGAAAATTCTGCTTACTTTATTTTTTTTTCTTATTGTTTCATATTTTGATACCCTGCTTTTTTATTTGTTTCTTTTGTCATTCCATCTATTTTTTAGTGTTTGTTTATTTACTACATTTATACTTGTCATAGCCTTTTTCTATTTCCTTTTTTTCATTTTTTTGTATTTCTAAAAGCAATATAACTTATTCAAATTTATTCCTATTTGTCTTATTGTTTAATTTTTTACCTTTCTCCTATTTTCTCCCTCATTTTCTAGTTTTTAGTTTTCCGTTTATCGTAGTTTTATTTTTTCCCATTGTTCATTTAATATAATTTTATTTTTTTATACCTTTTTCTTAAGATTTTCGTTTCTTGGCACTATGCGCTTTTTTTTTCTTAATTTTACATTTAGTTCGTTGTTTGAATTTATTTCAAATTTCTTTTTTCTAGTCCTTTTTCTATTCTTTAAATAATATCCATTTTATTTATTTTTTTCGTGTTAATATCCTCATTTTTGTGTTTCTATGGTATGGCTTTTTTCTACTATTTTTTTCTATTTTGTCTGTTTGTTCCGTTTTTGTTTAATACTTCCAATTTTCTTTACTTTTTCGTCTTTTCATCATTTAAATTTTCCAGTTTTTCAAAATTTTCTGGTTCGCCCATTTTTTTTAATTTCTCTATGGGTATTTTATTCTTGTCTTTTATATATACTCTTCTTGTTTTATGCTTTCTTAACGTTTTATTTATTTTTTTCTATTGCTTTAAATATTTGTTTTTAATGTTAAATAAATTTTATTATTCTTGATTTATCGAGTTTTTCAGTTTTATTCATACAACATTTGCAGCGTTTAGATGAGTTTGATCGCTTGTTACATGTGTTTTTCTATTCTACTTCATTAGTCTGTTTCTTTTGTACATCTATTAGTTTGCTTTTCCATACACTAACAATTGTACACTAGTACGAAAAACTACGATTATTACAAAACGACAGCTAATAGTGTGCCGCCGGTGGCCACTGGTTTTGTATGACGGGAGCAGGGTAGTGGATTTTTTCAGATTTGCCTTACCGGACTCGGTCAAACGTAAGCTATTTTGTTTTCTTTCGCACAAATATCGCCCAGAAAAGGCACTAAGTTTCACTCTTTATTTGTTTTGCGATACACCTTCAGGCACATACATACATGTTCACATACGGTCCGATTTTCCACTTAATTTTAATCACTAATTTTTTGATAGGAATAGACTTCTGACTGAATTTTCTCAGCCGCCGAACCCGGTCAGGCGGTTCTCATCTATCGACTAACTTTTCTCAAGACTGCACGACGCACCCGGTTTCCGCGTGCTAGTCACAATTGACCCTTTAACTCTAGTTAAAACACAACGCGGGTTTAGATCACTTTCACGCATCTCTGAGTTGAAATGCATGAAGTTCTTGAAAGCATTTCTAAAGCTCTCACTAGAACTGTCGGTCGCTAGCCGATTCAATTGAAAACAATGGGCCGTTTCCCGAGGTAATGCAATGTCCCTGCTACGGTAGGGTTTGTAGTTACTTTTGGCAAAATAAAATATTTACAATTTTCTGTCATTATTTGACATTTGCTTAACATCCTAACTTTACGGTGGTCCTAGTGCATGCCTCTCTTTTCAGCTTCAGGGCTCCTATACTCGATTGCGATTGCGTATTGGTTCTTAGAATTCAGACTTCGGGTCCCTCGTGCAGCGGTATGCTTCCTATCCGTTGAGCAGTGACATCCTTCTTTGTTCACTGAGAGGTCTGATTGTTGTCCTCTTAGGCTATGGTTGTCTGATCCGATTCTCCAATTATGTTGACTTTTGTTGATTCGTGTTGGTTTAGTTGGACTGGCCAACTGATTTCCTCGATTCTGGTTGGGATATATTTGTTGTACCAACTCTCGATCGGTTGCCTTGCTATTGACGTCCTTTACGTATTTGTCGACATTGATTTCTCTCACCGTTTGGCTTACTCGGGTGACTGCTTGCTTGCTACCTTCCGGCCATATTGATTATGGGCTACTGAAGTGCTATTTTCATGCACACAGACCGGGTTTGACTGTTCCGACTGTGGCTTTTATCTTTGGTTTAGGCTGATCCATGTTTAGCCTTTGTTGTCACTACTCGACTCTCAGCTTTACCGAATTTCTCGTTAACTATCGGTTGTCCTGTTTCCTCCGTAGTTTGACCATTCTTCCACCTCCGAGATACCCTCCATCTTCTTTCTGTCACCACTTACAACCGTCCTTTCCAAATCCATCCTTGTCGAACGCGTTGGGTAGTGCTCGTGACTACCTTCCCCACAGGGCACACACTATTCTGGACTTCTGCTTCCGTTTATACTAAATCTCCTATGTGTTATTATTATTTTCATCATTGAACGTTATTTGTTTATTTGTTCTATGATTTTGATAAGTTGCTAGCTGTAAATTATTGTTGTGTGTAAAAACTAAATTAATCTTTGTGTGAGCATCATTTTCACTCTGAAGTTCACTATATTTATTTAGCTGTTTCAATTTTTGTTTGTTTTCAATTATATACTTTACTTTTTAGAACCTGTCGTATGTGAAATTACTTTTGTTTATAGTTTATTTTAAAATGAGACCCGATTCGATTGGCAATCTTCCTAATCTTCTAATTTTTGTCGGCGATTCTTTGCAAAAACGAAGTGTTAGCGATTAGTGAGTTTCCCCCAATTCCTTCTTTTTCCCCAGATGTGTTTTTTGTACGAGATCTTTTGCCTACTTTGCTCGTTTTAATAGTTTCGAGATCTTTTGCCTGTTGTGCTCGTTTTTTAGTATTTTTTTTGTTTTTAATATTGTTTTAGGCTCGAGATGGATAATGTATTTTTTTGTGTTGCTCGAGTTTTTTTTGTAATTGTATTCTTTTCATAATATATTTTTTTCATAATAAGTTTTATTCTTGGTATTTTTTTTCAAAAATGTTTTGTGTCG
The DNA here is from genome assembly GCF_030247195.1 of Topomyia yanbarensis. Taxonomy (NCBI): domain Eukaryota; kingdom Metazoa; phylum Arthropoda; class Insecta; order Diptera; family Culicidae; genus Topomyia; species Topomyia yanbarensis. The sequence continues at coordinate 90,257,492 of NC_080670.1, read as the reverse complement.
ACAACATTTGTTGAAGCGAGGTAAGTATTTTTTTGCGGGAATACTTGATTGTCTTCCTTCCTGTCTATTGTGGTTTCGTGTATGTTGCTTCGACATCTCCCCCTATCAAATTGAGGTTGATGTAGGAGAGTTTCTGTAAATAAAGACTAAGATTCCTCAAAAGAGATACATGGTATTGCCAACCGTGCGGTTATGAAGGAAAAGTACTCTGAAATATTACTTACCATAATCAACTATATCTATCCTAGAGAGTATCTGAAAATTGCAATTGCCAAGGTGGACTGATACGTAACTTGTGAAACCAAATCGAAATTCTCCTATTAACATTTAGAAAGATAGAAATAAACTAACGCACTTTGGCTGATTTGCGACTCTTGTGAAATTTAAAATGAAATTCTTCTGCAGTGTCTGTCTCGACTGCAATTTTATTAATAGTTTTCATATTCCGGCATGTTCGCCGTTTTCCATAAAAAATATTTCCCTTCTGGGCGTTTTACTCGCCATTACTATTCAAATGCATTTCATTATATGTATTTATGTTTTAATCTGTGCCTTGGACGTATTCATGCCACGCCTCTTTAGTAAAATGTAATTTTCTTAGCGTGTTCGCTACACGTCTCTTTATAAATTGTTCAATAATATCTTCTACTCCCACTTACACGTTTTTCGTGACGCTTTCATCACCTATATGTTATAGTGTACATTAACACTTTTCTTAAATTATGAAATTTTTTCCCTTGTTTTCACGGCTAAGATCTCCTAATGATTATTCCCTTCGCCTTTGTCTCGTATTCCTGTTCTTCACCCTTTTCGCTCTTACTTGGTTTGTTCTCGTTTTTCAACCTCTTCGTCCTATCTGAAATTTTACGTTCGTACTTAATTCATTTATCATACATACTGGCGTCTGTTTCCTTATGTATCACTCACCCTTTTCACTCCAGGGGTCAGACTTCCCTTGTGTTCCCATTTCGATACTTCGGCATTGTTAACTCCGGAGTTTCAAATCGTACACGATCCGATTTAGAAAATACGTGAGACCCCCCTATAATTTTGGCTCTAGCTCTGGTCCTTTGGCTCTGGCTTTTAGCGTTACTTTTATTTTGGCTATGGTTCACTGACTCAGGTCTTCTTATATTTTCTTTTTATAACATTATGATCGGCTCAGGTCCTTTGACTCTGGCCCTTCTGTTTTTTCCTTAGTTTGGTTCAGGTTTCTCTACCTCTGACCATCTCTTGTATTCGATTTTATTATTAATGTTTTGCAACCTTCCATCTGATTGCACTTTTTCCATGTATTTAACTTTTATTCGCAACCTTTCCTGCGATTGCATCTTTTTCATGTATTAAACTTGCAAACAACATTGCAAAATTTATTATATCCCATATTTTATACGACAGTCTTCTTGACTCGTTAATAAAAAAATTTCCCACTTTCTGGCTTTATATTTTCTATCATTTTAAATTGCTCTTTATCGACAGACACTGCTTATTTTATTTTAAACTTTTCATTTTTTTATTTGGATTAAAATTTTTTTAATTAAACTTTATGTCCTCATATGGTCATCTCCATAGATTTTGCAATTTCTGTCCGACACCTATGGGGTTGGCTTTCACTAACACCAATCCGCCCCACGTAGGTTGCCATTCGTTCTTTTTTTTATCGCATATTTCTTTTCTTTTTTGTTTCGATAAAATCAAATTTTCGCGTGCTTGAGTATGCATGCGCTTGAATGAAGACCGCATCTTCATAATATACGCCTTCTTGTCCCATTTGTATACTGAGTTTGGGATGTTTGCGCGTTGACAATATAGTAATTCGAATGGTGTGTAACCAGTCGATGAATTTGACGTTGTATAATATTCAAACGTAAATAAAGGCAAGTGTTGATCCCAAGCTCTCGGGTCCTTTACAACATACTGCCTTAAATAAATTTTTAATTCTCTATTGGACCTTTCCACCAAATTAGCTTGTGGGTGGTAGGTACTTGTGGTGATTTTCTTCAACATTCTGACGGCCAATGAAAATTTTTCATCAATATCATTTCAAAATCTCATATTAGATTATACTTTTCGTTTCTTTTTGTAATATAATTTGAAGCACGTTCGAGTTAATTCTTAATTTTTTTGTCGGCTTGAGACAATACTGATAAAACATGCAAAAAAAATAGTTTCCGTGTATTTCAACTATTAACATGACGTAATTAAAGTATATTTGAAAACAACAAATAAACCCAGTCGTTTGTATCGAATCAAAAACCAACCCAATCATCTAAACACCGTGTCGGTCTTACCCCATCCAAAAATTGTCGGTCTTACCCCAACAGTGCATTTTTTTGTTAAATGCTCAATTAACAGTATTTAAATACTCAAACTTATCGTCAATACACACAAATAACGATATGGAGAGTAGAATAGAATGTGTGACAAAAAATGGTCATTTCCAAAGATTTTGTGTTATTAAAACGTTAAAATGAATCAATTAAAAATATCATCCAAAAGCGCATCAACTTTTTCACTTGTTTTGTTGTAGTTTAATAAACCCATATGGCATCGATGTGTATCGAAATGCCTAAAATATTCGTACTAATAATATCCTGTCATAATTATATGATTTAAAATTTGATATCTTGTAAAAGTCATGGGGTTTTGGCTTACCCCCAGTTCCCCTATTCTAAATTTCATATACGGTGCTCTCCAACAAAACCGTATAACAAATATTTCGGTAATCATAATTAAGCCACCCTGATGTTCTATCGTAAGCTTGACCATGGTCAAGGCTGGCTAAATAAAGACGTCATAGGCACGAGGCTGTTACAATTGCTTGGCTTGCTTTTTATGCAAACTTGGGCGACCGTGGTGAAACTTGACCTTAATTCATTTCTCATGTGTGCATTATATACGAGGCATCAAACCTCGGACGGGGGTTTCGTTTGTTTAAAAACAACTGCACTGCTTGCGACGGTTTTCGTCGTCGCAATGGATAATTAAGTTAGTTGGACTTCTCCGTGGTTATGTTTCCCTGGTAGCAGGTTGGTTTACAAGTTTGATTTGGTAATTGTAACTTTGACAGGGTAAGAACGTACGACTTTCTGTCTCGTTCTTATACCTTGTCGCTTTATGTTGTTTTACCAGATTCCAAATAAAAGATTCAATATACTAATTCATTTGTAAGTGTTTTACCCCAGAGGTAAACACCGTATTCTAATGACCTGCATCAAAGGTATAAGTATAGGAAAACGCTACTTGCGTGAAAACAGAACGCTGCCACAACAGCATGAACTTGACCTACGCCAACAGTCTCAGTCAAAGACGTAGCTCGCACGCTTTTGTTTGTTTATTAATTTGTTAAAAGCAAACACAAACACATATACTGCTATGTGCTTTCCCCTTTTTAAATTGCTTCGCCAGAGGCTTGTTCTGAGCGATACTATGTATGTTTGCCTTGTACTGTCCATATATGCATAAGAATCCCATATTGAAAAACAGCAAGCCGAGAAAAACGCTCTTCAAGATTTACATTTTTCATTGAGCCTTATGGTTGGGACAACCATGTTTTGGTATTGTTTTCGATATTTTCTGAACAAACCTGGTAATCTTATTTGTACATTATGATTCAGTGATGATACAGAATACAATCCAACAGATATCTCATTTTCGACAAAAATCCATATGGGACTCTTATGCTTATATGGGCAGTGTATTGGGTGGTGAATAATACTTGTTAATTTTCGTTGTTTCCGAATGACCGACTTAGTACGCTCCGGCTTTATGTTTACTTGGCAGGAGGTTGGGTTACATTATATGCTTTTTGGTGAGACGGTTTTCATATTGAATGAAACGTTGGACAGCTACTTTTGCGTGTCACCTAGGGGAATTATGGTTAAAACCGACACCTTAGGCTTAACACTTTTTCTATGTTGCCACAAAACCAATAAAATTATAATTCTAATGCACAATTCTTCTTCAGAAAATTCTTAACAAGACTTAATTTTTTCAGCGCTTCGAAAAATTAATTTCATTAAAAATTATTGGTTGTAAAACTTGGAAAACAAAGTGACTTTTTGTAGGCACTAAGGGGAAAACCGACACCCTATAGGGGTAAGATCGACACCCCCTTTAATTTATTTTCTCTCCACTTTAGTAAAATCTTTATCTTTATTAAAAATTAGATATATGCGTGATTAATAAAGTGTGAGCATGTATGATGCAAAATATGTGCTTTTTATTGCTTCATCGTGTAGTGAGGGGAAGAAAGTTCGAAAGCGTAGTACTATAAATAAGAGTATTTTATGCTATAGGATTATTTATTGATATGAGTATTAGGGTTCGTCGCGGTTGCGGTAATTACCGCAACAGCGCGGTATTTACCGCACCCGCACCGCAAAATCTGCGGTGCGGTGAGACACTTTTTCCCGCAGATGCGGTGCGGGAAAGCGCTTTTACCGCGCGGTTTTACCGCAACAGCACCGCAAAAAAAAATTGATAAAGTGATAATTTTGATTATTCTAAATTGATAAACAGACTGCTATTACAAAAGAAAATCTAGCTGTGTCCGAAATATTTTGACGCTATTATTTTTACGACATATTTTGGACTAGTTATTTGACACTTCTAAGTAAAAATTCACAAACTAACCATTTCAAATACATAAAATGCAAGATCCAAATAGAGACAAAATTATTCGATCATTTAAAAACAATAAATTTGTACTCTTAAATCCAATTTAAAAGTGCATCTCTTCTCCCGATTTCTGTTGGTAATCGTGGAATTGTGAATCGTTTTCGATATCAATTTTTCAATTGCGAATTTTGACTAATTTAAAGGAATTAGAGATGAACTAATTATGCTGGGACTTAAACACAACCCAAAGAATATAATTATCTTCGTCAAACCAAACGAATTTACAATAATTGGCAGTAAAGGATACAAATGTATGAAAGCGTCCAAAATAAGGAGTGGTCCAAATATGGATGATTATTCTCTCATTCGTTCATCAGCATCGTATTTCTATCTTCTTTGATTGCTGTGTAAATTCAATGTGAATTTTTCTACAGTCAATTTTAATGGACTCTTTCTGAAAAAGTATGCTACATAACTTTTTTTCGCGTACTTCCATTAAAATTTACTATAATTTTCTACCAAATTAAGTCCTAATATTTTTCAGTTAAGATTATTTTGTAGCTTTTTTGAAGCTTTTTTTTGCCAAATACCACATGGTTTGACTCCCGTTCACTGCAATTGAAGTTTTTGCCTTTGGCTTATTGGCAAAATATTAGAGGAAAGTACATTAAATGCTAGAACTTTCGAACTAGCCTTAGGAAAATTACACTTCATACATTTTCAAAGGGAGCAATCTTAGTTGTTGGATGAGAATACATCTGTTTCTTGAAGAATGCGGAAGTTAGAGTTTTGAGATATATTGTCCGTAAAACCCCCTATTTTTAAAAATCATTTCTGCTGTATGCTACAAATCATACATTTTTTGCAGTTTTTCTAATGTTCAATAATTCTGTACCGGTTGAGACCGGACACCTGATTAGATGTAATGTATAGAGCAATTTTTTCGTCAAATATGGCGCCGTTCTTATTGATGAAATACAATATGTTTTTATTTCACTGTATTGGAATATATGCGCTACTATATAGAAGTACTGGTATTTCGACTTTAAATTTTTGTTGGTGAAATTCCTTTAAGAATGAAAGGTGGTTTTACTACGTAAATGCGAAAATCATACATTTTATTTTCATATGTCAAAAGCATTGAAAATATGAAAATTTAAAGAAAAAAATATTCAACTTCATTTCTTATTACAGTTTTATTCCCCTTTTTCATTTAACTGAAGGGTTGCTAAAATAAAAGTTTTCCTATTACTGAAGTAGAACGTTTTTAAATGTATAATGTTTGCCTTAAAATGAACGGAGTTTTATTAATAGAAAATGAAAAAGTTGATTTTTTCATGAACAATACATTCTGAGGAGTCTCTTAAAGTTAAATTTCGTGTGAATAAAAATAACATTTTATTATATACTGTTCAACAAATGAACAATTTTCCAACACTATTTTTTAAAAATATAAAATTTTTACCGCATTTACCGCATTACCGCGCGGTGCGGTGCGGTAAATAAAGTGCGGTTGCGGTAAGCGGTGCGGTTTTATTATTTTTTTGCGGTTGCGGTGCGGACAATCCATTTACCGCCCACATCCGCACCGCGACGAACCCTAATGAGTATTTCCAAATAATCCTTGCGCACATCATTGCAACCTCCAGTGTCATTTTATTTCGTAAGAGAAGATTTGCAAGCGTTCTACGTTCTGCTAATTGGATTCATTCACTTATAAGTGACACACACACATTTCTTAGTAAACTATCTTTTTCAGATTTGATTTTTCGGACTCTGATTATCAACGATCTATTGGGGTATACATAATATCATTGTCTCATTGCGATAAAGTTCGTCTATGACAAACCAAGAAAACACTAGAAATTCGGTTTGATGAGCTTTTTGGAGAAATAGCAAAAGTTCTACGTTCTGCTAATTGGATTCATTCACTTATAAGTGACACACACACATTTCTTAGTAAAACTATCTTTTTCAGATTTGATTTTTCGGACTTTGATTATCAACGATCTATTGGGGTATACATAATATCATTGTCTCATTGCGATAAAGTTCGTCTATGACAAACCAAGAAAACACTAGAAATTCGGTTTGATGAGCTTTTTGGAGAAATAGCAAAAGTTTCGATAGAATTAGATAAGCAAAAATTCCAATTTTTGATTTTTAAAGAGACTTATAAGAAATAAACACAATAAAAGTATTTCTGTGTATTTCAGCTATTACTACAGTGTGCAAATAGTGTAATTGAAGTGTCTCAAAGATCCCCAGCTTTTTGTAATGAATCGCAAGTAAACACAACCACCTTGTGTCGGTTTTACCCTAACCAAAAGGTGTCGGTTTTACCCCAACAGCGCACATTTTTTTATAAAAGCAATTAAAAATATTCCACAATTCCCCTGCATTGTGCTGCTCCGGGTCACGATACCCTGGTAGCGCTTTCTGTGGATCTTTAATTAGTGATCCGTATATCCTTAAGGTTGCACAGAGAAAGCGCAAAATTCGCAAACGAAAAAAGCAGTTTTTTCCACATCGTATAGGGTGATGAGCCTATTTTCACCATACTAAGCAAGGTGCCTCACTAATTCGGTAATTTCTTGCCTTACAATCAATGGAATGCGTAAAAATTGACATCAACCGCTTTGCTTCGTTGTTAAGAACCAATATAATAACACAAATGCGTTGAAAACAGTAAAATTCTCGTGTTGGAGCACAATGAAAACTCGAATCGAGTGCCCCTATTGTTGCGCTACCATTTGACTCAATGCGTTGAACAAAGATGGCAGACACTGCTCTAACCAACGGATTCAAATGGGTAGGGTGATAATAGAAACATGGCGCAAATAGGCTCATCACCCTATCAGATCTTCATAAAAATCAATCAGCAGTACTGTAACAACATTCTACATACGCTGATTGATTTTTATGAAGATCTGACATACGGTGTGGAAAAAAACTGCTTTTTTCGTTTGTGAATTTTGCGCATTCTCTGTGCAACCTTAAGGAGGGTTGATGCTAATAAAAAAACTGACCTGATAGCTTGGACTCGCCATTTCTATCGGTATGTTAATGTTCCATCTTTAATTTTTTTTGTTTGTTAGTACCTTACATTTGTCATCGAGTTAATTTGTCATCAATCTGAAAATTAATGATTATTTATGTCTATCTAAATATATATGTAATACACACACTCAATCTTGTTCTACCGACTTCCAGCTTTATTTCGCTACTTTTACCGAGTTTTGCACAGCTCAGCTAACAAAGCTTTTACCGAGATCTCAGTAGAAGTTACGTTTGTTTTGAATAAACGCTGAAAATCAGTAAATTAAACGCCACTTTGCTTAGCTATCAGTTGAACAAATTTACCGACTGTTCAGCTGTGCGGAAATTACCGAACTGAATTGAGTGTGTAGGTTTCAGTATTTCGTCATCTTGGCATAAAAAATGAGGATATTTTGGCATCAATAGTTCTAGCCGGGGTTCTAATACTATAAGGCCCGTAACTATAGTTTCAAAATGCTCTTCTCAAGCGCTAGAGCTCCAAAACTGTTTCAACCACCTCGATTGAATGTGGAAAATATTATAGAGTTCGTACCTCACTTCTGGATGGATTCGTAATAAAAAAGGAGAAGGGCGCTTACCTGCAGTTCCGCTGCTTCCTTCACTCTTTCTCAGATTTCTTTGCTTCGTACTCGGCTGGTAATCACTAGAATTGATCTGCCTTTTGTATTTATTTTTCCTTTGTTTCCTCGGTATAAAAAGCACGAATATCAAACAATCACTTAGAGATGGAAGTTTTTTGACATTAAAAGTGTCTTACTCCACTATCTGGGGCTAGGTGTCATTCTAAAATCTAAACTATCTCCCATGTAACGAAACTATGTAAGGTTTGCACGCTTATAACTCCGATATTACTAGATGGATTTTAATCATTCATACACCAACCGATTCAGAAACACCTAACTTAAATAAACAAGACTTTTGGAAATTGGTAAAATTAAAAAGTTCACGAAAAACGGGAAAATTACCATTCGTGAGGCAGATTTCTCAGACACAGCCGTCAAGACAGGACAGCTTAGTTGCTCAATGAAACACGAAAAGTCATAAATAGAAGCAACGCATGTCCGTTTAAATCAGTTGTTCCTCTTATCCCATATGAGCAACATCGTCTCCGGGCGATGCAATAAGCGCTATCGATTTTCGGTAACGTTGGCATTTGCACACACTCGCACCTAAGTGACTAAATCATATACGGTTAGTTTATAAATAGAGGTGACGCGTACCCGTTTGAATCAGTTTTTGTTCTTATGTCGAACGGGTAAGATCATGGCTGCAGCGTCTGGGCACTACAATAAGCGGTAGACGCTATGCATTTTCGGCAGCGGTGGCCGTGTGCGGATTTTTCGGGTACCAGCACGGTGCCACAGAATGATTTGCAAAGTGGGTGGGCGGGATGGTTTGGATTTAATTCAATACGGTGTGTGCTGCTTAAGAGTGTTGCGTTTGAAAAAAATATATTTATTTTTATGCATGCGTGTGCGTTGTAACTTGTTAATCCATTGTTACGGCCACGTATATGGCACCCCTATCCCATTTGTATTGAACTGACATAAGTCAACATCTCAGCGGGCACAAAAATTATGGGCCCCACTGACAGTTCAAATTGTTCTGCTCGTTTTGCTCGAAGCTCGATCTTCACTTGTGGTACGGCATGACTCAATCTTTAGTTTTTTGTTAAAAAACGAAAATATAGGACCGCTAATTGATGAAAAGTGTTGTTTTGGACATGTCGGTGAATAACAAAAACTTTATACCATGATGCATCAATAAATCAAACGAACTCGACTTTCACAAAGTTGTATCGAATGAAATCGATTCTGTTCATTGTGGATCGACCTTAATGTGACGTTTTAGATGTTGGCTTTGAAATCATGGCGGCGTAGCAGATACCTGTTTACGGCGCTTTGTAGCTGCGTAGGGTAAAGAGCCTATTGGTTTTCATGTTTCATATTTCGGTCATATCTTTTTTATCAGTAAGGCATCTGACAACGAGCTTCTGCAGTTATTGCACTGCTCAGCAGCGTAGTATTTTATATAGGAGAGTACACTCAGGTTTTTTTACGCGGATTTTGAAATTTACGCGGTTTTCATTAACGCGTTTTTTTTTAAATTTACGCGGTTTTCATTTACACGGCCTGTATCCCCTGCGTGAAAAATCTGAGTGTAATTGCATCGGAAACAATCACATTCCCAGCAGAACTTTTTGTTTTCTAATTTCAAACACTTTTGTTTCGTACTGCACACAACGGAAAATTTTAAAACAGAACTTACCGTCCCAGCAGCTGTTTAAGCGGGTGTTCTTTTTCGATTCAAATTCAAGCCACGTCTTAAGCGTTACTGGACTTAAAATTGTTTTTCCAGTTTATCCAGTCAGAATATCTGTCCTACCCTATGTATTTAAAACACAGTTCTAATTGCGTTTAAAGTAAACAACAAATAGTACAGTTGGATATACTAATTTAAATTTAAAAATAAATCTGTTTTAAATTATGAAACAAACTGCTGTACTGAAGATATATTTATGGCAGTCCTATTACCACATAAAACACCTATATAACATAAAACGCTGCAGAATTGGTTTAGTAATACAATGTTTACACTACAGAGTTATAATACGTTTTAATAATTAGCAACAAGAAAAATGTCACCAAGATAGCATAAAACCCGTTTTAACTGGTAGTGCGAACGTTGCATAACAATGTAATTTATCAAATAATTTCATTTTTTCCACCACTAATCGATCAAGAAATACTTAAACTTAAGATTGTTTACTTAAGTTCATTAGTACATTATTGAAAATTTAAATGGAAAATGAAATTTCATATTTCATGGAGAATCTGTATATTTCCGTTGGCGGGCGTGGGCTTCCTCATCACAGCTCTCAATATGGAACTTTTCTTTTGAATATATTTTCTGGACAGACCAGCCTATTTTTACTAGATCAGCCAAATAATGCCAATCACCTAGTGAGATACTTGATTAATTAATAGATTACCGTTAAAAGACCTTCAATAACATTCGAGTGAACAAGAACGTGAGTCGATATGTGTGATAGATAAAATTCATTTGCACGCTCTTGAAGAAAGCTACATTTTTAATGTCACCGTGGTCGTGTCCTGTACACAACCCTTAATTTTTTTTCTTGATGTTATATCCACAATTGTAAAACAATCACACAGAAATGGAGGATTTTCTTCGATATGATAACCACAAGTGTGGGACAATCACACAGATATGGCTTACAGATACTACCACTTGTACCTCCTTCACCGCTTCCAACTGTGTCTGTGTGTCTTCCGAGAGATGTTTTGTTTGCGACGATACTTAGAAACTTAAAAAAATTGTGACAAGAAATATACACGGCTGCGATCACAAATCCACTAATTGCAGGAGAAAACAGGCAGTAATACTTCAGCACTTACGGCATGCGGTAGAACACGTGGAGCCACTGAATAAATTATCCGATTTTGTTTCACTTCGATTTTAAAAGCCCGGAGCAGGGATGTGCATAAAAAAACACAGCTCACGTCTGCTCTGACAAGAGCGTCCACCAGAAAATTTTCTTTTCTTCTTTGGTCAGATTTGGCATTTCCGCTCACTATTGTGAATTGCACTATGTAGCGGTACTTTTGCCGCTGTCCCCAAAATGTGCCGCCGGTGGCCACTGGTTTTGTATGACGGGAGGATTTTTTTTACAGATTTGCCTTATCGGACTCGGTCAAACGTAAGCTATTTCGTTTTCTTTCGCACAGAAAAAGCACTAAGTTTCACTACCTTTATTTGTTTTGCGATACACCTTCAGGCACATACATACATGTTCACATACGGTCGAATTTTCCGCTTAATTTTAATCACTAATTTTTTGATAGGAATAGACTTCTGACTGAATTTTCTCAGCCGCCGAACCCGGTCAGGTGGTTCTCAACTATCGACTAACTTTTCTCAAGACTGCACGACGCACCCGGTTTCCGCGTGCTAACCACAATTGACTCCTTAACTCTAGTTCAAAAGACTTTTTAACAACGCGGGTTTAGATCACTTTCGCGCATCTCTGAGAGAAATGCACGAAGTTCTTGAAAGCATTTCTAAATCTCTCACTAGAACTGTCGGTCGCTAGCCGATTCAATTAAAAACAATGGGTCGTTTCCTGAGGTAATGCCATGCCCCTGCTATGGTAGGGTCGCGGCGTAACAAACAGTTTTGTTATCATTAAACATTGCCTTCGCGTATGCAAAGCGCAGCGTCAGTTGCTTAGCTTAAGGCTAAGTCTTTATGATGCAACTTAACTCATGGAATCGAACATCCAAGAGATGGGCAAATGATGATTGAATATTACCGGGATTGAAACCGGAGAAAATTAGGGACTCTGCAATAGATTTATTTATTAAATAAATTTAATGGTCAAATTAATTTAATTAGTCTATGCACGATGACGAAGTCGACCAATAAATGGACACACAATGACTCCCACTCTCAGCCCTGTCGACGAATACCGCCATCAAATTGTGGAACTATGTTTGCAAACACAGCACACTGCAAAAGTCAATCCACGTCGACCCGCTAGTCGGCCACATCACCTCGCACAGACTAGTGGTTCAGCGTTGGTATGCGCAGGTGCAGAGTATGAAAGAATATATAACATAGAAAAGTCGCAAAAGCGGTTTCCTCGATTCACTACTATCAAGGCGTAATGCAATAACCATCTTAAAGCAATTTTCTGTCAGAGGTTCTGTAGCACTGATGCACGCAATATGCTTGCAGGGTGGCGATTCCTGGAAAAAACCTGGAAAATCAGGGAATTTCAGGGAATTCTAGTTGCATAACAAATTTGCATCAAATTGAAAAAAATGCATTTAATTTCCATTTTTGCATCAGCTTTGCACTGCCCCGCAGAAAAGTTTGTTTAACAAACGTCCTACGCTGATCCACTTTATTCGACGTTTTTGTTAAATGTAGGGCTAGTTCAGCCCGGGGCAAACTTGGCAGCTCCCGTATACTGAACTCATAAGCAAATTTTGTGGTGATTTGGTGATGTCATGGCGGCTCAAATGGAGCAACATTTGGAAAAGACGCATGCCATTTATTATTTTCCGTACCTGTGAAAAATAAACAATTTAAGCATTTCTACCATCAAATTTATTTCGCTGTTTAAATGAGAAACTATCCTCATTCCATCATACATAAATAGAAACATAGGTTCCATTTGGAATTTAAGAAATCCAAAATAAAATAAATCGATTTTCGGAAATACAAGAAGATGACTTTAAAAATTAAGCCACTTGCACTTATATTGGAATTTCCGAAAATCTTCCGGATCGAATCAATATCTCCCCAGGCATGAAATGCTCCGGTAGATGCCGTTCCGTTAGGTTTCTATCAGACTGGAGCCGAGTAAAATAACAGAATAATTCTGAAGGGATCCGTACCAAAACCATCGCAATATCTTGCGGACAGAATTATTGCAAAAGTCGAACAAACCTCTGGCTGGAGTCGAACAATATTGTATATTCCTGGTAGCATTCTTGCTGAAACCGAGCACTACCCGTTTGCTGCCAGAATTCTGATAAAAGCACATAAATTCTATTCAAAACCAATTTTGCTAAATGTGTAGAAAATCCTACAATATGTTTATTTTCCCGGTAGTATTTTACTAGAATTCTTAACGTTTTTAATAAACTTGAAACAAGACGTAGTAGGTTCACGAATTGTTAACCTTGGTGATTTACTTCCATTGGCCAAAAATGTTTTTCATTTATATTTCTCGTGAAAAAAGCACCAATGATTTACCGATTACAAACTTCGCACAACAAGAAAGCCAAAACATTTTTAGGAAGAAAGAAAGCCGGTTGCTAAAAACAATGAATACCAGCTAAATTTATAATAAGATTAATTTAACTTTGCTGACGGTTTCTAGTTAGGGATAAATTTATTCTCTAATAATAGTTTACTTTATCCACATTTTGGAATACGCTTTTTCTGAATGTTGTTCTAGCTGAATTGACGGCGTTCATAACACACGCAACGAAACACGCTTTTTTCTTGAAACTTTTTCGTTTTGTTGTTCGTGGTACTCGTACAGAGAAGGCATACTAGCGCCACCATCAAATCGGTGGTACATATATGAAACAAGCACTTTCTGTCAAGTTGTCCCTGGGTTGGGCCAAAGAGAATAGTGAAAGAGACGCAGAGTGAAAATCAGTCAAAACGGCAACACTCCCTTTACGATGATTTCAACACTAGAATTTGGCAACCGTTTCCAAAGGCAGCACTTTAAATGACTCCTATTATATTTTGAAAACAAACCTTTTGTCGATCGTTGGATTTGTTTATCAAACGATGTGCATTTCGAAACAAAGAGATGAAATAATTCTAAAACTTGTTTTTACTCATACATAGACTCTAGAATGCACCTTACAATCACGATTGCACTAAATTCTGACGAAAATTCAAATTTTTTTTTGATAGATTTACAATACTTATCTCCTCCAACTCAGGCATGAGTAATGTTTATTTACATTGCACGATTGGTTTGCTCAATAAGGTATTTTTGGCTTCACACTATTCGTCTCTTTTCCTATTCTCTTTGGGTTGGGCTAGTTTTTCTGTAGGGTTTTGACGTCTTACACGCAACGCAAACAACATTGTACGCAACGCAAAAACATTGCACGCAACACAAAAACATTGCATGCAACGCAAAATACATTATGAATTTCTATTTTGATGGAAATAAAAGCATTTAATTTCGCTAAAAATGCATCACAAGTGATCTGCCCCTAGGGTTGAACGCACTTACTCCCCCCAATACATTTTATACTAGGGAGAGTAACAATATTCGATCCATCTCATAATTACAACTTCTCACAACAATGGTTATATGGGTCATTCCCCGTCAGATTTACAACCAAAATTTGAATTCCTTCCAAATTTTTTCTTGCATTCTTTAGCTAAAAATAATTGACACGTATTTTTTGTTTTGGCCGAATGTGATACTTTTTTCAAGTTATTAGATTTTTAACTTTTGAAGTTTATAAAACCGAACATTTTTCAATCACTGATAACTCGAAAAGTATTTGATGCATGGAAAAAAATTATTTACAAAAAGTTGTTTTTGCATGAGCTTACCGAAAAAACATAAAAAAATATTTTTGTTATATAACTTATGAAATCTGCAATTATTACAATTATTATAAACAAATTGATTAAATATCAAGAATAATGTTTAATCTTTTTTTGTGAAAAAATCTGGAGTGGATATCAATATACTATGCAAGATATTACAGTTATAAACTGAAGACAATCCAATTTTACACTAAACGACCAGGGACCTATTATCTCGTGAAGTACTTGGAGATCCATTCCGAATTTTTTACCTAATCTAAATGATTTCAAAAAATAATAAAATGCTTTTGGTTCAACTTAAAAAAAATTGCTTCTAGTATTTGCAGAATACATAAGGTACATAGCAAAAACAAATATGCATTGCAAAAACAATTTCGATGAGCTCATGCGAAAAGGCAACTTTTATTATTTAATATTTTTTCTACAAACTGAATAGTTTCTGAGTAGAAGATTCTTTGATTCCAGTGGATACTGAGTAGGTGTAATTGCCTACGAGTCCGCTACCCCCTTTTGGCCTTTCATACAGTGGTATGCTGAATGCAGAATTGTAACGAATTTTGAGCGTACTGTTAAGTGGAGCCGCTGCAGAGCAAGACTCGAGCTAGGATGGTGGCTACCAACATACATACGTACAAATAGTTTCTGAGTTATCAGTGATTGAAAAATGTTCAATTCAATAAAATTCAAAATTTTACAAACACATAAATTGAAAAAAAAAAAAAAGAATCGTATTCATCAAAAACAAAACGAACGTGCGAACAATTTTCAGCTAAAGATCGCAAAAAAAAAAGTTGGTTGTAAATCTGACGTGGACTGACTCATATATAATATTTAATACGGATGCCAAATTGATTTATCGACGGCCTTGTTGTGATTCTTCTGACTCTGTAAGGTAAATACATATAAGTACGCTTGGTGTGTACAGGCCGTTTACTTTGACACGGCTCAATGCATTAGCATGGCCGAACCGTGGGTATTTTTGCCTTTCTCATATAAAGAAAGGCTATGCAATCACTGAAAAATCGACTTTTTAACCGAGGCCGAGTGTCATAAACCATTCGATTCAGTTCGTCGAGATCGGCAAATGTCTGTGTGTGTATATATGTGTGTGTGTGTATGTGTGTATCATTTAAACTCACACAATTTTCTCAGAGATGGCTGAACCGATTTTCGCAAACTTAGTTTCATCTGAAAGGTATAACGCTCCTATAAGCTGCTATTGAATTTTTAGTTGATCCGACTTCCGGTTCCGGAGTTACGGGTTGAAGAGTGTGGTCACACAGCAAATTCCCATATAAACTGGTACCACCATGATGTTCAAATGATGTAAAACATATCAAAATTGATGTAACATTACTCTAGTTTGTGGGTCTGGATCACTAATGATCAATCAAAGCAGCTTTGACCACATTGGCCACCTATGACGGTTCATGACGCCCCCGGGGAACCCGCCAAGTTTCTAAGCTAATATCACACCCATTCCCCAATGAATTCTCTACCGATTTTTACAAACTTGATTTCAAATGAAAGATACAGTATTAGCATTGACTGCTTCTGAATTTCATTCGGTTCTGACTCTTGCTTCCGGAGTTACAGGGATGTTAGTAAGGATACACTGGAATTTCCCATATAAATCGGTACAATCGTAATACCTCAGAGGCTAAAAACTATTGAAATGGTCAGCTAATTACTTCTTATCGCAGATCTAGATCACTGACTGCCAATCAAACATTCTTTGAATATATTGTTCACTATCGACGATTCCGAAAGTCCGGAATTCCGGGCATATTCCACAATTTAAGTCACATCGGTTCTTCGGTGATGACTGAACCGATTTTCTCAAACTATGTCTCAAATGGAAGATAATATGCAATTGAGTATTGCGTCGCCACCCCTCCCCCGCCTTGCCCTTACACTTCCCTCCTTCATCACTTCCCTCCCCTTGGACCACCCTCACGCCCGCATTTCCTTCATCCACCCCGTATACCGAAATAAGATGAAGGATTTCTGACACATCCTCTACTCCCACTCTACTAACCCCCCATTCCCTCCACTTTCAAACCCATTCCACCAACATTTCAAAATATAATCACATGAAGATAACATTGAACTCATGCTGATTAAGCTAATTAAATATTATTCTTTTGCCTTTCACATAAAGAAAGGTTATGCAATTGCTCCAAAAACCGACTTTCTAACCGAGGCCCGAAGGGCCGAGTCTCATATAACATTCGATTCAGTTCGCCGAGATCGCAAAATATCTGTGTGTATGTATGTGTGTATGTATGTACACTAAGGCAAAATGCATAGCGAACTTCATAAGATTTGTCTTATGATGAATAGAAAAGTAACAAAACTATATTTTCGTAAGATTAATATGAAATACATACGACTTGTGTGATTACCTTAACATTTTATAAGTTATTGCATATGCCAGTCGTTCGATTTTTATACGAGCATCTTATGATTCTCATAAACATAAGAGAAATGTATAATATTTTCTTATGATAATTGAAAGATGCCGTATGGAACATGAAATCATAGCAAACCGATTTGACAAAACAAATGACGTTTCATAAGATAATCTTATGATTTACATACGTGCTATTTGTGGCTAAAAATTATACGATATTCTTATGAAATTCGCTGTATTTTTTGCCTGAGTGTATGCATGTATGTATGTATGTATGTATGTATGTATGTTAGGGTGGGGCATTGTTATATGGAAAAACGTAATCATAGCCACATCAACCGAGCACAGCACTTTTTTGGTTCCTTTTGGGGTCCCAAACAACTGTGCAAATTTAGGAGTCGATTGGTGTTGACCCGGCGTAGCGCATTGCGTTTGAAATTTGTATGGAGATTAGTATGGGAAAACCTACATTTTTGCATTTTTAATTCTACAGACTACAATTATTCCTGTAGTGTACCATTAAATAGATAGAAGTATAGTCCAGGATATGCTGAACAACTTTGCCGAAGGATGTATTGTGTTAGAATGTCTCTAAGCCAAGTTATAGCTGTTCAAAGTTCGATACATCGAATTAAATGCCAAAAATCATTTTTATTGCCAACACTGGTACACCGGCAATGGTATTTCATATAGCATTCCAAAATAACATTATATAGTTTAGTTTTACCACATTGGTATGTTTGGATGAATTATTCAAAAGCCTTAGCTCAATTTCATGAGCCTAGGTAGTTGAGCAATAGGGCGTAGTGAGGGGTGAGGGAGGATGGGGGGGGGACTTTAATATGTAGAAATTCGAACTGAAATGTTGTAGAGTTGGAATGTTCAGATGAATTATTTCAAAACAAGTACACAATGTCCTACGCATAATAGTAACGATGAAATAAAACATACTGTATCCCTTTGCCTTGACTTTTATCAATAGAATTTACGTTACAGACTGAATCAACTGATGTCGAGTTGATATGTCAGAGGATTGCATTGATTATATTTCAGTTTAATAGGCACAATGATTTGATGGGATGCTCATTTCGATGCTGTTCGATCACCTGAAGCAAAAATTGTTGTAGAGATCTGGTGGATTTGATGTTGAAATCCAGAAATTAGCTTCACGCCTCGTGATCGAACAGCATAGAAATGAGCATCCCATCAAACTATAATGCGTATTAAACCGAAATATAATCCTCTGACATATCAACTCGACATCAGTTGATTCAGTCTGTAATGTAACTTCTATTGATAAAAGTCAAGGCAAAGGGATACAGTATGTTTTATTTCATCGTTACTATTATGCGTAGGACATTGTGTAATTGTTTTGAAATAATTCATCTGAACATTCCAACTCGACAACATTTCAGTTCGAATTTCTACATATTAAAGTTTCCCCCCATCTCCCCTCACCCCTCACCAAGCCCTATTGCTCAACTACTTACGTTCATGAAATTGATCTAAGGCTTTTCAATAATTCATTCAAACATACCAATGTGGTAAAACTAAAATATATAATGTTATTTCGGAATGCTATATGAAATACCATTGCCGGTGTACCAGTGTTGGCAATAAAAATGATTTTTGGCATTTAATTCGCTGTATCGAACTTTGAACAGCTATAACTTGGCTTAGAGACATTCTAACACCATACATCCTTCGGCAAAGTTGTTCAGCATATCCTGGACTATACTTCTATTTATTTGTTTGCATACTAAAGGAAGAATTGAAGTCTGTAGAATTAAAAATGCAAAAATGTAGGTTTTCCCATACTAATCTCCATACAAATTTCAAACGCAATGCGCTACGCCGGGTCAACACCAATCGACCCCAAATTTTGCACAGTTGTTTGGGACCCCGAAAGGAACCAAAAAAGTGCTGTGCTGAAAAAACGATCATTTTGCCCCACCCTAATGTATGTATGTATGTATGTATGTATGTATGTATGTATGTATGTATGTATGTATGTATGTGTGTGTATTAGAGTGGGACATGGTTATATGAAAAAAATTAAATTTCGCTCCGAGTAACTTTATGGGTCCCATATAGCTCCCAGAACAACTATGTAAATTTTTAGTTCGATCGGTGAAACTATATTTTTGCGCCCACGGTTTAAAGTTTATATGGGATTTCGTATGGGAAAAACGTCTTTTGCAAATTAATTCTTCCAAGAGTCGCCCGTTACCTCCTAAAAATAAATAGATGTCTGATTTTTATAGGAAATTGGTTAAGGAAATAAAGTCTAGAAGACCATGAAACGATCTGATGCTTGTGGAAAAAGTTATTAAGAAAAAACCGATTGATGCCCTGATGATTGAGGAAAATTTCACTTTTCATAGCATCACTGCTGCTGACTATCGAATTATATACAAATTTTTTAACTTTTTCTAATTATATACAAAGAAGCCTCAATTTATCCCTCAAAACTCATGCGAAGTTGCCAAAAAGTATAGATAAATGTCATACTATGTTGCGTTTCGGCTTCGCCTCATCAGAAACCGACACTAACACATTGTCGGAATAGATTAGCGCCGGCTTGACGCAAATCCCTTAAAACTAAAACACACTATGTGTTTCAATCAAACGACTGATCAAACGTGATGTCCCGTTCGAGCAGAAGTTCTGTTTATGCCGATGAGACACAAGTGAAGCCGAAACTTGTCTTGGCTTAGCAGGCCTATGCGAAAGCACTGTGTTAGTGTCGGTTTCTGATGAGGCGAAGCCGAAACGCAACATAGTATGAAATAAGGATTTGTGCCCTCCTGTACAAAGACTGGTTTTTACCAACAAATTTTCACCCTGGTGAGAAATTTTGGTTTTTTCCAAAATTTCCTCCTTAGGGTGAAATATAGCATAGTGCTTTCGCATAGGCCTGCTAAGCCAAGACAAGTTTCGGCTTCACTTGTGTCTCATCGGCATAAACAGAACTTCTGCTCGAACGGGACATCACGTTTGATCAGTCGTTTGATTGAAACACATAGTGTGTTTTAGTTTTAAGGGATTTGCGTCAAGCCGGCGCTAATCTATTCCGACAATGTGTTAGTGTCGGTTTCTGATGAGGCGAAGCCGAAACGCAACATAGTATGAAATAAGGATTTGTGCCCTCCTGTACAAAGACTGGTTTTTACCAACAAATTTTCACCCTGGTGAGAAATTTTGGTTTTTACCAAAATTTCCTCCCTAGGGTGAAATATAGCATAGTATAGATAAATGATTTAGACAAATTAAGAGAAGATCAAAACAAAATTGCATATAATTGGACAACCAACAACAGTGGTGCTAGAAAAAATGAATATTTTATCAATCGTCAGACCATCAATTGGTTTCAGCATAATAACTTTTTTCTCAAGCGTCAGATCGTTTCGTAGTTTTCGAGACTTTGTTTCTTTGTTAAATTTCCTACAAAAGCCACATAACGGTTTATTTTTAGGATGCAATGGGCGACTCCTGGAGGAATTATTTTGTGAAAGTTAATTTTTCCATATAAAATCCCATGTAAACTTTAAACGACGGGTGCAACAATATAGTTTCAGGGATCAAGCTAAGAATTTGCACAGATGTTCTAGGACCCAAATGGTACCCAAAAAGTTGCTCGAAGCTGGAATCTATTTTTTGTCCCACCCTAGTGTGTATGTGCGGATTTGTTAACAAAATGTACACATCGGTTTCTCGGAGATGGCTGAACCGATTTTTACAAACTAAGATTCATGTGAAAGGTATATTATTCCCATAGGTTGCTATTGAATTTCATTTTCAACCGACATCTTGTTCCGGATTACGAGTTGAAGAGTATGGTTTCTCGGAATTTTCTGAACCGATTTTGACAAACTTGATTTTAAATGAAAGGTCCATCAGCTGCTGTTGAATTTTGTGTGGATCCGAGCTCTGGTTCCTGAATTACAGGGTGATACGTACGATCATGCAGCAAATCCCGATTCTAACGAATTCTGCGATGAATGTAAAAAGGTGGATTTTTTTTCCAAAATGTATACACAACTGTTGAATTTGTAGATCTACGTCACCAACAGTCATTCAAAATCTCTTTGGCCACACTGGCCACCATCGATGGATCCGGAAGCATCCAAATTCAGAATAACGGTTATATTGGTTTCTCAAAAATGGCTAGACCGATTTGACCAACTTAGTCTCAAATGAAAGGTATTGCGTCCCCGGAAACTGATATTAAATTCCATCTCCATCCGACTTCCGGCTCCGGAGTTACGGCTTGTGGAGTGCGATCACATAGAAAACTCCGATTCAAACCGATACCGCGATGAATGCAAAAAGGTGCTCTTATATATACTTACAAAGTGTAATAAGAATGAAAGACATTTCCATAATGTTATACAGCTATTAAATCATAGTTTGGAGAAATGAGAAAGGCACAATTGCACCTCTAGGTGGATTAAAACAGGTTTTTTATGTTTACAAATTGTAGACGAAAAAGATGGGTCAACAATGTTAGAGATACAGAGTGGTAGAGTAATTATACCTATTAAATCGAACATATTGTTGATCACGCAGAAAAAAGATTTGTAGGTTCAATAAAATTATGCATTAAATTCAATAAATTAAATTATTGGTCGGGAGACAATAAAATTATTTATTGAATTCAATAAAATTTATTTATTGTTTCAATAAAACAAAATTATCGTTCCGTTTTTCAATAATTATTTTATTGAAATTAAAAGAAAATTACTGATACTAAAAATGTATTTATTGAAAGCAAAAATTTGTTGTTGTTCTAATAAAAAAATATTTTCAAACCAATAAGTTTGTTTGTTAAAGTGATAAACAATAAATGATTGGATTCAATAACACATATTTTTGGTTTAAATATGCTATTTTTTTCTGCGTGATAATATACTTGCATTTCCAAAATAATAAAGCAATAGACCTTTCTCGTCCGACCTAAACCCCTTTTTTCTTATTTTTAATCGAAAGATTACACATTTTTAAGAATATTTCCGTTAAAATCAGACTTTTTAGAGCTATCGTGATTTTTTAACGATTTTTTAAAGTTTGAAAAATGCAAGAATGTTGAATATTTTTTTCACCTTTGCAAGAATGGTGAGACTCAAAAAGTGTGTTTGGGCAGCACTGGTATGTATATTATTTCTTGAGTTCTTGGCAACGCGGCAAATGAAGTGGTGAGTTGCGGTACAAAATTCATTGGCAATGTAAACAAAATAAAGTGAACCTCTCGCTGTAGAGCATTGCATGAAAATGTTTAACCTCACCTATTTGACAGTTCAGAGAGTTTGTTTACATGGTATTGAAATGTTTTGTTGATTCGATCATAGTAGGAGAAACTTGGTTCGGTTCGATGCTAAATATTAACACCTTGTAAACTAGCTCGCTCAGTTGTAATTTGTCATCATCATACAATGTTCCGTTAAATTTGGCATTCCGACTTTTGTTGTACATGATTCGTTGAAGTGAGCCATTTCTAGCCAAACATTTGAAAAAGGCTTGCTCCAAAATGCAAGTTGATAGTGGATGCAAAAATGGAAATTAAAAGTATTTTTTCTAATTTGATGCGAATTTGTTATACATTCCTAGCATCGTCTGCCCCTAGTTCTGTGCTCCTGTGCTACCCGAACAGGGTATTTGATACAAAAACATATGCACATGTTTGCCTGTGCAGCCTCACCATTTATCATTCTCACTCTTATCAAAACTAGCGTGGATTCTTTTTGCCTTGTGCGAATGGTTCTCGTGTACGCACCCGGTGTACGTACACGGATGCTTGAACTAGAGTTTTTACACCGTTCGCTTGGGTTCGAGGCGAACCTGTACTTCGAGACGAAGCATGTTTAAGGTTGAACGCATGCACGAAATTTTGTACATAGTTACAAACCTGTCAATGTTCATGGGAGATCTTGTTCCAAGAGCAGATGTCCATGATAACTCTTGATAAAATTGTCTGAAACAGAAAATTTAGTAAGATTTATAAAGCTTAGACTTGTAGTTCTTCGATGAACCAAAAAAGAAAATAGAAAAAAAGTTTTAATTTCGGAAAATGGCATCAAAAAAACTGAAAAAGCTTATATTTTAATGTTAAATTCGCTTACTTTTCTTCAAAATAATGTGGAGAATTTTTTTAATTCAGTTTTCCGTGGCTCATCGACTGGCTACACATATGCACTCTCATTAAAATATGAAGTCAATCAGCTGATAAGTTTTTGAGTTATCGCGTCTGCCAATTTGAAAAATGCGGTTTCGTGAAAAATCCCTATTAAAGTCTGGTCATCAAATTAGATTTAACCTGAGACGAGACATGCAAATAGCAAAAAATCGAACGTCAAATGCAGCCAGTCTATTTAAACTATGTGAAGCAGAAAGAGAGGCTATGTGAGACGAACTATAGAATGAACAGAAAAAAGAAAAAGAAAACATCTATACGCAAGTCACGTTTCAGGATTTAACTTATTTTTTCTACCTTTTGGTGTAATATCAGGCCTTAAAAGAATTTGCTTGCGTTTGGTGTCCAAGTAGAAACAATATGCGCAATCATACGAAATAAAACTATCAAATTTTTAAATATAATGAATTTGACCAAAACTTTTTCTCAATGTTTACGTTTGGCAGTTAGACCCTCTTCAAATTTTTGGGTAGAATTTAGTTTAATTGTTGCAATCAATTTCATTTGGTTTGCTTTTCTGCTAAATCACAACGTTAGTCACAACACATTTTGACCATCTTTGGTAATTGATGACCATTACAACCCATTCTAGGTCCGCTCCAGTTGCAGCTGTTTCATCCCGTCCGGAACCGAGTCAACCGATGGTCTAGCCTGCGACGCGCTCGGCTGTTGCTACGTCAATGGCGCAGCCACCAGCCAGGGACTTGGATTAAAGTCAAAAATATCAGGTACGCCAGGTGGTGTTGCTGCAATCGGTTTGCCGTCGGACATTCCCCTAACCAGAATATTCAGCGGTTCCGATTCGAAGGAGGCAGCCACAGAAGCACAGACTGCTTTGGTTCAGCAATACGCTCCGGCAGGACGATGCTCGTGGAAGATCACGCAGTTCCGGTCCTGTGCACAAGAACAGGCCGATTTGACCCTGTGCGAAGGTTTCAACGAGTCGCTCAGGCATTAGTAGCAGAGTCCTTGCACCTACAGCTTCTCGAGTGAGCAATTCCGACGAAACCACACCGTTCGCACCAAGTTGGATCACAATAATAAGTGCGACGTCGAGAAGAAGACTTCCCGAGAGCTACAAGCAATGCTACAAGATTAAATAGCAGGGTATTTTTAACGTGACCATGGTATAACGTAGCGGATCTAGACAGATTTATCCCGCAGAATAAGATAGCAAAATTACCCAAAAACTAACAGCTGCTCTCGTTAGATTAAATCCCAGGAAGTATAATTTTCATTGCATTATTTAGTCAACCGTAATTGGAATTAACTTTCGAAAGCTAGCCGCGGTTTCACGTATCCTGGCACTAAGTAGAGTGTGCTAAGTTATTACAAATATCGGTTCTCAATGGTAGACTATTACAAAGTTCTGGTCGTGACCAGAACCACCACCGATGCGGAAATCATCGCATCTATGACCAGTACGACAAGGAGGGTCTGATGACTAACAGTTTCCGAGCGGCACCACCATAACACACGGCACCGGCGACACATGTATATCCACAACATACTAATGACTTATCCTTCCGAAAAAGTGAATAAAAATCTACTCTATCTAAGCAACAAACGTTTTGACTATGAGGTTTATCATTCGCTGCCTAATTATTCCCTGCCAATTTGAACAAGACAACAATTGCAGATAGCTTTATTGCGGTGCCAAAATGATGCCAACTCGGGATGGAATATAACAAATAATTTCACCTTCCCAAAATTCTTCCGGAATGTACAATCCTCTCCATTCTTATCAATCCTTCAAACTCCTTATCGTCAGTACTGAGCACTGTTTTGCACTTGCCCGCTACATAAACGACAATGCGATAATCGGTGAAACTTTTGCTTTAATGTAACTTGAACACGAATAAAAAATTGTTGAACTTGTTACCTATAAAGTTCAGGTAAACTTCATCTAAAAATGAGATCAATCGGGTCATATTGTTGGGACTTATCCCATGATCGAACAAACAACTGTGTACAAATCCTTATCCTTCATCCAGAAATCAATCGTTTTGGTTTAGCTTGATCTTGTGATTCAGCATATGCCAACGGAGTTTCCATCCAGCGTCGATTGGTCAGTGTATGAACCAGGTTCCCAATGTACCAATCCTTATCCTTCTTGAGTTGATTTTCTTCAAAGAGCATCGAAAGTGTTCACCCAAGTGGAATCAAAAGTTTTGCAAGTCCATGTAAACAAACTCTCTGAACTGTCAGAATAGTTAGGTTATACACTTTCGTGCAGTGTTCTATGTTTTTGACAGGTATATGAATGAATTATTTTAGCATCAGTGATGCCAGGTCTATTTAAACAATAGCTTGCAGTAAAAATATAAAAGTCTGCAGATTTCCGCAAAAATCTTCAATAAATTTGACATGGAAATGTAGTGTGTTGATATTTTCAATGATCAGAAACGTTGAAGGCTGGGTAAAATTAGTTGACTTAGGCTTTGTTCTGCTAAATATTCGTAATCTGCAAAAATCTGCAGCGAAACTGCAAAATCCGCAGATTTAGTAATATATATGCAGATCTGGCATCGTTTTAGTATTCCCCACAGGAAATTCTTCCAAATGGTGTAAAAATACGGGGAAACAAGGCAAGATAGGTATTCAGAATATGGGGTTAAATGAGCAGCTCGCACAATTTTTGATTTTTTCAATAGTTAGAGGTACCAAATCATCGCGGCAATATGCAGTAACGCATCGGGGATAAAAAAGGAAGCATTCTAGCGTATAAAATTTTTTGACGAGAAAGGTCTAATAGGTCTAATTCTTTAAAAAAATGCCGATTCTTGAAATAAGTCTTCATGACCGTATAACAGTATATCGCATTGTAGCTGATCTTTTGTTTTGCGGCAGCTTTTTTTGCTTATATGACTTATATTTTAGGGTTTGTAATCAACTAATTCTCAACGGTGTAAACTTGTTTTATTCAAGTTCTTTCAAGTACTAGCCATCGAGTTAATTCTAAGCGCAACTCAAGTCCACTTGTGTAAAGTGCTAGTCCATAGCGGCATTAGGTAACGCACAGCTTTCATATCTGACAGACAGAATTATTAAGTAACTAAATAAAGTTGTGAAGACCGCTCCGGGGTCAAATTATCAGATAGTCCCATGACGATTGTTAACAATCTCTGTGGCAAACCCAAGAATTTTGACATCCATATTTTTTTAAATTTACAAATAGTATTTCAAAGCTGGGACACACCTCCAGGACCGGTTGTCCGGAAACAAGATCTCATGCGATTCCTTATAGCAGGTTTAAAAAAGTAGATGACTTCCTGATTCCAAACCATCTACAAATATTTGAATAAGTTTAAAATTATAATAGTAGTGACCATTACCTTGTCAGTCTGCTATGCGGTAGAAACGACCAAAACGTTCCCCTCAGGCCCATTTACTACATCTTCAATTTTATCTCACTAAAATTTATGCCTAGTGATGTACTATGATGTCACCAAGTTTCAGGTTCTAGTTATGGAAAGGAAATTGTAATTTTAATTGAAATCTGAAAAGGTACTCGTGTACTATGTCGTTACCTAACGGTTAAACACTCAACTCCGCTTAAAAATTCAACATTTTCGATATGGGTTTCCGTATATAATAGAACTGTATGAAGATGACTTTCGCAAGCTCCAGTTTCAATATCACCTTCCGCTAACAGACGGGCGGATACGACAATATTTAAAATCAACAAATAGTGTATTTAACCGGTTTATATAATTTGTTCGCAGACCTGTCCGTTTTTTCTTGATTATTGGACATTTTCTTGAATTATGCGCCTATTTTAAAGTTGTGAAAAAGTGCTGGATGATTTTGTATCAACAACGCAATCATTATTAACCCTCCGGAAGTCGCGCAAATGGCCCAATGAACGAGCAGCCGCTGGTGCGCTCAGACGATTTCGCTAGATTTTCAGAGCAGCGTGCACTCAGTGCACTAGCATGACTTCCGGAAGGTTAAAAAGAAGAATCCAAATCTAACCAGAACATAAAAAGCGGATTATTACTGCACAGAAGTGGTTAAACCGTTTCTGTAAACAATCTTCTTAGTACATATTCTGTGATACCTTCCTGTTGGTATGAAGTTTTTACTGGTTCACCCACTGTTGCAGAAGACCTACTTAACCAATTATTTCTTGAGAAACTTAGACTTCTCCATCGTTCAGAATTACTATAATACTTCATTTCGTTACATGCCATGAAACTTGGTTGAAGTCTTCTACGTCCAAGTTTTGTAATCCATTGCCACACAGGAACAATTGGTAGAATATCCACGTTACAATTTTCGAAGAAGTGTTTAGCCCTCATATTCTGCCTATCACTATAATTCGAAATATGTGGATTCCCCCTCATTGCTCCAGACCGGGTAATGAGAGAGCGGATAATTTAGCCAAACCAGGGGCGCTGGACGGTGACATCTATGAAAGACTTATAGGGATCTTTAGGGGTGTGCGGGTTAAGGCATATCCTGATGCAGAATAGTACCGTGAGTTAATATCTTAGTCCTTTTTCAATTTGTAGGCCCGAAACTATTGAAAAAAAACATTTTTTAGTTTGTTTCCTTTTAGGACAATAACACATCCAAGCCCATGGGACTTGCACGATTCTATAGGTTGCCTTATCAGATCTACCATAGTTTGCATATGAAACTTGGGATGGCAGCCTGCTAGCGGATAGCAAAAGTACCAGATCATGCTGAGTGGGGTGCTGTCCCGGTTAACAATGAGGCGAACGAGATATTTGCAGATACATCATTTAGCAGGACAACTGTCAGTTTGTTGGATGAATTTAATTTGGATTTTTTTAATTTAAAAATCAGAAAAGAATTAAAGTTTAAAAATGATATGAGTGTGCTCGTAAGGACACCCGCTATCAATACCTATGTAAAACTGACACAATTTTTCCAAATTAAAGATCCCTATTGCCTTCAATGAATTTTATAGCGCTTCTCGTCAGGGGACGCTTACTAGTTGGCAAACATCATGGGACAATGGAGATCTGGGACGGTGGTTGCACTCAATTACCCCTAAATATCAACGAAGGCATAGTTCAAAGGGTTGGATGTAAGTCGAAACTTCATTCGTGTGATGTCTAGACTCATGTCCAACCATTATACGTTGAATGCGCATCTCCGCCGTATTGGGATCGCTGAAGATAATCAATGTGCTTGCGGAGAGGGTTACGAAGACATTGAACATGTTGTTTGGTCTTGCACTGAATATCGTGAAGCCAGATCCCAATTAATAGACTCCTTACGAGCCAGAAGAAAACCACCCTATGTTCCTGTTCGTGATATCCTCGCTTTACGAGATCTCACATACATGGGCCACATTTATCATTTCCTGAAAACAATAAATATTCAAATATAATTATCCCCACAATGTTTCTAGTTTTTTCCCTTGCTACCCACAAACAATTTAGATTTCTTCGCAGTTAGTTAAGTTAGATAAAACGATATAAATAAAGAAAAAAATAAACAAAGATTACAGAAAAACTATCAATAGGTTTACAATGAAATGCAAGAAAATAGAGTATAATTAAAAATATTCAAAATGATGATTATCCTCAGTGTTAGCATTAGAAAGTGATTTTTTTATAACGTGATAGTCTTAAGAACCTTTGTAACATGTTATGTAAAAAAACCCCGGCGTAAAAAAGCTTTTGCAAATGCCGTGTCAAATAAACGTTATATGAAAAATAATTCGAAATAATCAATACCTTCAATGACTTCGTTCCTTGATGATGCTTCGAATTATGCACAAACACATTTGACGTTTTTATTTTACTATTATTTTATTAGTGTACGAACAGAATGTTTGTCTCACTATCGAATCCATTTGGTCGTTTCTTAGACTATCAGCACCGGTGCGTAAGCAAATGCGTGTGTATTTTGATTACGCTAAACGATAATATTTTATTTAGACACCCGTTTTCGCACCGGTCGTTGGTAAATAGGTTCCCTCTAAGAAAAAAACGTCCAACGAGAGTCCTTCATTGGTCCAATTTGTTGGGCGACGGTCCAACAAGCGTCCAAAAAATCGTCCAACGAACATTCAATGAAGGACCTGCAAAAGGCGATTTTGCAACACTTTTTTGGACGTCGAGCAGTGTGACAGCTCAATCGTTTCGTTCAACAAATTGGACCAATAAGGGTCCACCGTTGGACGGTTTTGACATTAAAAATGTCTTACTCCACTATCTGGGGCTAGGTGTCATTCTAAAATCTAAACTATCTCCCATGTAACGAAACTATGTAAGGTTTGCACGCTTTTAACTCCGATATTACTAGATGGATTTTAATCATTCATACACCAACCGATTCAGAAACACCTAACTTAAATATTGGTAATAATTTAATATCTCCCCAATAAAAGTAGACTTTTGGAAATCGGTAAAATTAAAAAGTTCACGAAAAACGGGAAAATTACCATTCGTGAGGCAGATTTCTCAGACACAGCCGTCAAAAGAGGGCAGCTTAGTGACTCAATGAAAGGCGAAAAGTCATAAATAGAAGCGACGCATGTCCGTTTAAATCAGTTGCTGCTCTTATCCCATACGACCAACATCGTCTCCGGGCGATGCAATAAGCGCTATCGATTTTCGGCAACGTTGGCATTTGCACACACTCGCACCTATGTGACTAAACCATATACGGTTAGTTTATAAATAGAGGTGACGCGTACCCGTTTGAATCAGTTTTTGTTCTTATGTCGAACGGGTAAGATGCATTTTCGGTAGCGGTGGCCGTGTGCGGATTTTTCGGGTACCAGCACGGTGTCACAGAATGATTTGCAAAGTGGGTGGGCGGGGTGGTTTGGATTTAATTCAATACGGTGTGTGCTGCTTAAAGCGGACCCTACACGAGTAGAAATATTGACAATAAATCATATATTGATCAATATATTGATGGTGTAAGGTCATCTTGAAAATATTGATTCTGTAGAATTTAAATGGGATTGATGGATTGAAGCAGTCTTGTCAATATATGTATTGATAATATTTCTGTCTCGTGTAGGGTCCGCTTAAGAGTGTTGCGTTTGAAAAAAATATATTTATTTTTATGCATGCGTGTGCGTTGTAACTTGTTAATACATGTTTACGGCGCTTTGTAGCTGCGTAGGGTAAAGAGCCTATTGGTTTTCATGTTTCATTTTTCGGTTATATGTTTTTTATCAGTAAGGCATCTGACAATGTGCTTCTGTAGTTATTGCACTGTTCAGCAGCGTAGTATTTTATATAGGAGGGTACACTCAGGTTTCTTTACGCGGATTTTGAAATTTACGCGGTTTTCATTTACACGGCCTGTATCCCCTGCGTGAAAAATCTGAGTGTAATTGCATCGGAACAATCACATTCCCAGCAGAACTTTTTGTTTTCTAATTTCAAACACTTTTGTTTCGTACTGCACACAACGGAAAATTTTAAAACAGAACTTACCGTCCCAGCAGCAGTTGAAGCGGGTGTTCTTTGTCGATTCAAATTCAAGCCATGTCTTAAGCGTTACTGGACATAAAATTGTTTTCCCAGTTTATCCAGTCAGAATATCTGTCCTACCCTATGTATTTAAAACACAGTTCTAAATGCGTTTTATACTATGTTCACACTACAGAGTTAAACACGTTATAATAATTAGCAACAAGACATATGTCATCAAGATAGCGTTAAAACACGTTTTAACTCATAGTGTGAACGTAGTATTAAAGTATACAACAGATAGAACGGTTGGGTATACTAATTTAAATTTTAAAATAAATCTGTTTTAAATTATGAAACACCGCTGTACTGAAGATATAATTATGTCAGTCCTATTACCACATAAAACACCTATATAACATAAAACGCTGCAGAATTGTTTTAATAATACAAT
Source organism: Topomyia yanbarensis (assembly GCF_030247195.1). Lineage (NCBI taxonomy): Eukaryota > Metazoa > Arthropoda > Insecta > Diptera > Culicidae > Topomyia > Topomyia yanbarensis. The sequence goes on along the minus strand of NC_080670.1, from coordinate 90,226,233 downwards.
GTTTACACTACAGAGTTATAACACGTTTTAATAATTAGCAACAAGAAAAATGCCACCAAGATAGCATAAAAACCCGTTTTGACTGGTAGTGCGAACGTTGCATAACAATGTAATTTATCAAATAATTTCATTTTTCCACCACTAATCGATCAAGAAATACTTAAACTTAAGATTGTTTACTTAAGTTCATTAGTACATTATTGAAAATTTAAATGGAAAATGAAATTTCATATTTCATGGAGAATCTGTATATTTCCGTTGGCGGGCGTGGGCTTCCTCATCACAGCTCTCAATATGGAACTTTTCTTTTGAATATATTTTCTGGACAGACCAGCCTATTTTTACTAGATGGATCAGCCAAATAATTCCAATTGCCTAGTGAGATACTTGATTAATTAATAGATTACCGTTAAAAGATCTTCAATAAATTATGTTTTGATGGGGAGGGTATATAGCAAATTGTAACATATGAAAACAGGCGAGTGAACAAGAACGTGAGTCGATATGTGTGATAGATAAAATTCATTTGCACGCTCTTGAAAAAAGCTACATTTTTAATGTCACCGTGGTCGTGTCCTGTACACAACCCTTTAATTTTTTTTGTATGGAGCGATGGACGTTTGTTGGACCACCGCTTTTGGAAATTTGAGGTTATGATATTTTGTTTACTCCATTTAAATAACATACGAATGTAAACACAATTTTAAATTATTTTATTTTTAGCAATACTACGTACTAACTTTATTAGTTTTACATTATTGGATGTGAATGGTGATTAGGTACAACGGGACTATAAATTTTGGTAACCCGTGGCATGAACACTGATGTTTCCGGAGCAAGAGTCCAGAACAACTTCCACCATCTGTCTATACCTTCGCTGCTGCCTCCACCAATTCCGGAATCCATCCGACCAATACCGTCGCCAGGTTTCAAACTGCCCCGATCACTAGAGTTATTCATACTACTGTTGTGCATTGGCGGCAGCCCGGATCCTGGCAGCTGATGCCTCGAAGCATTCCGTATAATTCCACCAAGCTGATTCACCGAATGGAGTGAATGTTCTAAGGTGATCCTGTTATTTGTACTACTGTCGCCACCGATTCGCTCGTCCGGTGTGTTCTCGCCGACGTTACTTCCGTTTCGCAGGAGTTGGCCATTTAAATTTTGTTCATCTTCCTACAGTTCAGATTGTCCAATTCTGTAACGGCAGCTATTGTTCTGTAACGATGAAAAAAATGTATTATGTACCGCGGATCGTTCATAATGATAACTTACCTTGCTATTAAATCAATTAGCATATTAGCAATCGTATCCTAGTTATGAATGAATGAGTTAACAGTTTACTAGAGTTTGTTTACTCTACCGAAGGTTTTCTCAAGCAAAAAACAAAACTGCTGAACACATCTTTCCAGTCCGTAGCCTGAAGTATGTAAAACAGTGGTCAGATCAACTTTAAAGCATCCTGTGGATGTTGCACATTTACCTGCAACGTGGACGCCTCATTTTGCGCAATGTGATACAGCGTCGACATTTCCATCATGTTGAAGTAGGAATGATTCCGTTTCTCCAGCTCGATACAAGTAATTCCTAGTGACTAAACATCCACCTTGCCATGTTGTGTTCCGACAAAACTATTGGCAGGGCATTTGATAGCTGCACTATCGCTGTCGGCTAACCTGTCTACATCCTGTTCGGTCAGCAGGATGTTTCCGGCTTAGACATCGCTGCAACGGTATTATTGAATAGCATAAGTATCGCATAAGAACGAGTTTATTTGTATTGAATACTGGAGTACACTTGAGTCGCTTTCATGGCAAATAGTTATGACGCTATTTTGAATTTATATAGCATGTATCCTCTGCGTAAAATTCTTTCGATGTTGGTACCTATGTCAAATGTTGCTTACCTCAGAACTATTTGACATGAATATACTTGTTACGGCGCCAACTGCGGTACCAGGTACTCGGGTATCCCTATGTGGAATCTTTGATCGTATATTTACAGCTCTAGTAGCAATTGTAGTTTTATGGCGCTCTTGAAGCCGCTCTTAAAACAGATTGCACTTGTAGTGTGCTATAAAATTCAAATTGTTACTTGGGAGGAAAGGAAGGAGAAAACCGAACAGCGTTTATTACCCATTTCCATGGCTCGAAACAGTGTATACCGCAGTGATCGATGCAATATAGTTTGAGTGCAGTTGTCAAACACGTGTAACAAACAGTTGCTTAGATGGCAATAGTGAAACACGGATTTCCAACATTTATCAATTTGAAAGTTTACACAGGTTTTTTAAGAAATTTTGTTCTAGCCCAAATGTCTGTTATCTGTGATTTAAGTAAACAGGGTAAACGAGCAGTTCAACAGTTTGTTTGCGAACTCATTTGGAATGCAGATTCACGTTTGAAAGAAGGAGTCAACCCCTAAGTTTGGGTAAACCGGGCAAACCAGTGTACTTGCGAGGGCTATTTGGTATACAAATTCAAAGAACTGTTCATGTGTTTCAGACATGAGCAGTTCTTTGAATTTGTATACCAAATAGCCCTCGCAAGTAAACCACCCAGGTAACCAATAAGCAAGCTGAATGTGTCTTAACGATAACTTAATAACTTAAGTCATTTTAAATGTCGCTTTTGGCAAAATATATGGCTACATTACTGCTGTGCCATGAAAATGTTTTTTACTACTGTTGTGCATTCAGAATACTGCTTACTGGCAAGGAGTTTTTAAACAGTTTTTGAATGCTGATTAACAACAGTTATCCATAACGAATGCTAATATACTGCAAGAAGCATCTGAAATGTAAATTTTATGCTACTTTACTGCATACACTAATGCTCGTTGGTTACCTGGGTAGTGATCTCATCGCTTGCTCGGTTTACTCAAACTTAGGGGTTGATTCCTTCTTTCAAAGATGAGCAGTTCTTTGAATCTATATACCAAATAGCCCTTGGCTTATAGTCGCATAACCGAGACCAAGGATCCGAGGCGGCCGGGCGAGGTGGCCGCCGACCCGCCGTCAGAAGCGGCATCCCGTCACAAGCAGACCTATGATCCACTCGTTTGCCCGGGTTACTCAAACATAGGGGCTATCAACTAGTTTAAGTCCGACAGAGCGGAGCGATGTCAGAAAGCACTAAACTTAAAGCGATGTGGCGTAGCCACATTAGGCGTCAACACCTAGTATAACAGAGATTTCAATGTATATTTCAAATTATGCCAAACGACCTTTATGCCAAAAAAACTCCTATGCCAAATGACCATTATGCCAAATGACCATTATGCCAGATGAACATTATGCCAAACGAAAGCATGTGTCACCTGCTGTTATGCCAAATGAACATTATGCCAAATGAACTAATGCCATACGAACTTATGCCAAACGACGTGCTCCCGTTCTCGCGGGCTGCATCAAAGTGGGCCGCGTTGAAAAAGCGCACTGTTACAAAATCATCTATAACTCTAGATAGGAACAAAAATGAAAAATTATCAGTACAGATTATTAAAGGTGAAGTATTGCTGCGTGATTTGACATACTTCTTGAACATTTTTAGCGCGAAGAACACTTGAAAAAATACAATTGAAATTTTTAAATAGATGCAAAGTACCGTTATTTACTCAATTATACAGTTAATATATATTTATGATATAGTGTTAATATCATTCTATACGTGTACAAAAAATCGTTCAATTATCATCAGTAGCAGAGTTTACAATTTTCGCATTCGTGAACAGAATAATGCGATATTTCACCTACTTCGACCAGCAATAAAAAAGCAAACATACGATATAACATTGTTTGCTCTCCAACTTTTCTCGACAAGACAGCAATGGATCTCATCTTTTCGCGGTATAATATGAGATGATATTTTCGCGCCTAATGTAAAACTGCCGAATAACTAATGGTTTCGCAAAATATCACAAATATGAGTAGATACAGATCCTTAGAATGAAAATACTGCAATAATGTGGGGAAATAAATTCTATAATGTAATATATTAATGGTTTTTCTTGTACTTAATTTATCACGAGGTTCGAAGCTGCGAAATTATTACGCTTCCATACTGCATTGTCAGCAAATTCTCGCAATTTCTTGTAAGCTGAAAAGTTGGGTCCGTGCCTACTAAGGATGAAAAAGCTGTGCGATAAACTGCTTGCCGTGAGAATGAGCGAATATTTCAACCTCTGATCAGTAGTTTTTGAGATCAAAAATTAAAAATTTTATCATGCAATAAAGTTTAATATCTCAAAGAAAAAAGGAGTTTTAACGAAATATTTATACCAAAAGCTTTTCACCATAATCCCTATACAATAAAATATACCTCATGAAAATCGGTGATTCTGCGAAAAATTCGAGGATCACTTCACATGGCTTTACTCATATTCCAACGCTTCAAAGCCGGACTAGTCAACCTCTTTACAACGCACTAGAGGAGTCTCAAAGGACATCCGCAGAAAATAAAAGGAACCCTTGAAAGATGGGACCACCACACTAGTCGAACTAAACAGATGATTCCCTCTCGACTACGTTTGGGGCACACCAGAATGGCACAAAAACACACCATCTCCCGTGTAGACCTCGTCATATGCAATAGCTGCAATATTAGACTTCAGTGCATATCCTTATAAACTGCTGGGAGCTTGCGAACTTTCGGCTTCAGTACGATTTTCTCCCGCCAATTCGGAAGGTGTTAGGAAACGACATAAATCACGGAGAAATTTTAATGTCTTTCCTGAAAGACGCAAAACTATTTGATGAAATATAGTAAGATCCCACTAAAACAGCCCATCTATCAAACAAACCTTCTACCTCGAACACTCAGGCAAAACATCTGCGCCACGGGTCCCGTGCCATACATATCGGGTGTACGGGAGGTTTTCCGTAGCCCAACAGATCACCGAACGCTGAAACCAACCTAGCTCCACAATCAAAGGGGGTAGAAAACCTTTCAATAACAAGCAAGTGCATCAATAACTAACCTACCAAGCACTGTGGTTTGCTTTCTCCTACATTTCAGGTTGACATATAAGGAATAGATCCGGTGTTACAAATATAAGGGACCCTTTCTAAATCACGTAACTTGAAGATTGTCCAAATTTGCATCCCCTCTCCTCTAATGCAACTAATTGTTACCCCCTGCCTTAGTACGTAACAAATTCTTCAAAACAATTGCAGTAAAAATCATGGTACGTAAAGTTCTAGCTCACTTCCCCTCCCCCTATGTCCCAACATGTCACCGAGTTGCACGACAAAATATTATTATTATTATTATTTATTAAGGCTTTAACCTCAGGACGACAAAATATGAACCCAGCAAAAAAAATTTCAACACAACCGACATATTATGTAAAATGTATTAAACTCTGTAATTCTTCACTCATGGGGAGTCCCTTCGAACTGCACTCTCCACTTATACGGAAATGGACCAATCACCGACTGAAAATCTCCTTAATAAAACTAAAAATAATAATAACAATAATGATAATAATAACAATAATTATAATAATAATGAAGTGTCAAGTTATGAAAACCAAAAATAGATATGATAAAAATTCAACAAATTCCTTGAACATTCTTAAAGTCTCATACTATCCTTCGAAAAATATATTAATTTTGTGGTATATGAAAGGAAAGTACATATGTTTTATATTTATACACTTTCGGTTCGCATTTCTAATTAAAGTTCAAATTTTAGTTAAAATTTTACGGACACCGCCATGGCTACGCCACCGTACAGTCACATCATACAGAAATGGTTAGAATCTGGTAGTTAGACCTAACTCTAGACTTAAAATTATTAGTTCACTGCATTGGTAGCAAGAGACACTGTTACAGCACTACGCCACATATAAAACATGCGACGGAATGTAACGGAACCGAAAAGTGATAACTTACCCTAATATTGAACCAGCTTTATTGTCGTTCTTTAGCAAACCGAATGTCCTCGAATAAGGTTAGTGACGTCCGCCTCCGAGTTGAAAAGTAGCAAACCAATTCTGGTGGCAGTCTCCTGCTGATAGCACAATCAAAGCAACTCTAGCGCAATATACATGCTCACACGGCCAAACAAGACAGGATTCCTGTATTCTATACCGATTTGCTTCCCGGCTCCTCCTGATTTGCTCCGACATCCGAAAAAGATCAAATTCTATTTGTTTTTCAGCAGTAATGTATAAAAACACTTTTTTCTTGGTGCTGGCATACCACCGTCGCGGGGTGCCGAAGAAATTCAATAGGATTATTAAAATACTTGAACAGGATTCGGAAATGGTCGAATACTCTTGCTGTGATTAACACCAAATACATTAGCATAGAAGCGTATATGAGGGGCAATACATAACCCAGCTTTTTCAGAGGAAGACTCGGTGGGCTGATCTAAACAGAAATAGTCAGAAATATATAAGGTGACTTGCAGGAGAAGCGGGTAGAAAGTTGGGAGTAATTCACTACTTATGCTTTTGATGGCAAACCGGAAAATAAGTGACGCTTTTTTGTTTGTTTGCTCCGCACTTTCTGGGAGTAAAAAGCTGGTAGTAACATATAATTTATTAACCTTCTACTTTTGTGTTTTTGCATCCAAACTGCAAAACTGCATCGAAAACGATCCAAGCGAACCAAATAAAACAAATTACAAATTACGAACTAGATTGTCACCAAAAAACAAAAGCACACCGCGTAATTTGTTTCTAGAGACAAAAGCACTAACGAAAGCGAACGTCACTTTTTTCAGAATTATTGCGGTTGTCTGTATTCGGACAGTAAACGTAAACAAACGAAACGAACGGTATAAAAATGTGCACGAATACTGCCCGAATCTGCTCGTGGCGCTCGAATCGACGATCGAGCATCACCGTTACCGTCCAACTAAGGCACAAACGGATTTCTGATAGGGTTGCCAAAATAATAATCTGTTTTACACCGATAGTTGTTATTATAGTTACGTTACATTTTTTTGCAATCATGCAATAAAATAATCGTTTTTTAATGATATGGACTTTATTCAGTGAAAAAAATATTGCTAGAAAGAAAATACATTTATTCATTGAATTCAATAAAACCATTTCAGTAACAAATATCGTTCTCTTTTCTAAAAATATTTTATTGCAATGATTGTAAAATTATTCAAACTGGAAATGTTTATTGAGATTAAAAGTTAATTATTGTTTCAATGAAAAAAATGCTCATGCCATTAATTTTGCCGTTTGAAGCAATAAACATTGAATAAGACATTATTTGTTCAAATATGCTAAAATTCTCTATGTAATAACAATTCTAAGAAATGTTATGGGTTTGGAACGGATGACGAATTCTATTAACTAATGTTTGCCCAGAAGTTATTGTCTGAAGCACATACTACGTCCGCTCTGAATCAGGAGTGCAATGAAAAGGATCTCATGCTAGATATTACAAACAGGCTTGCGGAGAAGGAACCTTTACGACCATTCAACGATTGTTTTGCGGAAACAGTTTATACGAACGATCAGTTTTGAATACGCTTTGGTTTATATGTATTTCGAAGCCTTTGAAGAGGAGCTAATACCTGAGTGCATATAAGGAGAGTGACGACACTGTCAAAATTATTATTTGTCAATGTCATTCCAAACGAGTCATGTATTTTGACAGGTCGTTTGTTTGTTTGGAATATCACTGACGGATAATCATGACAGTTGTCTTCACTCTCCTTACATACACTCTGGCTAATACTATATTGAAAAGCCAGAGAAAGTTGGGTTTTACCAAATTATACGGAAGACATCTGACGTACGTCCTTCGGACGCTGCAGTCAAATATATTCGGATGGGAGAAAAATTGCGCGTTAATGTATGTGAGAATACTGCCATACCCCAGGTAATAGGTAATTACATAAATTTTGTAGCCCAAATGTCTATCAGCTGTGGTCATATTGTAGACAGCATAGCCGGGTAAACATATCTGGGTTTTAAATATATTCAAAGGAAATTTTGAATCGCAGAATAGTGGGCTTACAACTTGGGCAGAACAGTATACAGTAAAACAAAAATAATTAAGTGACAGTATTTTATGTGTGGCTTCAATAATAATATTAAATTGCGTAAAATGCGTTGTTTTCTTAGGTTGATACACGGAGCACGTTGTTATAGTAATCATATCTCATCTAACTAACCTAGAACTAGAATCAGGAATCAGTAGCGACTGGTTCAAATAGCACGTTCCCCATGATGATCGGAGATTTGTGCTTAAAAGACAATTATCAAAATTCACGTTGAGAGGAAGTTCCAAACCAATATTTACCAAACACATCTAGTGCTCGTGAACAAAAGGAGTATCGTCAACTCTTTCGTGACTGCTGTGAATTGCGCTGAACCAACAATAGTTTCTCCGGAATTTCCCCTCAATGTGGATTTTGACCCATACCAAAAGTAATTTTACTTTTGCTATTAATAAATGACATCCAATTCAGATTGTATGTGTAAAACATATAAATATCATTATAAATACGATCGCGATTACCGTTTGAACGAACGGGAAAAATACTGTTTGCACCGCGCACTGCAAACTAAAGTCGCTTGGGGACTTAGCCAAATTCCACTGTGGCTCACAGTACCAAAATACGAACAAAAAACACTAAGTCCACCAACCCGCTGGGGACTTTGAACTTTTATTGAGTGCCGACGGCTTTCTTTTCTCCAAAGGAGCAAACGAGCAGATCGACCTTCTTCCACGAGATTTAATTTCAACTGACTACAACTATATACATTATATAACCAACTGGGATCAGCTGTGATCGCGCTGGTTTCACTCTCTTCTCTCTCCGTTTACTACCTGCCACACTGTAGAGTGTGCATAGTAGCGTTCGTCTCGCTTTGCACAGACTGAGTAGCTGGCATAATAATTTGAATTCTAGTAACAATATGAATGCAATTCAATTCAATTATTTAGGTTTAGGATTAAATGTTAGATATATACAAAAATTTGCTTATGTGCCGAACATTCCGGCCACCTTGAAAAATGACGGTGTTTCAAATAAATACTTCAAACAGGTTTTGTTCTGCTGGTGATTGTGCTCCGATTGTTGGATATCGGCGAACTCGGTTGATGACAGCAAATTGTACTCGGGGATGTCAACACAGATTGCTGATGTTTTGTGCTGGATATTGGCGAACGATAGGCAGAGAAACAAACTATCGGTATTCGGATAAACACGCGAAGAGAAAACCGCACCGGAGAAGAATGTTTTACAACACGTTTATTCGGTTCAATGTTAGGGTAGATATATATTGCGTAGTAACGAAAAAATAGAACTGTCACTTGCAGACATCGACGATGATGGTCTACGTGCACAAAGGGTGTAATCGCGCATTAAGTATGACGTAATGTAATGATGACGTCAACACTCCCCCTCGCGAATTCAACCTCAACCTTTACCTCATACAATCAGGCCCAAATCTATAGCGAACCTCTTGACCTTCGTTGCACCGAGCGGTTTTGTCAAGACATCCGCCACCATCTCCTCCGACGGACAGTATCTTAACTCGATAACTCCAGATGACGAAAGTTCACGAGTATAGTGATAACGCGTATCAATATGCTTTGTTTTCTTCTTTTGTTGATCTAGTGCCACAAAGTCTAGGCAGCTTCTGTTGTCCTCGAACACTACAGGCGGCTTGACCTGTTCCTCATTCAGCTCTTTCAATAAATTACGCAACCAGACCACTTCATGTGCAGCCTCCGAGAGCGCGACGTACTCTGCCTCCATTGTTGACAGAGTCACGCAACCTTGCTTCCTGCTGGCCCAGCTGACGGTAGCTCCTCCTATACGAAACACATAGCCACTACAAGACTTTCTGTCGCTAGCATCACCTGCCCAGTCGGCGTCACAGTAACCAACCAGCTCAAATTTCTCATCTGTTTTACCCAACTTCAATCTATACTCCACTGTATGAACCAGGTAGCGTATTACCCTTTGACTCTCAGTCCAATCAACCTCCGATGGACAACTAATCCTACGGCTCAGGATTCCGACGCAAGCCGCAATGTCTGGTCGACTGTAGAAGCCACTCTCATCCTTTTGGACGCGAATTCCCAAAAACAAGATATTTCACCCAGTGTCGTGATTTGTATCTTATCTTGCAGTGCTCTCTCTATATTATTGATTTCAACTTCCTGCGCACAAACCACCAAAATATCGTCTACGTACAACAACAGATAGATTCATCCTCCATTTGACAGCTGCTTCCGGTACAGACACGAGTCACTTTTACATTGATTAAATCCTAGCTCAATCAGGATTTGGGTTATAGTTTGATGCCAAATCCTGGCCGCCTGCTTCAGGCCATATATGCTCTTCCGCAATCTACAAACTTGATGAGCCTTCTTCTGTATAATAAATCCCGGTGGTTGCCGCATGTAGATTTCCTCGCTTAGTTTCCCATAGAGGTACGCCGACTTTACGTCTACGTGCTTGACTGTCATTTTTTGCCTTCCTGCAACAGCCAACAACACGCGAAACGTCGACTGCATAACAACTGGGGCGAAGATTTCGTCGTAATCTGAACCGAAACGCTGTGTGAACCCCTGCGCCACGAGCCGTGCTTTGAACCTCTCAACATCGCCCTCGGCGTTCAACTTCTTTCGATAGACCCATTTGCTACCAATAATGTTGCGATTGGCCGGTGGATCTACTAGCTCCCACGTACCGTTCGAGATCAAGTATTGATACTCTTCCCTCATGGCTTTCAACCACTCCTCCTTTTCGGGTCCACCAACTGCTTCTTTGAAGGTAGCGGGCTCATTATGTTCCATCGCAACGAGTCCTAACTCGTAATCCCTGAATCGAACTGGTAACACATTTCGCGTCGACCTTTGGCGCTCTTCTGTTCGCTCGCCGCTCGTCCCTTCACTTTCATGCACTGGTCCCTTTTCATCGTGCTCTTCTTCTTCAGAATACATATCTTCAGCACTTTCGTATTCGAACATATCGTTTTCTTGATCAGGTGCTGCGTCGTTCTTAATCATCGGTAAAAGTTCCACATTGGGTTCAACCGGTCCAACGATAGCTTCATGGTTCACTTTTTCGTTCAGATTTTTATTCTTTTGCAAATCCTCCACAAATTTCACATCACGACTAATTGTAATACGCTCACTTCCCGTATCAAGAAAACGGTACGCTTTATGCTGGTTTGAGTAACCAATAAAAACCATTTTTCGAGATTCCACTTCCATTTTCTTTCTTTTCTCCGCTGGGATCTGCACCCACGCTTCGCACCCGAAGATTCTAAAGTGCTCTAACGACGGTTTCCTTTCGTACCAACGCTCGAACGGACTCATGCCAATGGGCCTAGACGGCAAGCGGTTCTGGATATAGGTCGCCGTCAAAACTGCTTCACCCCAGAAGCGTTCGTCTAAGCCTGCCTCTAGCAACATACACACCGTCATCTCCTTCAGAGAACGATTTTTCCTCTCTGCCACCCCGTTTTGTTTGGGTGAATACGGGGCTGTAAATTGACTTACGATGCCCTCACCCCGAAGGAAAGACTGTAGTTCTTTCCCGGTGTACTCACCACCCCCATCGGACTGCAAAATGCGTGGGGTCTTCCCGATCTGCGTCTTGCAAAAATACACGAACTGTTTAATCTTCTCCGCTGTTTCAGATTTGCATCGCAGAAGATACACGAAAGTCATACGAGTGTAATCATCGATCAAAGAGAGAAAATACTTATTTCCGCTAGGCGTACTTATCATTGGCCCACTCAGATCGGTGTGCACTAGATCAAGCTTGTCTTTAGCACCGCGGTCGACTTGCTTAGGAAACGGAATACGTGCCATTTTTCCTTCCAAACAGCATTTGCAAATCGACTTGTCACCACAATCAACCAACTTCATTCCTTTCGCATGACCGTTCTTTGGAATCGCTCGCACTACATCGAGATCGCGATGGCCTAGCCGGCGATGCCAGGTATGCTGGCAGTTCATAGTATGGGGCGATTGAACACTCAGCAACGCTTGATCTGAGGTGAACAACCTGTACAGGCTACCATGGCGTAGCGCTATCACCACAATTTTTCCTTGCTGGCTTCGAACCTCACAACGATTATCACAAAAAACTACATTGAAACCTTTGCTTGCAAGAATACTTACAGAGATTAAACCAGTTGCCAATTTCGGTACATATAGCACATCATGCAGAACAATATCGATAAGCTCGTTATCGCTATTCATACCAACGATTTTTCCTTGGCCGATTCCGGATGCCTCGACCCTTTCTCCATCTGCCAACATCACGCTTACTCCCTTGGTCTCATTAAATACCTCAAAGAATTTTCTATCGCCAGTCATGTGGCGAGATGCTCCGCTGTCAGTAAACCACCATGACGGCTCGCCGTGACCAACCATCCAAGCAAGGGGTCCATCCGTAACACTTGCTTTCTTCGCTTTAGCCTCGTCGTCTTTTTTCGGTTGATTTGATCCATCCTGCTTAATTCCGGAACTCTCAGAAATCTCTTTCTTCCAAGCGCGACAGTTTCGCTTCAAGTGACCGCTCTTCTTGCAGTGAAAACAGGCGCGGGTCTCCTTACTTTCGTTACTCGAACCACCGCGTTGCTTTCGGAAATCCGCCCTCAAAGCTTTGTCGGTACCTCCACTACCTGCACCAGATCCGCTTCTTTCTCGTCGTTTTTCAGCCTCGGCGAGCAGTTTCGACTTTACTAAATCGATGGTCAATTCATCAGCCGGCCGCTGCTCCAGCGCAGTCGCTAGTGGGTCATAAGAATCGGGCAGCGAACATAATAACATTGCCACCTGCCATTTCCTCGGAATCTCTTCCCCGGCATCCGCAATACGCTGGAGCAAATCGGTGAATTGCTGCAGATGATGCTCCATATCGCCGTCTTCTCTGAGCTCCAAACGCGTGAGCTTCTTGAGAAGGTACACTTCCGATCCCTTGTCGTGGTAATCCTTCAATGCTTGCCATACATCCTTTGCGCTAACGCAGTTCCGGACGATACTGGTTTGGCTATCGTCAACACACAAACAAATCGTGGCTCGGGCTTTCATGTCTGCTTTAGTCCACTCAGGCGTCACGGGTTCCGGTTTCTGGTCCATAATCACGTTCCATAGCTCATCTCGAATCAGCATCATTTCTATCTTGAATTTCCAGGACTGGTAATTCTGGTTGTTCAGTCTCCTAAGCGAGAAACGAGAGTGCTCCGCTATCTTTCTAAGATGTTCTTTTGTTCACGGGATAATGCTGAACGCAATTGAATAATCACTACTTTCCGACGAATTCAAAAAAACCTCTTTCTTCGCGATGACCAACCTGGGCCCATAACCTATTGGCGAACGATAGGCAGAGAAACAAACTATCGGTATTCGGATAAACACGCGAAGAGAAAACCGCGCCGGAGAAGAATGTTTTACAACACGTTTATTCGGTTCAATGTTAGGTTAGATATATATTGCGTAGTAACGAAAAAATAGAACTGTCACTTGCAGACATCGACGATGATGGTCTACGTGCACAAAGGGTGTAATCGCGCATTAAGTATGACGTAATGTAATGATGACGTCAACACTGGAGCGGTCATGTGAGTGTCCAGTACAAGTCCAGTGACTGACAGCAATTGCCCTTGGAGTTCATCGCCATCGACCGAGAAGAAAAAAAGACCAGGTAGATCGAACGATTGGGGTTGGGGGATTGGAATTGCAATTACCTGTGCAATACGCATGTGCGCATCGAGCAATTTCTCCCCGTCCGGGTTGCTCTACCTGGATGACATACTTCACTCGGCTCGTTGAGTTGGTGGTGTCGGTAGTAGAGCGATTCTGGCTACAGGACGCACAACCTCCTTGGCTGCAGCGGTTCGTAGCGTGACCACACGAACGATGCCATCGGCTCCGGGATGACATTTGATGATTTGGCCGAGAGGCCAATTGGTTGGCGGGATGTTGTCTTCCTTCACGATGACGACTCTGCCAACGTCCACGGAGACAGGCGGGTTGCAACCCTTCGTTGCACGGGACTGTAGCTGTTGCAGGTATTCCGGGTACCAGCGAGACCAGATGGTTTGGAACCGTTTCTGAGTTAATTTTCAGTGGTCCAAGCGGTTGTCAGGAGTCTCCTTCAGATCAGCTTCCGGAACAGCTTGGAGATTGCTCCCGACGAGAAAATGTCCTGGCGCAAGGACCTCGAGATCGGACGGATCGTCCGGCATTGGAGTCAGCGGACGAGAATTGAGGCACATCTATATCTGCGCCAGCAGTGTGAGCATGTCCTCGTACGCAACGTTCACGTTGCCGATTGCCTTCAACAGGTGTGTCTTCGCTGACTTCACTGCAGCCTCCCAAAGACCGCCAAAGTGTGGTGCTCGAGGTGGGATGAACTTCCAGCGAATTTCGTTGTCGGAGCACCAGTCGAAGATCTGATTCCGATCAGACTCATCGACCTTCAGCATGCGGTAGATGCGGTTCAGTGCATTCGATGCACCTTTGAAAGCGGTAGCGTTGTCAGAGTGCAACTCTACCACCTTTCCTCTGCGGGCGACCAGACGACGGAGTGCAGCTAGGAACGCTGGAGTAGACAGGTCGCTCACTAGCTCGATGTGAACTGCCTTCGTAGAGAAGCAGACGAATATGGCCACGTACACCTTCGGACTTAACTCCGCTAGCGAATGACGGATCTCAATAGTAGCATGTCTGTAATAACATACGTACAAGGCGTGAAGCGACCCGTGCCGAGGGATGAGTGATCGAGGGGGTGAAAAAGATGCTCGATCGTTAACGGAGCCTGTGGGGTACCTGGGCAACCCCCACAGTAAGCGTCCCTTACCACGCTAATGCGGAGCTCTGGCGTGGCGGACATATATTTTTCGCGCTACTCGTGGGACTTGACATGGAGATAAATAAAAATAAAAACAAACAGACGGAGGTGCCAAACCCCTTCGCTAGAGGTGGTTTGGCGAGGTCTACCCCCCGTGGGGAGAGTAGTGGAGCGATGAGTGCTGCATCCGAAAGCACCAGTGACCCCCCAGCGGCGGTAGGCAATAACCCTACCAATGCATCGGAGGGGTCAATATCTGCGATGCGCAAAGTAGCGAAGCAACTCGATTCTATAATCGACTTCGCTAGCGCAAAGCAGAATATAGCCAAGGAGTTGAAGTTGAGCCTCCTGGAGCTCCGGAAAGCTGTTCGTGTCGCAAGATAGGAACAGAAGGCCTACGTTGAGAGGGTGGAATGTCGGGAGAGGCCCGACAGAGAAACCCAGACAGTGGCCTCCAATAGGCACCGAAACCGGAGGTACCGCGGCCTGCGAGGAAGGCCAAAGACAGAGGCGAAGCCTTGTGGTTAAAAACCGACAAGGACAAATACGCCGATGTCCTTAAATCGATGAAGGCGGCCGAAAGCCTCTCGGCCCTTGGGCAGGATGTGCGTAGCGTAAGACGCACCAACACGGGAGAGATGCTCCTGGTGCTGAAGCGAGGCGCACAATCAAGTGCAGTATACAAGGCCTTGGCCCAAGAGGTCCTTGGTGAGGGCGCCCAAATCAGGTCGCTAGGTGCGGAAACAACTCTCCAGTGCAAGCACTTGGACGAGTTCACGACCGCAGAAGACGTCGTCGCAGCCGTCAAGAAGCACTGCGACGTCACAATCGAGCGGGCCTCTGTGCGATTGAGAGACGGACCCTCTGGCACCCAAGTAGCCTACCTCAGGCTACTGAATGGGGATGCCAAAAAGGTAACCGAGAAAGGGAAGCTGAAGATCGGCTGGTCGGTATGCCCTATTAGTATACCCCAGCCGCCTTCAGTGGATAGGTGCTATCGGTGCCTCGAATCCGGCCATAAAGCATATGAATGCAAAGGCATAGATAGGAGCAAGCTATGTCGTCGCTGCGGCGAGGAGGGACATAAAGAGCGGGGGTGCACTAAGGCATATAAGTGCCTTATCTGCACCGCTAAGAAGCAAACCCATAAACATGCTATGGGCGGACCTTCGTGTCCCTTCGGCGAGTTAAATAAGAAGAAGCCGTGAGAGTCACACAGCTAAATCTTAACCATTGTGCAGCAGCCCAACAGCTGCTGTGGCAGTCGGTCTCGGAGTCGAGGACAGATGTCGCCCTCTTATCAGACCCGTACAGCATCCCTCCCGGCAACGGCAATTGGGTGTCGGACGGGTCTGGAATGGTGGCAATCTGTACAACGGGAAGGTTCCCGGTTCAAGAGGTAATACACCCCTCCGCCGAGGGTGTGGCGATTGCCAAGATCAATGGTGTGTTCTATTGCAGCTGCTACGCCCCACCAAGGTGGCCAATAGAACAGTTCTACCAGATGATCGACAGGCTCTCGTCGGACCTCGTGGGCCGAAAACCGGTAGTAATAGCGGGAGACTTTAACGCTTGGGCAGTGGAGTGGGGCAGCCGCTGTACAAATAGCAGGGGTCAAGCGCTAATGGAAGCGCTTGCGAAACTCGATACTGTGCTAGCTAATGATGGCTCCGCTAGTACATTCCGTAGAAACGGAGTGGAGGCGTGGATTGATTTGACCTTTGCCAGCCCGAGTCTGGCTCCAGGCATGGAATGGAGGGTAGACGAAGGCTACACCCATAGCGATCATTTAGCAATCCGCTTTAAGATCATCTATGGTGTGCAGCATCCGAGGGCGGGAGATCCCTGTCAGGTACGCGGGTGGAAGTCCAATCACTTCGACAGCGAAGCTTTCACCGCGGCCCTGGGACTGGAGGCCAACACCGACAGTCTAAGCGGGGATGCGCTGGTAGCTGTTCTATCACGCGCGTGCGACGCCACTATGCCGAGAAAAACACTGCCAAGAAACGGTAGATGCCCGGTATACTGGTGGAGTACCGAGATTGCAGCTCTACGGTCAGCCTGTCTCAGAGCTAGACGTAGGATGCAAAGAGCTCGCACCGAGGATGCAAGAGAGAACCGCCGTGAAGTGTTTCGAGCTGCGAAATTAGCCCTTAACAAGGCTATTAAAAGCAGCAAGAGAGCGTGTTTCGACAACCTGTGTGAGAGTGCCAACGCGAATCCGTGGGGTGACGCCTACCGGATTGTGATGGCCAAGACCAAAGGGGGCTCCTCACCCCCAGAACGGTCTCCGGACCGGTTGGCAACGATTATCGAAGTACTCTTCCCGTCTCGAGCCACAAGCCCCTGGCCACCTGCACTACGAGACAGTTCGGGCACGGTCGAAATGGTGGCTCCAGTGACGAATGAAGAACTACTCGCAGTGGCTAAATCCCTAGCAATGAACAAAGCTCCAGGGCCGGATCATAGCGAACCCGAACATGTTCAGGCTAGCTAGGCAGAGATGCCTTGACGAGTGCCGTTTCCCCGATAGATGGAAAAGGCAGAAACTGGTGCTGTTGCCGAAGCCCGGGAAGCCGCCAAGCGACCCATCGGCGTACAGACCAATCTGTCTGATAGACACGACTGGCAAACTGCTTGAGAGGATCATCCTCAACAGGCTCACCCCGTACGCGGAAGGTACGGACGGTCTGTCAAGCAACCAGTTTGGCTTTCGGAAGGGTAAGTCCACAGTGGACGCTCTCAACTCAGTGATAAATACTGCCGAGATAGCGATCCAACGAAAAAGGCGAGGTATTCGATACTGTGCGTTAGTGACACTTGACGTGAAGAACGCATTCAACAGCGCAAGCTGGGATGCCATCGCGTTCTCGTTACACCGGCTTAGCCTACCGGTGGGTCTGTACCGGATCCTGGAAAGTTACTTCCAAAACCGCGTACTGCTATACGAGACCGATGCCGGTCAGAAAAGGGTTCCGATTACCGCCGGAGTCCCGCAGGACTCGATCCTAGGCCCGGTGCTATGGAACCTCATGTATGACGGGGTTCTGAGACTGAAGTTCCCTCCTGGGGTCAAGATCGTCGGCTTTGCCGACGACGTAACCTTGGAGGTCTACGGGGAGTCAATTCCTGAGGTAGAACTAACCGCAGAACACGTGATTAGCACGGTGGAGGAATGGATGAGCGCGAGAGGCCTGGAGCTCGCTCATCATAAGACGGAGGTAGTTATCGTCAACAACCGCAAGTCGGCACAACATGCAGTTATCCATGTGGGAGAGGTCGCGATCACTTCACAGCGAAGTCTGAAGTCTCTCGGAGTCATTATAGACGACAAGCTGACCTTCGGCAGCCATGTCGACTATACGTGCAAGAGAGCGTCGACTGCTGTTGCGGCACTATCGAGAATGATGTCCAACAGCTCAAAGGTGTGCGCCAGTAGACGTAGGTTACTGGCAGGCGTTGCCGTATCTATCCTCAGGTACGGCGGCCCGTCATGGTCAAGAGCACTGAGGGTAACCAGTTACCTACAGACACTGGAGAGCACCTACCGTGTGATGTGCCTCAGAGTGATATCTGCCTACCGCACGGTATCACACGATGCATCCTGCGTGATAGCGAGCATGATGCCAGTCGGGCTGGTCATTCGGGAAGATGAGGAGTGCTTTGAGCTACGTGGAAATAGGGAAGCCCGAGAGCGCACCAGGGTGACCTCGGTCGCCAGATGGCAGCGTGAATGGGACAACTCCTCGAAAGGTAGGTGGACCCACCGGCTGATATCTAGCATATCGAGCTGGGTGGGAAGACCCCATGGGGAAGTTCACTTCCACCTGACACAATTCCTGTCAGGCCATGGCTGTTTCCGTCAGTACCTCCACAGGTTCGGGCACGCGGAGGTCCCAGTCTGCCCGGACTGCCCAGGTGTAGATGAAACTGCCGAACACATACTGTTCGTATGTCATCGGTTCGACGTCGAAAGAAGAGCAATGCTTGACGTCTGTGGCTGGGACACAACCCCGGATACCCTTATTCAGCGGATGTGTCAAACGGTGGAGAAGTGGAACGCAGTCTCGGCTGCTACCATCCAGATTGCCAGTAGGCTACAGGTAATCTGGCGAACCGAGCAACAGACGGCGGGCACGGCTAACTAGTGATTGGTTAGCTGGAGCAAAAAAGGCCAAGCGCAAAAAAGGGGGTGAATGGTCTGTTCATGCCGAGGCAGGTTTGGCGCAGCGAATGGCAACCGGGTAAGGGGTAAACCCAGCCACCCCGAAGCAAAACAGAAGAGTGAGTGTATAGGCGTATAAGTGGACTGCCTCATGCCAAGACGGGAGGGTCGTAGCGTAGTATGTTGGAACTAAGCTATCGATGCCTCATGGCGTGGCAGAGGAGTGAAAGGGTGAGCATCCAAGTCAGTCTCACACTGCATGTTAAGGGTGAGCATAAAAGTCAGCCTCACAGGTTGGTAGAGGCTAGCACAAAAGTCAGCCTAGCAAGGAATGAAAAAGGTGAGCACAAAAGTCAGCCTCGCATGGTATGTCAGAAGTGGGGCCTAAGAAAAATGTCCCACATGGGATGCCAGAGGGAGTGACAAAGGTACAATAGAGTGGCACGATTGAGAGTGAATCAGGTGATAGGGTGAGCACCCAAGTCAGCCTCACATGGTATGGGTAGGGCGAGCACAAAAGTAAGCCTAGCAAGGAATGAGTAAGGTGAGCATACAAGTCAGCCTCGCATGGAACGTAAAAGGTGAGCACAAAAGTCAGCCTCATGTGGGAGTGTTTGAGAGTGAATCAAAGTGCGATTGAGAGAGCACCCAAGTAAGCCTCATACAGGATGTATGAACGCGTGAGTGAGAGTGAATGAGTACATTTAGTACAGCCATCCCCCCAGAAGTAATACCGTGAGGTAGTTCCTGGGAGGAATGATGGCGGAGCCCAATGGAGTTTAGTCGGTATTAATGGCTGGTCACCATTCGAGTCCGACACGCCCCCTGTGCATCCCGTGCGGTAGATTGGACCCTACCAATAGCACGTGTACTGGGCTAGGACATAAAGGTCTTCTCGATTTAAAAAAAAAAATAACACCTTCGGACTTCAAATAGAACGGTCCGCAATAGTCGACTCCGCAGACGTAAAACTCTCGATGCCGGAAGATCTGCTGTGCTCTGCTGGACTAGTGTGGGCTTGCTACGGAAGCAAGTGTGGCAACGGTGAAAGACGGATTTCACAAGATTTCTGCTGCCCAGAATCCAAAACTTCTGGCGGAGAGTGACTAGCAGGAGTTGAGGGCCTGCGTGCAGTAGCTTCAAATGATAAAAACTAGCCAACAGAACAGCGAGCGGATGCTTGGCAGAGAGGACGATAGGGTGTTTCTTCGCATCGGTCAGCGCGGCATTGCGAAGCCGGCCACCGACACGTACGGTGCCTTCGGGATCGACGAACGGGTTCAACCACTTCAGCGTGGAAGATCTTGCGACACGTTCGCCACTAGCGAGATCGGAAATCTTCTCAGCGAAAAGTTCACCCTGCACGAGATGACAGAGCGTAAGTTCGGCGTGTTGGAGTTCTTGTGCGGTAAGCGGATGGACTGGGTGCGGGTTAATGCTCGGGATGACGAGTGGCTTGTACTTCTCCTTTTCCGAACGACGTTGCGAGGCTCGTTCACGAAGCACGTGCAGATAACGCTGAATGAACGCGGTCACTCGGCGCAGCTTGGAGAAGTTGGAGTAGCGAGCGAATAAATCGGTGCAGAAACTCAGTTGTGTCGTGGTCATGGAAACTAGTGGTATCTTGCGTCCTTCGGCGGACACTTCAGGAGTTTCTGCTGCGGGTAACGTTGGATTTGGCCAAAAATCCGGAGACCTTGATAGCCACGGTGTCCCAGTCCACCATCGTGTACAGTTGAGGATGTCGGTTGGACTCAATCCTCGGGATATGTCGTCAGCAGGATTGTCGACTCCAGGAACATGCTTCCAGCGGTTGAGATCGGTTGAAAGCTGTATCTGCGAGACTCGGTTTGCGACGAAAGTCTTCCAACGACTCGGGTTCCCGCGAAGCCATTGGAGGACAGTAGTGGAATCTGTCCAGAAATGAACAGTCGCAGGAAGCTTCAGCGTCGCGTTCAGCTTCTTGTACAGCTGGGTCGACAAATGTGCGGCGCAGAGTTCCAGTCTGGCTATTGTCTGGCGAGTAGAAAGCGGAGCTACCTTGGACTTGGACGCCAACAACTGGACCGAAACTGTGCCGTGTGCTTCGGTTCGGACGTAACAGCATGTCCCATATGCGCGCTCAGACGCATCGCAGAAGAAGTGAAGCTGGATGCTGACGGCGTCGGGCATCGAAATGAAGCGGGGTACGCGAACTTCACTCAACAGGTGTAGTGTGTTATGGAACAGTTTCCATTCTTCTTGGAGTGTAAACGGGAGCGGCGTGTCCCATTCACATGCTTCGCCATTCTACTTCAGAGCCCAAAGTCGCTGCATGAAGAGTTTGGCCTTGGTGATCGTTGGACCCACGAGTCCAAGAGGGTCGAAGATTTGGGAGATGTACGACATCACCTTGCGTTTCGTGATGCGGCTAACGGCAACTGAACCTTGAACCGGAGTATGTTCAACTTTGGTTCCCAAATGAGGCCGAGCGTGGAGACGGCCTGGTCATCCTGAAGATTGTGGAACGGCTGAATTGCCACATCATCAGGTGGTACATCCCCAAGTACTTCAGGAGAATTCGATGCCCATTTCCTGAGCGGTAATCCAGCGGAAGCTAGCATTGCCGATGCCTCGCGACGCAGCTTCATGGCGGATTCTACGTCCGGCGCTCCAGAAAGAAAATCGTCGACGTAGAAGTCTTCCGTAACTGGCCCACTCGCGATTGGATACGACTGCCTGGTATCCTGTACAATCTGCTGCAGGGTACGAGTAGCTAGGTAAGGAGCGCTTGCTGTTCCGTACGTTACTGTCTGCAGTTCATAGGTAGTGATGGGTTCGTCTGGGCCTGTACGCCAAAGAATTCGCTGAAACGGCTGATCTTCAAGATGCAGGAATACTTGCCGGTACATCTTCTCGATGTCCGCAACCAGAGCGACGTGATGTGTCCGAAATCTCATCACGATGGAGAGTAGATCTTGCTGAACTACGGGTCCGACCAACAGCGTGTCGTTCAGCGAATATCCTGACGCCGTCTTGCAGGACGCGTCGAAAACGACCCTAACTTTCGTAGTAGTGCTCGACTTCTTGAACACGGGATGATGTGGGAGATAACAGTGAGCCTTCACGTCATCTACAGGCTCGTCAAGCCTTCTCATGTGACCGAGCTGTAGGTACTCATCCATGAAGCGATGATACGATTCCTTGATTGCAGGATCTCGTTGCAAACGGCGCTCCAGGCTGTGAAAACGGCGTTCTGCGATGGCTCTGGAGGCCCCCAGGAAGACTTCTGGATCTTAATTGTGAGGAAGACGTACGACGTACCTTCCAGTCGAATCACGCTTGACTGTACTGGAGTACAACTCTTCACAGCGATTTTCTTCGGGTGAGTGTGCAGGCCCAGTGGAAATCGCTTCTAACTCCCAAAACTTCTGAAGTGTGGCTTCCAAATCTTCATTGGTAATGGAGAGATTGCAGATCCGGGATATGCAGGTAGATCCATTGGACGCGGAACCAGAGACCGCCCATCCGAATGGTGTTTCGACTACCCACGGAAGACCGTTACCGAGCGAGATCTTCCTACCGGTGTGAAGTTCCCAGAAGGCCTCCCTTCCGATGACGAGGTCAATCCTTCCTGGGACGTGGAACTGTGGATCTGCTAATCCAACCTGCGGGAATTTCCACGCCGACGTATCGACCGGCATGGTCGGCAGCTCTGCGGATGGCTGCTTCAGAATGAGAAACTCGAGCTTAGTGGAGAATGGCTGAGTTCTCGATTCAATGGAGGCGGTGATGGGATTTTTCACCCTTTGCGTTGAGAGACCGATTCCTGCGACCGAAATGTTCACCTTGGTGCGACGGCTGAGGAGAACCTTCGCTAACTGACCGGAGATGAAATTTGACATTGACGCCGAGTCGAGTAGAGCACGAGCCTTGTGTTCCCTGCCATGATCATCAACAACGTTGAGAACAACCGTTTCCAGTAGAACCATACTGCATGCAGTTTGGACCGCCATGCTGACCTGCGGTGGAGCAGAACCCGAACTGGACGAATGCGGCTGTTGAACCGGTGGAGATTGTTGTGATGATCCCGTAATGGCAGGACTCGATGACACCCTGGATGGAGAGGAATCGTGTAACAGGGAATGATGTCTTTCGTGGCACGTACGACACGTAAACTTCGATACACACTTCCTGGCTGGGTGACCGAAGCTTAGACAGTTCCAACACAACCGTTTTTGCGAAACCAGCTCTCGGCGCTGGCGGACATCCTTTCCTAGGAACACTGGGCAGTTGCGGAGGGAGTGGCTGTCTGAACATGCTAACTGACATGGAGAATCTTGGTTGGGCGTAGCAGCTGCGTTAGCTGCGAACTTCACCTTCGTGCCCTTCCAACTCGGGGGGCCGGCCACCTTTGGAGGTGCCGGTTGCTGCGTATCTGGCCCGACAGAATTGAGGACGCGCACCCGCTGGTACAGGAACTCAACCAGTTCCTCGTACTTGACATCGTCCTGGCTGCTCGTTTTCTCCTCCCATGCTCGCAATGTGGATTGGTCCAGCTTATACGACAGCATGTTCACCAGCGGCGTATCCCATTGCTCCACAGGTTCATCCAATTTCGCCAACACCCGTACATGGCGCTGAAAATCGTCGACCAGACTGTGGATGCGCTTAGCAGATTCCTGCTTGACCGCTGGCAGCTCGTAGAGTGTCCTAAACAGCTGACGTTTGAGAAAACGGCGATTGTCGTACCTCTTGTGTAGGGCGTCCCATGTTGACGCATAGTTGTCGGCTTCGACGTCAACTGATTCGAATGGCTTCTTTGCGTCCCCTTCAAGCGATTGTAGAAGGTACTGAAGCTTGGCGACCGTTGGTATGTCCCCATTAGAATGAACCATGGACGTAAAGGTCCCAACAAACATTTCGTGGTTTTATAAACGTTTTAACAGTTGCTTTATTCAGCTCTAGCTGAACATTGGAAGTATACGTGTAATCATATATCGTTTATTCCACCCTTAAACATCCGGGATTTGGAGAATTTATTCAGCTTGTCTGATTAAGACACATGAAAGAACAATTCTTCAGCACGTATACAGCCTGAAGAAAACAGCAGTTCAGCTTTATCAATAAACCTTTTCGTTACCGCTATTCAGCTGAGAGAATTATCATAGGAAAATTGTTAAAAAAGACATTTATTTCAAGTTACACACGCCATCAATCTCTTTGGAAACCATATTCTTTTATTAGTGTTATGCTACAGTTAGAGAAAAATTGTATTACCTTGTTGGATATCATATCACGTACCTGGATCCGAACCAGCAACCTGTTGAATACTAAGCACTTACCTTACTGTCTGCACCAATCTTGCATACATCGAATGCTTAAGATTTCACCGATGTACCGACAAGTCTAGGCTGCTGAATAGAGTCTGTACAAAGGCTACAGTAGCCTTCTATAGATTTGAGTGAACCTAGTTGGCTTGGGTTCGAATCCCAACCTACGATAATTTTTTTATTTCAATTTTTTTTAATTAATAATTTTTAGAACATTCGGGAATTTTAAATTAGATAATTTATTTCAAAAATGATGATTATAGTCGTTTTTGTTTCCAAGGTGAGGATTTATGGTTGTCACAAAACATTTAGATAGGTATAAATGGGTGTTATATGAAAGTGGTGGTTACTGAATGATGGATTGAAGTCATTTATAATTCTAAGGTGGAAATCTCCTCAATTTATTTACCACTCCCTGCCAAATGATTTAATTTGCATTGTGATTTTTTTTGGTAAGCGGAAGTCGCTGTTCGAATTCAATAGTTTATTTATTTATATCAATTAAGTTCGCCAGCGTGAATAATAATTTCATTGTACCTTTGTTTGCAAGTCGATGGATAGAAAAAAATCATGGTAACAATGCTGGTGTCAAAAATTTATAGCAACGTTGGAAAAAAAAAAGTTTCTCTTGTGTTCAATATGAGAATATTCATGTTTCACAAGTAAACAGACCGTTTCGAATTAAAAGGTAAATTTACATAAACGAGAGCGCGTGTGATTTGGTAAGCTTGTACATTGAAAAACTGTAAATCGTGTATTTCCCGTGGTGAAAACTCAGTAGTTATAAAAAAAACTAAATAAACTTTCTTTATTCATTTATTGATCTATTGCTCCTTAACTGTAATATATGCAAAATATCTCAATTTAAATATACCGAAATAATAAAAAAATCCTTCACTTAATAGTAAAAAAACATTGTGTGTGTATTGGGACTCGAACCCAGGTTGGTTGCCATTCCTCATGATTTGCTAATTGCGCCAATTTTTGTAGTAGTTACAATTACCTTTGTTGAACACATAATTCAGCTTAAAGTCAAAGGTGGTATAACGGCAAATGTAAAGGTAGAAACAACCTTTTGAAGACATGTAGTGCTGCTTAATGATTAAAGGTAATAGTATTGGTAACAGCATCGTTTATTCAACTCGCAATTCAGTCTAATTAAGATGGTTGAATAAAAGCTTTAATATTGTCGCTATTACATTTATTAGCAGTATAGTTCAGCCTAGTTGGAACTGGCGAATACTGGATTTTAAATAGGCTGAATAAACTGTTAATGTTTAAATAGTTCAGCGAAAGTTTTATTCAGCTTACATAACCTTTAATCTGCTTTAAATCAACGCATAGTCTTATAGTTCAGCTCCTAATGTTTGTTGGGGTGTCTCGAAATGACAACCAACGTGAGAAATCGCCATCAAATCTCGGTAGGTCGATCTTTGGAAGACGAAGGTGGAATCCTGTCGAGAAAGTGTGTTGATTTGCCATCATGGATGTGTTCAAAGCTGAGTTGTTCGCTTCTACAGGAACCTTGGAGAGTAGGAAGCCTCTCGCTGCGCAGTATCGCTGCTCGAAATCGACACGTTCCGCCAGGTGTGATGCCAGAAACTCCTCCTTGTCCAGTCTTTCAATTGCATCCTGCGCCTCCATGAACTGCGCATAAGCCCTATCCAGCGACTCTATACGAACACTCAACTGAAAAGCATCACGTGCAGTATCGTACCGAATGATAAACTTCTCCAAAGCATCACGAATTGCCAGCAATCCATTGCGCTGGACAAGCCGGTCTCCCAACACTTCCTCCTCTTTGGGTGGCATCACGACGCACTACGAACGGAAACGGCAGTTAAATCGATAACGGACTCCTTCCCGACGCGAACTAACCGTTTCTACGCGAAACCGAACCGAACGAGGACAAAACACACTCGAGACGATTAAATCCTTCCCGACGCGATGAATTGCCCTTCGCGAACGCGAAATTCGAACGGAAGTGAGCAGTTTTTTAATCGAACGATTGCTCCTTCCCTTCGCGAACTAACCCACTTCTACGCGGTATCGCAAATCGAGGGCGCGAAACGATTTTCCACTCGATTCGCGGACCGTCCACCGATTGCCACAATGACTGAAGGTCACCCACTTTCTTAAAACTAAAAAAATGCTACTGCAAGCCACTTGTGGCGGAAGATTGGAATTGACACACCGGGGATTCCAGTCCGGAATCAGAAGTGTTGCTCAATGACCAGGCAGTGACATTTATCAGCAGTACCTTCACTGACAACAACAGCTTCCCAAGCGACGCTCACTCAGCGTCCAAAATGGCTCTGTAGACGCGGCTATCGGAGGTCGACTACCTCCCGATCCGTTGAATAGCCACCAGTCACAATGGCCCACTCGATGGCTTGAAAAATGGCCACAGTTCAAGCGCTTCACACGCGACAGTAATCGCGGTAGCGCGAAAATCTTCCACCACACAATCGAAAAACACTAGCCGTCGTATTTCGGCCCTTTCACTTTTTCAGCCACGCAATGGCTACACTTTGCCCAAGCGGTACCTTTTCCGCGATTTGTTCACTACCGCACAACGCACTTGCGGTTTGAATTGCCTTCTATCCGGCTCGAAGGACCAAAACGTTCGAGCACGAACTTTTGCCGGTCACCGAAGGACTTTCTTCGCTAGTTTTCAAAACTAGCAACACACAAGCGCGCACGGAAATGAATGCTTAACCACGGCCAATTATTGTTCTTCGCCGTCTTCAATTTGGCCGGTTCAATAATACGATCGCGATAACCGTTTGAACGAACGGGAAAAATACTGTTTGCACCGCGCACTGCAAACTAAAGTCGCTTGGGGACTTAGCCAAATTCCACTGTGGCTCACAGTACCAAAATACGAACAAAAAACACTAAGTCCACCAACCCGCTGGGGACTTTGAACTTTTATTGAGTGCCGACGGCTTTCTTTTCTCCAAAGGAACAAACGAGCAGATCGACCTTCTTCCACGAGATTTAATTTCAACTAACTACAACTATATACATTATATAACCAACCGGGATCAGCTGTGATCGCGCTGGTTTCACTCTCTTCTCTCTCCGTCTACTACCTGCCACACTGCAGAGTGTGCATAGTAGCGTTCGTCTCGCTTTGCACAGACTGAGTAGCTGGCATAATAATTTGAATTCTAGTAACAATATGAAAGCAATTCAATTCAATTCAATTATTTAGGTTTAGGATTAAATGTTAAATATATACAAAAATTAGCTTATGTGCCGAACAGATATATATATATATATATATATATATATATATATATATATATATATATATATATATATATATATATATATATATATATATATATATATATATATATATATATATATATATATATATATATATATATATATATATATATATATATATATATATATATATATATATATATATATATATATATATATATATATATATATATATATATATATATATATATATATATATATATATATATATATATATATATATATATATATATATAATAACTGAATTCAACATTTTGTCGTCGGTACGGTAATTCCAAAGATGGAATCAAGTAATGAGTTATTGCTCAAAAATTATAAATTTGATTCCAATTTATCAGTATGGCAAATGACATAACACGGAATCTTGCTTTCAAACAACGGTCCTGCGGGGTAGTGCAAAATTCCTAGCGTCAGCGATAAGAATTTTTCATAATTTGAAGTAGCGTACTGTGTCTCCAACTTTTAACTCAAACAATTGGAAATTCTATTAGATCTTCGCCTGTCAATTGCATTAGCATCGATGCGATGAGCTGAAGCTACAATAATGTAATGTAATGTTCAGATGTGCTCTTTTGAATATCATCGATGTATTTTCCAAATCAGTCTTCGAATTGTTATATTTGTTTGTCTGTGCTTAGAACGAGCCAAAGCATCATCAGGTGTTTGCCATGGCCTGACACGGGTCTTAATCATAGGTAGGTTAAACAGTGGAACGTTCGAAAATTTTTGAACGTGACGTTCGCTGCTTACCAAATTGGTCATCAAATCCACATCCATGTATCCACAGTATGCATAAAATTGTCGGAGTAAGTCAAAAACTATTGCAACGAATTTACAAAAGTGGCTATCCTAGAATTACAGGACATTTCCACATTGTTCGACGCGGAATACTTCTAGTAAATTTATAATAAACGTCTTGAAACAAGCAATTTCATTGTCCAACAATAAGTTATAAAGTAATTAACATTTCGTGTTACTGTTTCTAAGAACAATATTAGAAATGTTAAAATGTATTAAAAATATCATTTTTATAAGTTAAGTACAACCACCCAACCCCGTCTACTCCCGCCCTCCCCTTATTTCCAGACTAAGTGAATTGAATTCCAAGTGCATTCACGTTCATTCATTTCACTATACTGCCTATGATCGCAAGTCAGTCCCATGAAGATAGGAAATCCCATAGAAAACGGGGCAAGTAAGCGATCTTGGGTAGTATACAGTCGTGATTCGCTGGTTGGCCACAGCGTTGTCCAACTAACGAATTTGATTCGCTAGTTGGCCCGACTGACAAATGTCAAAAACTCTCCAATGGAGATGTTGGCACTGTAAATGCATCTGTTCTTATCTCTAAATATTGTCAGATTGATTGTCAAAGTAAATTTGACACGAGATTTTGACGTTCAGATGCTTTTTAGTTGGACAATGGTCCAACTAGCGGAGGTCCAACTAAAACGCGGTCCAGTTAAAAAGTGTCCAACCAGCGAATCACGACTGTACACCACAACACAATATTATCCCTCGAAAATATGATGAACCACCGGATGAAATGAGATGGTGATGATGTAACAGGTGTGATCTGTGTCCTGCCATGCGTACCTATTAGCAATTAAATTCAGCGTTTTTGAACTAAGCGCTGCAGAGTGTGTGATAAACCATTATCGTCGTGATCTTCTTTTTACTACTGGGCCTGAGTTAAAAACTTTGCGCGAGAAAAATACACGCATTTTCTTTTATCTCGAATCTTACTTTCCACAGTCCCTACAATCATCACCATTTGTTCGCAGCGATTTTCAATTTTCGTTGGACACTATCATTAGCTTTCGTATTGGCCTCCACATATAAAAATTTTCGGGCTTTTACAAGCTTCAAAGCCTATGAAATTCCGCTTCTTGCTAGCATCCCATCAATCGGATCCTGGGACACATCATGCCCAGCTTGACATAATGCTACATCTTCCAGTTCAATCCAAGCTGCTTAGATGCATTAATTTTTACTTCCACGCAGAAAACATACAGCATAATCAAAACTGTGGGTAATTGAATACAAACAAATACTGTTCATTGTATCAAACGACAAAATAATTGGTGTGAATCGAGGTTTGAAAGTATATTTTCATTAAAGTTACAATAAATTTTTAATTTCAATAATTGTTTTAATTTCTGTAAACTTTAAAAAAATGTTATTGAATTCAATCAAATAATTTATTGCCTCACAACAGATAGTTTAAAAAAAAAAAAAAAAAAAAAAAAAAAATTTAAAATAAAAATCTTTCACGAGTCGAATCAAAATTCACGCAGAACACTTCTGCATAACATTTATCGCGAGATCCTATTTTTTACATTTTCCTTTGTTTTGCCTTCTTTCTGTGAATAGCAACGTTGGCGTCGGTTGGAAGAAGTTACCAAATAAACCGAAACGATAGGTTTCCATTTCCCAACCTGTTTACCAACCGCCGCACAGTGGCGGGTCTTCAAACAAAAGTCGGACAAAACCTCAAATGTTTCCTAAATTGGCTGAAAATCACAATTTAAGCTAATTTTGAGGTGCTGAGCTCATTTTTGATGTCAAAAGTCGTAAAATATTAAATGAATTTTTCCATACAGTGTCATTGAACCTTTCTTATAACTATGATCCCGTTTTCATGATAGATTTTCCGTTACTGTTCACCAATGTCAGCAATATCATAAAAAATGAAGAACACTACTTTAAATCCATTGTATAACGTGTTGGTTTACTGTAGATTGTCTAACTATTTTACACAAAACGCCATACGCCTCCATATCAGCAACAAAGCTTCAAAATCTCCTTAAAACTTTTTGCGCACCTAGGCGCAGAACGAGACCATGATATTCGAAAAGTAGAGGTTATTTCCCATAGAATGTATACTATGTGACCATTCCGAAATGATTCCGAAATTTGTACAGAATACATTAGTGAAAAAAGTATTTTTGATCTGACCATCTAAAACATATTTAAACTAAAAAGTCATAGTTCCAAGCAAAATTTACCAGAAGTATTTTGTTTACTAACCAAGCTCTTTCGTTCCTCTACACAATGAAACTAGTTGTGCTAAAATCGGACCAAAATCAAAAGAACAACATGCATTTGAACTGAACAGAGCAATGGTGGTTTCGGAAATGAAAATCATTAAAAAGTTCGGACTTTGCTACGTTTAAACTCATGTTAAAAATCTTGTTCTTATCCAATGATCATAAAATTTTGAATATATATCATTCAATGTATGAGAAATTTAGGAAAAATATAAAATATCAATATTTCAAAAATAAATTTTTGAGGTTTTGGCCAGCCTCCAGCCACTGTGCGCCGGTGCGGTGTCGTGTTATGATGGCGGTTAGCAAATCGCTTTTACCCACGCCCCGGTGCTGTTGGTCTTAAGATTGTATTTTGCATTTCTTTTATATGTAGCTGAATGCTGATGGCAATCGAGTATTAGACGTTTTGGAAACAGTGTGAACAGAGCTTGCCGATTAGCCAAGCTTTTTAGAACTATTCCTATAAGATATTTTTTATTTCCGTTTGGACCGCACATATTATTTCTAATACACATTTCTTCGAACCCATTTTTGAATGTGTATTTAACATGTCAACGAATTATGTATTTTTAGATAAAAAAGACATACGTCCATATTTGTGAAAAATATTTCTTTTTTGGTTGAATACAATCAGAGATCTATGTGTTTTTAGGTTTCCATATTTTGTCGCGGACAAACTTTACATTGAAAATTAACGTAAGAATGGGTTACGACCACCTTCAAGGGTATTTGTAATCAGAGCTTAAAAAAGTTGACATCGCTGCATGAACTTGAAAGAAAACGAAATTCAATTCATGCCCGCTGCGATGATTGAAATTTTTGGTTCGTTTCCATCGTCATTCGTTCTCCTGATGCGCTTTCAGGTACGGACATGTTCGGTTTCAACAGCAAAGTGAATTTTATTTCTATGCTGGCTCTGAGAGGGATTATCGATCAAAAGTACACCAGATATAGATTACGCAGTTCACTTATGCTCGAAAATGTAGAAGATGCTATCTTCTGCCTTCAAACTATCGACATAATAACAAATGAATGCTTTGGTTGGTGAATGAATTTATATTTCCTCTGCACTCAAGCATTCGATTCTGCATGAAATTTCAGTCAGTTGGAAAGTGGATGAATGAGAGAGGCGTTGAATCTGACTGTCGGTTTCGGTAAATGCAAGCAGAAATAGCTAACTGATTTTGAAATATCGTAGCACTGTTTGTAATATGATAGAGTATGTTAAAACGGTGCCTACTTAACCCTCCGGAAGTCGCGCATATGGCCCACTGAATGAGCAGCCGCAGTTGCCCAAAGACAATTTGCTAGCTTTTCCTCCCACAGACTAAAAGGCATAACACTATGAGGAAATTCATCCCTAAAATGTCAATCCGCTAATTTTTCCAGAACACTAGCTCCTCCTTTTATACACGGTCCCATACACTCATTTGCTTGTCGGTCATCCCTCGGGCTTGGTAACAATTTTTCACTAGTGGTCTATCCTCAGCTTACTTGTCCATTAGAGTGGGACATGGTTATATGAAAAAAATAAAATTTGGCTCCGAGTAACTTTTTGGGTTCCATTTAGCTCCCAGAACAACTCTGCAAATTTTTAGTTCGATCGCTGAAACTATATTTTTGCGCCCACGGTTTAAAGTTTACATGGGATTTCGTATGGGAAAATCGTCTTTTGCAAATTAATTCTTCCAAGAGTCGACCGTTACCTCCCAAAAATAAATAAATGTCTGACTTTTATAGGAAATTTGTCAAGGAAATAAAGTCTAGAAGACTGCGAAACGATCTGATGCTTGTGGAAAAAGTTATTAGGCAAAAACCGATTGATACCCTGAAGATTAATGAAAATTTCACTTTTCATAGCATCACTGCTTTTGACGATCGAATTATATGCAAAGTTTTTAATTTTCTCTTATTATGTACAAAAGAAGCCTCAATTTATCCCTCAGAACTCTTGTGAAGTGACCAGACATTATAGATAAATGATTTAGACACATTAAGAAAAGATTAAAACAGAATTGCGTATAATTGGACAACCAAAAGCAGTGGTGCTAGAAAAAATGAATATTTTATCAATCGTCAGAGCATCATTCGGTTTCTGCTTAATAACTTTTGTCTCAAGCGTCAGATCGTTTCGTGGTTTTCGAGACATTGTTTCTTTGTTAAATTTCCTATGAAAGCCACATAACGATTTATTTTTAGGAAGCAATGGGCGACTCCTGGAGGAATTATTTTGTGAAAGTTAATTTTCCCATACAAAATCCTATGTAAACTTTAAACAGTGGGCGCAAAAATATAGTTGCAGGGATCGAGCTAAGAATTTGCACAGTTGTTCTAGGGCCCAAATGGTACTCAAAAAGTTGCTCGGAGCTGGAATCTAATTTTTGTCCCACCCTATTGTCCATATGCCAGAGGCGGTCTTATCGCAAATACGACCACAGCCCCAACCAAAACTATATTTAAAATAACCGTTATATTAGGCGAAACAGTTTTCGAGTGTTATGTCTGTTGGTCTGTGATTTCCATAAGCACCACGATGAGTATGCAATACATTGATCCAAGATTCGTCACAATCAGGCCTCTAGAAAACATATTTTTATTTAAAATTTTAGAGGATGAAACTTGTTTAGATTTGGAAATATTTAAATTACATGGCAGTTAAAAGACCAAAAGTGGTTTAATTGAAATGGAAGATACAAAAGGTTTAAAACTAACTAAAAATGCAAAAATGGTGTAAGCTCAAACGATAGACATTGAAAAATGTGAATTTAATTTGATTTGTTTGAGCACTCTGGAAATTTTTTAAAAAGGTCTGGAAAAACCTGGAAAATCAGGGAATTTCATTTTCAGAAATGAGTCGACACCCTGTTGATGATGTTTGCAATACCGTCAAACCCCTCAACCTTGGGGAGAGAAGTTATTCACCTATTATAGTAGTATTCTGCTCAAAATCGAAGAGTAAGTGTTAGCATAAAAACAAAAACAAATATAGTAAGCATTATCTTTATTCAACTATTGTGATTTTTCCAAAATCTTAATACTGACGCAAACGCTCCAGTTGAACAAAATATTCCAAGCATGGTAGACTTGTTTCCAAACTTTTCGCCTTAATTGAAGTAGCTTTTCGGATTATAACATTTATTCAATGTCATCTTCATCATCAAGAATCTGTTTGAAAGAAAACGGCTGGAAAACGTATCCTAATCCTTCATAAAATTTGCTCATAAATTCCACCCTGAGAAGAAGAATAATTTGAAAATAATGTTAAACGAATGTTTAAAAATTTACTGACCAATGAAGACGTAACGTATGCAGGAATGCTGAAAGTCCTTCCATCATAACGAGAATTGCCAATGTGAACAAAGACCACGCTCCAAACACGAAATAGAGCATGAATGCTCCTTTGTATGACTCTTGCTTCAGTCCCATAGAAAGTACCATGTTCCACAGAACTTCCGAGAGCTCTATAAAAGTGCATATATATAAATATATATATATATATATATATATATATATATATATATATATATATATATATATATATATATATATATATATATATATATATATATATATATATATATATATATATATATATATATATATATATATATATATATATATATATATATATATATATATATATATATATATATATATATATATATATATATATATATATATATATATATATATATATATATATATATATATATATATATATATATATATATATATATATATATATATATATATATATATATAAGAAATAGGCATCCAATTACTTACGAGCATGTGCTAGTGAAAGAGCCCATAGACGCAGATAGGAAGCAGTGTGCGAAACAGTGCTTAAGACATATTCAATCGTATGGATTGCTTGGTGGATAAAAACTTCACTTATTTGTTCCTGCTCGTGCTGTTCATGTCCAGCAGACTTATCTGCTTCCGATATTTGAACGGATGTGTCAACTTTTGCATTGATATTGCCGTTTTGGTATTGTGTAGTTGTATTGTTCTTCCTACTAAACATGATGTGAAAAGGCTTTCCTAACAGCATCCATGGAATACAAATGAGAGCAATGTACACAAATGTGCGTTGCAATGATCCTTGGAAGGTGAACATATACTCGTTACAACCATGCAAAGGTTCGGTCTTTTTAAACAGCATCATGTTAATAAACATGATAAGAACTGATGGGGCACACCCCGGCGTATGCGGTTGAAAGTCTGTTTTAGCTGAATACTGAATCCATTTCATGAACATCATAAATACCATATATGCAAACAGAAGGACAAGGAAGAGAATCTGAGGCAGAAATTCCAGTGCGATACTGATGCGTCTTTTGAAAAAGTTATAATTAACAACACTCGTACAGACTCCAAATATCATATGTACTACACCAAATATTATAGAAAGTTTCATCTTATACGAGTTCAAGAAAATAATTTTATTACTAGCTAGTTGCCATACTGGGTCCAATCCCACAAGATAAATATCAGTACTCAGATCTGATGAGCTTGGGCTTAAAATCATGTCCTTATTAGTCATTATAGTGGATGTATTATGAACGATACTCCACGAGCTTCCAAAAAGGTTCATCGATTTAGAGAAAACATCATTATATATAAAACCGGTATACATAGAAAATATACCCATGAGAAAAATTATGTAACGACCCCCAAAGAAAATGTTCCATATCTCGTTACTAGATTTTTTGGTACCCAACCTTTTCTCGCTGCTTACCATCCAAAATCCAAATAACGCCATTATCATTCCATGACCCAAATCGCCAAACATAATGCCAAACAAAAATGGGAATGTTATTATCGTATACAATGCTGGATTTGCCTCTCGATATGAGGCAATACCATAGGCATCGATCAAATTTTGAAAACCTCGTGTAAATTTGTTGGTTCTGTTAAACGTGGGTGGTGCTTCATTAGTTTCAATAACATTTAGAAATGAAGGTATGGTACTTCCAACCGCTGCCGATCCATCAGACAAAGCTTTCTGTATGAGAGAAAGATCCAAAACAGGTACCCAACACTCTCCTATTAAACATTTTTTCGTCACATCCATGTTGAAGAGATTCAGTGTGTGATAAATTGCTTTCATTTTTTTCACCATTATTCTCCAGCGTGGTAGCTCCTTAGCGACTGTGGACAGTACTCTAAAGCGATGATCCTGTGTCTGATTTAAAACCATATTCAAATCTTCCAACCTAATGCATACACCTTTCACCATTTCGTAGCGTTCATCTGCAGCACTAGGGCATGGATACAGCGAAGCGTGATAGCCTGTACAAATTTTTTTAATTCTAGTCTTAAGTTGTTCGCCTTGGAAAAAAGCTGCGAATGCGGTTTTGTATATTTGACTACCCTACGGAGGATAATTGTATAATTTAGATTTAAGCAAGGTACAATAGACTAGTTCTTACTGTAGATGGATCTTCTAATGGTCTTTCCAATTCCGCTTGCCGCAGAAAAACATTCCCGCGAGAAATCCTCCACAGCATACGCTCGAAACCTGGTACCTTTTCCCGCTGGATTACACCGGCAACAAAGCCAAGTCGACCTCTAGTTTGTGCATTTGCTAAATCATCAATTATTAAATTATTACTGGTGGCATCCAAGTTTACAGCACCTTCCTGTTCGAAGAAAAAGCTTTGAGTTCTCTCTAGTACATGCTTTAGCTCGGTGAGTTCAAGATAGTTGGATTTCAAATTAACCGCATTTTGCGATAGTTCCATGATTTCACTTTCTGTCTTTTCCAAGTGTGCCTCGAGGTCAATGATCTCCCGTGGGTTCGGGGCACGAGGCAACTCATCATAAATGTCCGGTATTACAACATTATCCTTTTTCACTTCAGCTTCTACGTAACGAAGTTTTCGTTCCATTTCATCGCAACGGCGTACCTCATTAACGAATTTTCGCTGAAAGGCGTTTATTGTCACATTCAACTGCGAAATAGAAACCGTTCATTGGTATGGTGCAATCGAACGATGAATTTACAGCAACTTACATCACGAAACTGAACTGCTCCAGTCTCGCCCAATTCGGATACAGATGTATAAGCTGCTTCCGGTTGGATGAACATCTGACACAATGCCATCTCCTCACTTCTAAACATTGCTCCCATCGTACTTGGATTTGTCGGGACACTCTACTCCTGGAATTATTTGAAAAATATAAATGTGAAAACATGTTCAATAGTCGGTTATTTGAAAATATAATAGATATGTACAATTTTGGGAAATAGAAAGTCAATGGTTTTGCCAAATTTCAGATATGTTCAAAAAAATTTAAAATAATTTTGCTTGGTACATACAATAAAACACACCTCGAATTATATTCTGAAAATGATCAATACATACCACCTACATATATATATATATATATATATATATATATATATATATATATATATATATATATATATATATATATATATATATATATATATATATATATATATATATATATATATATATATATATATATATATATATATATATATATATATATATATATATATATATATATATATATATATATATATATATATATATATATATATATATATATATATATATATATATATATATATATATATATATATATATATATATATATATATATATATATATATATATATATATATATATATATATATATATATATATATATATATATATATATATATATAGGGGAGACTGAGGAGACTTGATCCCCTTTTTTTATTTTTAGTCCAACTCCGTAGAATGATAAAAAAAACTATGTATTTTTTGTAGTTTTATATTGTTTCTAGGGAAGACTAATAATCATAAAAAAAATTGCATGGAAATATTATACTGGACATGAGCTATGAGCATTTCTGCAAAACAAAAAAATGGAAAATTCTTAGATTAGTGGAGACTCGATCCCTAATTTGGGGACACTTTTTTTCATACGTTTATTTGACACGGCATTTGCAAAAGCTTTTTACGCCAGTTTCTTTTTTTACATAGCACGTTATAAAAATCCTTAAGGCCCCCGTCGGGCAATCCGCCATTTTTCGTTTTTTTTTGCGGTTTTTTATTTTATTTTCAAAGAAAATGACAAAATATGGAAAAAAGAAAAAAATCACGACCTAGATAATTGTTTTTACTATGATTTGGCCGAAATGGAAAATTCAAAATTTCCCAACTCGGAAAACTGTGTGCTTTTTCCGGTTGAAAAAGCACACAGTTTTTGCAATCATGTGTTTAAAATTTTGATTTTTCCAATACAACATAGCTAAACAATTTTTCTAGGACGTGATTTTCTCCGATTTTCCATATTTTCCGCTTTTCATTGAAAAATTTCCATTTTACTAGAAGCAGTTTTTCCACCCGCACAGACACAACTAAAGTAAAATTTGTATGTATAGGTGCGCAAAAGTGGAGCAATATTTTCAACCTGCTGTTTCTTCGATATTTCCTACAAAACTACCCAAGTGTTGCATATGTACGGATTCGTTAGAAACCAAGGAATCTGATGGTACAAAGAAAAAATCGTTTTGGAAAACTTCATAACAGCGTTTTTCAATTTTCCTCGCGATACGCAGTGTACTGTCGCACGCGAAACAGCGCACAGTGATCACCTTCCATACAAAAGTCGGACAAAACCTCAAAAGTGGCCCGAATTTGATGAAAACTTCACATTAGGGTAATTTTGTGACGCTGAATTCATATTTGATATTAATTTTTTTGTTTATATTACCTCAAAATTTTGGCACTTAGGGTGGTTCGAAAATTCAACATTTACGAGTATAAAGTGCTCTAATTCCAAAAATTCATTTTCAAAAAATTAAGCGCGGTGAATTTTTTAGCAGAATACACATTTTTTCAATTGTTGATAATGATAAGACACATCTATAAATTATATTGCGAACCCTGGGTAGTCAAAGGCTACCATGCGTCTCCTTCAGACGTATCATGAAAAATCACCTTTTTTCATAACTCGGGGCAGAAAGGGGCAAAACAAGATATTCATTTTCGGAAAGTGCACTAATTTTCATGAATCGTGAACAACAACCGATCTTTCCGAACCGTTTCAAAAAAAAAGTACAGCCACTTTGAACATTATAACTTTAAACTATTGCTCGATTTATTATTTGTTTTTCATGTCTGAGCGAGAAGAAAGGCTTGTATCGACTAAATCGAATGGCAGCTATAAGTCCAGCAAATAACCTTTCACATGAAATCAGTTTGATCCCAATCAGAATCTTAACTAAAAAGATATATTCATTTGAATAACTTATGTTTGAAAATAGTTTTCATCAGAATTCATTATCTATTTCACCTTTGAAGTCATGTAAAAAATCGAACTATCGTCCTCGGGACTTAATACTTCGAGAAGACTCTATTCAACCTGTTAAGATACAGAGAAAAATGTTAAATCATGAAAAATCAAAAATAAAATTTTGAGGTTTTGTCCGGCTAGGCGACACTGTGCAGCGTGGAAAGATACGAAAAGAAAAACAAGTGTACTAAAAGTTATCCTTGGACTGATGCAGATGGCGTGCTACGAAAGCTCGAAATGTCGAAAGCTTTTAGCACAACTGTTTTTGAATAATTCTGAATGTAGAAATAGTTGAAAATGATTTCAAATAAATTTCTTCATTGAAACTTGATGATTTTCGATTCTCTTGCGAGATCTATGATATTTTATTATTTTACGAGACTTAAAACAAACCGCGATGCTATTTCATCTTTATACGCCAAATAATGGAAACATTTTCTATGTCGAATTTGCATGTTGATATTTGATGATTTTGAAACTGATGATCGTTTGAAACCAACGGTTTTGTGTTGAATTGATAACATATATTTAAAAACATCTTTTGCTTTATTCCAAACAATAATGGAGGCTTGCCAAATTGAAAATTATTTGGAAGTTCCATCAATTATCACATGTCACAATTTTGTGTAAGATTGGTTTTATTTCTCAGAAACCGATTTCCACACAGCATTGATGAAAACCTGATGAAATTTATAACAGTTGAAGCAAATATTTTTGACATTCCACAAATACCAACGAACGAATTTTTGGGATCCCTATAATTAATTTTCATGCTGGATTTGGCTGCTTTGAAACATTTTTGAACACAGATGTTGTTTCGTGTTTTCAGAAATGCAAGAAATCTTAGCAAAGTTTCCTCAGATTCTCATGGAATAATTATCATACTGATACTTGGATTAAAAAAATTTAAATGACGCATTTTGCGAGATTGTAAACCAAAATAATATATTTGTTTTGATAATATTTCTTTTTCTTTTGTTTTATTGAGATTCGAGAGTAGGTATCACGAAAATCACGCTGAAAGCAACAACTTTTTTTTTGTTTCCATAGCGTTATTACGCCATGAAAATTTGAGTTTTTCAGGAAGTATATTTTATAACGGCCGTATCGTATTTCATTTATGAATCAATCAATAGTCCCGACCAGGACGATTGAAAATGAATCACTTGATAATATTTTATCGCTTTATTGAATGTTAAAGTTCTTTGAAATAAGGAAATAATAATTAGATCAATTTCATTTTTTCCGTTGAATTTTTGAAAAACTTTTATTTGGCTCTCTCTAATCAATTTACTTACTACACTTCCATTGACTTATAACGATTTATAGAAGAGATACGATTAATCGTGTATTGTAAATGATATGCGTAGTTTGAACTACCATAAAACCATTCTCGCTGATTACGTCTAAAGGTTTGACTGAATGGATTTGTTTGAATATTCCAACGTTGGAATACACAAATCTGTCACGTAGTTTTAAAAATACCCACATGGCTCCCTGCAGATCACCTGACAAAGGATCTGAAATCCAAATCGATCACTTTCAAATCAACAGAAAATGCTTTAGTAGTTATATTGGTCAGGAAGATTGTGCTACCAGGACTACGTCCAGCAACTGGCGGTAGCACTGCTGACAGTAAAATATGTACTTGCTTGGTTAATTTTGAGCTCTTCGAGGAATAATATTTTTTCTGAATTGCGCAATTAAATTTTCATCGTTTTGTTTTACAACTTCCAATATGGATTTTTTTATAATTCCACGAATGATAAAAAAGTTCTCCAAGGTTGTCTACATACTGGATTTTGATACAGTCGGGTCTCCTACTACGCTGATTCCTACTACGTGGATTCGTATTGTGCGGTACCCAACTAATAGGAATCACTTAGCTTATGGGATTTCGACTAATTGGGGCTCGAATATTTTATCTGAGTTAACATTTAGCACCATACTTTATTTGGTAAAGTTGTTTTGTGTTTGCTTAGACCTACAATTTAGAGCAATTGGATATCCAATTAATTAATAACTGCAGCGCCAGGGGTGCTACACAATAGAGTAAATAAATCTAACCTCTCGTAAACGCAACTATCATTGAATAAGTTTAACGTGAGCGTACCAGCTTTCAGCACAATGTGGAATTTAGTATGTCACAAACGTCTAATAACTTAGAGGAGAAGGTGTTCTCGGAAAAAAATTAGAGAAGGTTAAGAGCTACGCGATTATGGACAAAACTAATTTAAGAGATAGACCAGGCGGCACTAGTGAGCATGTATTATTTTTCAATTTCTGAATCTCGAGAATATTATTTAGAAGTGTGATGTCTTCGGCAATATCCATCAGCGAGTCGAGTGCTACCTGACGGCGAAAAGATAATTACAGAATTCGCCCATCAGGCGGCGCTAGGGAGACTAAAACTTCCAATTCATGTTAGGTAAAGTTTATTAATTTAGGAAAATGACGTTTACTGTAATGTAATCTAAGTCACAATTAAAGTTTTATAGCACAATACAAGTGCAATCTAAGTTGTATGAGTGGCTATAAAACCACCATAAAGCCTAAATTGTTACTGGGGCAAGGACTATTTAATGATGTGATGATTAAATTGGATATCATCCTCAAGGCGGCGCTAGTGAGCACACACTTTTTTATTTCAATATCCCAAAATAGGAAGGTGGGGAAAAATTTGCGAGGACTATCAAATTGATTTTTATTGTAAGAATTATTTTTCCTTAGAAAACCTTACAGAATGATTCTGTTTCACTATCCCGCATCAAACCAAAATTAAAAAATGTATCGTCATGTGTTTTCAAGTAATTTCCATGATCAGTAATGGAAATTGGTGGATTGGGAAAAAATTGGGAGGACGGTAAAATTGATTTTTATAGAAAGAAATATTTTTGTTTACGAAACCTTGCAGGATGATTTTGTTTGCCTATCCTGCATCCATCAGAAGAAGAAAACTTTATTGCCATGTGTTTTCAAGAAATTTCCATGATCACCAGTGGAAATTGGTGGGTTGGAAAAATTGAGAGGATAATAAAATTGATTTCTATTGAAACAATTGTTGTTGCTTAGGAAACCTTGCCGGATGATTTTGTTTGCCTATCCTGTTTCCATCAGAAGAAGAAAATTTTATTGCCTTGTGTTTTCAAGAAATTTCCATGATCACCAGTGGAAATTGGTGGGTTGGAAAAAAATGAGAGCACGATCAAATTGATTTTTTTAAATTCCTTGCAGAATGATTTTTTTTTTTTTTTATTTCAATTATAGAGGTTTTAACCTTAAGGTCATTCGCCTCTTCGGGTTAGAAAAATCTCTTAGGAAAAATTTCTAACCCTATGTGCGGGGTCGGGACCCGAACCCAGGTGCGCTGCGTACAAGGCAATCGATTTACCAATACGCTACGCCCACTCCCCTGCAGAATGATTCTGTTTCCCTATCCTGCATACTTTAGAAGAAGATAATTTTATCGCCATGTGTTTTCAAGAAATTTCCATGATCAGTAGTGGAGATCGGTGGGTTAGAAAAAAATTGTTAGGACGATCAAATTGATTTTTATAGCAAGAAATATTTTTGTTTACGAAACCTTACAGAATGATTCTGTTACCCTGTACTGCAAGGTGAGAAATATATCACCACGTGCATGTGTTTGAAAGAAATTTCCATGACAAGTCAAAGACAAGACAAAGACAAGAGAAAGACAAGAGAAATACAAGAGAAAGACAAGAGAAAGACAAGAGAAAGACAAGACAAAGACAAGACAAAGACAAGACAAAGACAAGACAAAGACAAGACAAAGACAAGACAAAGACAAGACAAAGACAAGACAAAGACAAGACAAAGACAAGACAAAGACAAGACAAAGACAAGACAAAGACAAGACAAAGACAAGACAAAGACAAGACAAAGACAAGACAAAGACAAGACAAAGACAAGACAAAGACAAGACAAAGACAAGACAAAGACAAGACAAAGACAAGACAAAGACAAGACAAAGACAAGACAAAGACAAGACAAAGACAAGACAAAGACAAGACAAAGACAAGACAAAGACAAGACAAAGACAAGACAAAGACAAGACAAAGACAAGACAAAGACAAGACAAAGACAAGACAAAGACAAGACAAAGACAAGACAAAGACAAGACAAAGACAAGACAAAGACAAGACAAAGACAAGACAAAGACAAGACAAAGACAAGACAAAGACAAGACAAAGACAAGACAAAGACAAGACAAAGACAAGACAAAGACAAGACAAAGACAAGACAAAGACAAGACAAAGACAAGACAAAGACAAGACAAAGACAAGACAAAGACAAGACAAAGACAAGACAAAGACAAGACAAAGACAAGACAAAGACAAGACAAAGACAAGACAAAGACAAGACAAAGACAAGACAAAGACAAGACAAAGACAAGACAAAGACAAGACAAAGACAAGACAAAGACAAGACAAAGACAAGACAAAGACAAGACAAAGACAAGACAAAGACAAGACAAAGACAAGACAAAGACAAGACAAAGACAAGACAAAGACAAGACAAAGACAAGACAAAGACAAGACAAAGACAAGACAAAGACAAGACAAAGACAAGACAAAGACAAGACAAAGACAAGACAAAGACAAGACAAAGACAAGACAAAGACAAGACAAAGACAAGACAAAGACAAGACAAAGACAAGACAAAGACAAGACAAAGACAAGACAAAGACAAGACAAAGACAAGACAAAGACAAGACAAAGACAAGACAAAGACAAGACAAAGACAAGACAAAGACAAGACAAAGACAAGACAAAGACAAGACAAAGACAAGACAAAGACAAGACAAAGACAAGACAAAGACAAGACAAAGACAAGACAAAGACAAGACAAAGACAAGACAAAGACAAGACAAAGACAAGACAAAGACAAGACAAAGACAAGACAAAGACAAGACAAAGACAAGACAAAGACAAGACAAAGACAAGACAAAGACAAGACAAAGACAAGACAAAGACAAGACAAAGACAAGACAAAGACAAGACAAAGACAAGACAAAGACAAGACAAAGACAAGACAAAGACAAGACAAAGACAAGACAAAGACAAGACAAAGACAAGACAAAGACA
Organism: Topomyia yanbarensis; assembly: GCF_030247195.1. Classification (NCBI taxonomy): domain Eukaryota; kingdom Metazoa; phylum Arthropoda; class Insecta; order Diptera; family Culicidae; genus Topomyia; species Topomyia yanbarensis. Next base: position 90,182,190 of record NC_080670.1, on the reverse strand, counting down.
AGACAAAGACAAGACAAAGACAAGACAAAGACAAGACAAAGACAAGACAAAGACAAGACAAAGACAAGACAAAGACAAGACAAAGACAAGACAAAGACAAGACAAAGACAAGACAAAGACAAGACAAAGACAAGACAAAGACAAGACAAAGACAAGACAAAGACAAGACAAAGACAAGACAAAGACAAGACAAAGACAAGACAAAGACAAGACAAAGACAAGACAAAGACAAGACAAAGACAAGACAAAGACAAGACAAAGACAAGACAAAGACAAGACAAAGACAAGACAAAGACAAGACAAAGACAAGACAAAGACAAGACAAAGACAAGACAAAGACAAGACAAAGACAAGACAAAGACAAGACAAAGACAAGACAAAGACAAGACAAAGACAAGACAAAGACAAGACAAAGACAAGACAAAGACAAGACAAAGACAAGACAAAGACAAGACAAAGACAAGACAAAGACAAGACAAAGACAAGACAAAGACAAGACAAAGACAAGACAAAGACAAGACAAAGACAAGACAAAGACAAGACAAAGACAAGACAAAGACAAGACAAAGACAAGACAAAGACAAGACAAAGACAAGACAAAGACAAGACAAAGACAAGACAAAGACAAGACAAAGACAAGACAAAGACAAGACAAAGACAAGACAAAGACAAGACAAAGACAAGACAAAGACAAGACAAAGACAAGACAAAGACAAGACAAAGACAAGACAAAGACAAGACAAAGACAAGACAAAGACAAGACAAAGACAAGACAAAGACAAGACAAAGACAAGACAAAGACAAGACAAAGACAAGACAAAGACAAGACAAAGACAAGACAAAGACAAGACAAAGACAAGACAAAGACAAGACAAAGACAAGACAAAGACAAGACAAAGACAAGACAAAGACAAGACAAAGACAAGACAAAGACAAGACAAAGACAAGACAAAGACAAGACAAAGACAAGACAAAGACAAGACAAAGACAAGACAAAGACAAGACAAAGACAAGACAAAGACAAGACAAAGACAAGACAAAGACAAGACAAAGACAAGACAAAGACAAGACAAAGACAAGACAAAGACAAGACAAAGACAAGACAAAGACAAGACAAAGACAAGACAAAGACAAGACAAAGACAAGACAAAGACAAGACAAAGACAAGACAAAGACAAGACAAAGACAAGACAAAGACAAGACAAAGACAAGACAAAGACAAGACAAAGACAAGACAAAGACAAGACAAAGACAAGACAAAGACAAGACAAAGACAAGACAAAGACAAGACAAAGACAAGACAAAGACAAGACAAAGACAAGACAAAGACAAGACAAAGACAAGACAAAGACAAGACAAAGACAAGACAAAGACAAGACAAAGACAAGACAAAGACAAGACAAAGACAAGACAAAGACAAGACAAAGACAAGACAAAGACAAGACAAAGACAAGACAAAGACAAGACAAAGACAAGACAAAGACAAGACAAAGACAAGACAAAGACAAGACAAAGACAAGACAAAGACAAGACAAAGACAAGACAAAGACAAGACAAAGACAAGACAAAGACAAGACAAAGACAAGACAAAGACAAGACAAAGACAAGACAAAGACAAGACAAAGACAAGACAAAGACAAGACAAAGACAAGACAAAGACAAGACAAAGACAAGACAAAGACAAGACAAAGACAAGACAAAGACAAGACAAAGACAAGACAAAGACAAGACAAAGACAAGACAAAGACAAGACAAAGACAAGACAAAGACAAGACAAAGACAAGACAAAGACAAGACAAAGACAAGACAAAGACAAGACAAAGACAAGACAAAGACAAGACAAAGACAAGACAAAGACAAGACAAAGACAAGACAAAGACAAGACAAAGACAAGACAAAGACAAGACAAAGACAAGACAAAGACAAGACAAAGACAAGACAAAGACAAGACAAAGACAAGACAAAGACAAGACAAAGACAAGACAAAGACAAGACAAAGACAAGACAAAGACAAGACAAAGACAAGACAAAGACAAGACAAAGACAAGACAAAGACAAGACAAAGACAAGACAAAGACAAGACAAAGACAAGACAAAGACAAGACAAAGACAAGACAAAGACAAGACAAAGACAAGACAAAGACAAGACAAAGACAAGACAAAGACAAGACAAAGACAAGACAAAGACAAGACAAAGACAAGACAAAGACAAGACAAAGACAAGACAAAGACAAGACAAAGACAAGACAAAGACAAGACAAAGACAAGACAAAGACAAGACAAAGACAAGACAAAGACAAGACAAAGACAAGACAAAGACAAGACAAAGACAAGACAAAGACAAGACAAAGACAAGACAAAGACAAGACAAAGACAAGACAAAGACAAGACAAAGACAAGACAAAGACAAGACAAAGACAAGACAAAGACAAGACAAAGACAAGACAAAGACAAGACAAAGACAAGACAAAGACAAGACAAAGACAAGACAAAGACAAGACAAAGACAAGACAAAGACAAGACAAAGACAAGACAAAGACAAGACAAAGACAAGACAAAGACAAGACAAAGACAAGACAAAGACAAGACAAAGACAAGACAAAGACAAGACAAAGACAAGACAAAGACAAGACAAAGACAAGACAAAGACAAGACAAAGACAAGACAAAGACAAGACAAAGACAAGACAAAGACAAGACAAAGACAAGACAAAGACAAGACAAAGACAAGACAAAGACAAGACAAAGACAAGACAAAGACAAGACAAAGACAAGACAAAGACAAGACAAAGACAAGACAAAGACAAGACAAAGACAAGACAAAGACAAGACAAAGACAAGACAAAGACAAGACAAAGACAAGACAAAGACAAGACAAAGACAAGACAAAGACAAGACAAAGACAAGACAAAGACAAGACAAAGACAAGACAAAGACAAGACAAAGACAAGACAAAGACAAGACAAAGACAAGACAAAGACAAGACAAAGACAAGACAAAGACAAGACAAAGACAAGACAAAGACAAGACAAAGACAAGACAAAGACAAGACAAAGACAAGACAAAGACAAGACAAAGACAAGACAAAGACAAGACAAAGACAAGACAAAGACAAGACAAAGACAAGACAAAGACAAGACAAAGACAAGACAAAGACAAGACAAAGACAAGACAAAGACAAGACAAAGACAAGACAAAGACAAGACAAAGACAAGACAAAGACAAGACAAAGACAAGACAAAGACAAGACAAAGACAAGACAAAGACAAGACAAAGACAAGACAAAGACAAGACAAAGACAAGACAAAGACAAGACAAAGACAAGACAAAGACAAGACAAAGACAAGACAAAGACAAGACAAAGACAAGACAAAGACAAGACAAAGACAAGACAAAGACAAGACAAAGACAAGACAAAGACAAGACAAAGACAAGACAAAGACAAGACAAAGACAAGACAAAGACAAGACAAAGACAAGACAAAGACAAGACAAAGACAAGACAAAGACAAGACAAAGACAAGACAAAGACAAGACAAAGACAAGACAAAGACAAGACAAAGACAAGACAAAGACAAGACAAAGACAAGACAAAGACAAGACAAAGACAAGACAAAGACAAGACAAAGACAAGACAAAGACAAGACAAAGACAAGACAAAGACAAGACAAAGACAAGACAAAGACAAGACAAAGACAAGACAAAGACAAGACAAAGACAAGACAAAGACAAGACAAAGACAAGACAAAGACAAGACAAAGACAAGACAAAGACAAGACAAAGACAAGACAAAGACAAGACAAAGACAAGACAAAGACAAGACAAAGACAAGACAAAGACAAGACAAAGACAAGACAAAGACAAGACAAAGACAAGACAAAGACAAGACAAAGACAAGACAAAGACAAGACAAAGACAAGACAAAGACAAGACAAAGACAAGACAAAGACAAGACAAAGACAAGACAAAGACAAGACAAAGACAAGACAAAGACAAGACAAAGACAAGACAAAGACAAGACAAAGACAAGACAAAGACAAGACAAAGACAAGACAAAGACAAGACAAAGACAAGACAAAGACAAGACAAAGACAAGACAAAGACAAGACAAAGACAAGACAAAGACAAGACAAAGACAAGACAAAGACAAGACAAAGACAAGACAAAGACAAGACAAAGACAAGACAAAGACAAGACAAAGACAAGACAAAGACAAGACAAAGACAAGACAAAGACAAGACAAAGACAAGACAAAGACAAGACAAAGACAAGACAAAGACAAGACAAAGACAAGACAAAGACAAGACAAAGACAAGACAAAGACAAGACAAAGACAAGACAAAGACAAGACAAAGACAAGACAAAGACAAGACAAAGACAAGACAAAGACAAGACAAAGACAAGACAAAGACAAGACAAAGACAAGACAAAGACAAGACAAAGACAAGACAAAGACAAGACAAAGACAAGACAAAGACAAGACAAAGACAAGACAAAGACAAGA